>NC_081418.1:3407141-3763391 GCF_949786415.1 Peromyscus eremicus | reverse complement strand
CCTTATACTTGACCACTCAGAAATGATCATTTCTACCATCATTTGGTTATGACTGTGATGGGAATATTTTAATTGGGCCACCATACTTTTACAGAAGGATACTGCCAAGGACAAATAATAACTACAGGAATAGTGACTATATTTGCATGAAAATATGCAGCTCACAAGCCTTATCACCTATACGATCTCATTATTAGTTATTTCCCAAGTTGGTATTACATTTCTTCATCATTTTAGAGGGATCTGATCACATTCTTGTGCTAAGTCAAATTCCTAGTAAATGATAGGCCTGGAACCCACTATCCTAAGTTATCACACTGTCCAGGAAGCCCCTAAACACATAAAAAATGTTAGAGCCAGAATGAAGGTAGCTGGATGGATGGATGGATGGATGGATGGATGGATGATAGATAGATAGGTAGATAGATGGAAGATAGATAGATAGATAGATAGATAGATAGATAGATAGATAGATAAGAGATGGATGGATGGGTAGAGGAATGGATGAATGAATGATAAGTATATGGATGATAGATAGATAGATAGGTAGGTAGATAGATGGATGGATGGATGGATGGATGGATGGATGGATGGATGGGATGAGATACATGCACCCAAGAGGGAACCTACATAAATTGTTTGTCCTCCCTAGCAATCTGGGAAATGCAAATCAAAACCATGATTTACCTGAGAGTACCAAGTATTGTGTCAGTTGAGAAGCAATGACAGTTCCAACATACTACCGGCAGGAATTTGAATCAACGCGACCTATTTTATTAACCATTTACTATTCTCTAATAAAACTGAAACTGCATGTGGTTTATGGCCAGCCATTCCATGCCAAAGTCAAAGCACTCCCTCTCTGTCACAGGATCCATGAAAGAAGTTTGCAACAAAGTAGTCTTTGAAGTATCCAAACACTTGTAATGAGATAATAGGTAAATATTAATAAATAATAATATGGCCATCCAAAAGATACAATAAGAGTTAATGAACTAGAAGTACCTGTATTAAAATCCATGACTATCATAGGTACATTTTTAGGAAATTACAGAATATTAAAATACATTTCATTTACAAAAAGTTTAAAATACACAAAACATTTTAAGGATGATCATTATTTCATAATTTAATGCTATTCAGAGATAGCATTTCCTAAGTATGGCATAAAATGTAAAGTGCTTCCAATTATCAAGCTTGAGGTGCAAGACAATAGTTACTTTTAGAAGGGATAATAAGAGGATACAACTAAGAAAATAGGTGCAGTGGAGGTTTCTACTAATATAAGCAATTCACTAACCATCAAGTTGGAGAGTAGTGCACAGGTAGTTTTTCTCCTTCGACCTTTTATGTAAGTGAAATGGATTGTGACTACATTTAAGAATAGAAGAGGTCAGTACTTCAAATGCAGCACAGTGGTAGAACATTTGTCTAGCATGCTAGAGCCCCTCAGTTTGATCCTCAGCACCAAACAGTGCCAGAGGTCAGGTGGAGAAGGGTAGAGGAGGAGAAAGATGGCCTATCTGGCTCTGGTATTTTTCTAGGACTCTGAGATGAACAGAATTCGTTAAAAATCATGCCAAGGCATTCCCAGCTGCTCCCCTCAAGTAAGTAATCCTAATAACAGAGAAGGAAGAGCCACTTCAACTCTGTTAAGTGTGAGGTCAATGCGTCGGCACCCTTTCCACGATTGTGGAAGTGTGTTTCCAGACTATCATAAGCAATGGCACTTTCTAGAAGCAAGTCTACCCTGGATCCTCTGATAACATCTCTTGGGCCTTTCTGCCTATGTCTTTGGAGCTGTGACTATTAATCAAACCAACGATGTTGAGGCCATTTTACTTAGGATTATTTTGCTCATAGAATTATTCATTTATAAGTGCATTGGAGAGATATTTTATATAATGTACCTAAAAACATTTATTTTCTTCTTCTTTTCTTTTTTGGTGTTTGCAGTCTTGATAGACAATGTTATCTCAGAGAGAAATTCCTGGCTACTCACACGACTCAGTTCAAAACTACCTTGCAAAATAAAAGGATGTCTATTGAGTTATTCTTTGGGCAATCCTCATATACTTCCCAGCATCATCAGGCACAATTTTAATTTACAAGTTTAATTTTCAAGTATTATGGTTCATGAGGACAAAAAATACCAATCCATGATAGAAGCATTATCCAAAAATGAAGTTTTTATTCA
Source organism: Peromyscus eremicus (assembly GCF_949786415.1). NCBI lineage: Eukaryota > Metazoa > Chordata > Mammalia > Rodentia > Cricetidae > Peromyscus > Peromyscus eremicus. The sequence goes on along the minus strand of NC_081418.1, from coordinate 3,761,194 downwards.
TATATAATTTAAGAAATCTTAAAACAATTATCTCACACAATCATGTCTTTTGCATTTAAAGGAGAAGGAAGCATTTTAATGACTATATTTTATAATGAATAGTTTGTATTCATAGCATTTCTAAGTAAGTTCATAAAGTTAGCTTCTAACCAGTAGACCTCTATAAACTTATGATACTTCATTTGGGAAAGAGAACAAATACCATTGCTAAACTAATTTTTCCAAGAGAAGAGAATGAGTCCATAGCAGCTTCCTGTTTGACTGCCAGGGTACCAAGCGCCCTCCATCCAAAGTTACTGCACTCGTACGATGTTCAGACACTGCGCCAAGTCCTTTTCCTTCATCATCTCATTCATTCTCACAGCACCTTTACAAAGAGGAATGTGGTACCCAAACCTTCAAACATCAGGGCTTTCTTTTTCATCCAAAATTCATGGCCATCACTTCTCAACAATTTGAACATTCTTTGATCTTAGTTGCACTAAAATGGAAATGAAAATGAAAAGAAAGAAGAAAAAAACAGAAACGTATATTTCTTCAAAGTACAAATTCTTCTAACGTTTTTTTTTTTCTGAGCCTAAGTATGGAGTTGTTTCCAAGCTTCAAAAATAACCAAGTGGCTCTTTTCTCCAGCATTTGACCGTTCTACTTGTTGGCAGACCTTTGTAACCTTGACTCACCTACAGAGAGCTGAAGTATTATTCTAATTGATTTCTTATTGCTTACTGAGAAGCAGAGAACTCTTTCAGTATTCTCATAAATAATTCCATTTCTCTATGTCAATGTTAATTGAACTTACCTCATGTTGTCAATCTCTCCTTTTTCCTTGCAGGTGATGTCATTGTCTATATTAATGAAGTTTGTGTCCTTGGACACACTCATGCAGATGTTGTCAAACTTTTCCAGTCTGTTCCTATTGGTCAGAGTGTCAACTTGGTGTTGTGTCGTGGCTACCCTTTGCCCTTTGATCCTGAAGATCCTGCTAACAGCATGGTGCCACCCCTTGCAATAATGGAGAGGCCACCACCAGTGATGGTCAATGGAAGACATAACTATGAAACATATTTGGAATACATTTCTCGGACCTCACAGTCAGTTCCAGATATTACAGATCGACCACCTCATTCTTTGCACTCCATGCCAGCTGAGGGTCAGCTCGATGGCACGTATCCACCACCCGTCCATGACGACAATGTGTCTATGGCTTCATCTGGAGCCACTCAAGCTGAACTTATGACCTTAACCATTGTGAAAGGTGCCCAGGGATTTGGCTTCACTATTGCTGACAGTCCCACGGGACAGCGGGTGAAACAAATACTTGACATTCAGGGATGCCCTGGGCTGTGTGAAGGAGACCTCATTGTTGAAATCAACCAGCAGAATGTACAGAACCTGAGCCATACAGAAGTAGTGGATATACTTAAGGACTGCCCCATTGGAAGTGAGACTTCTTTAATCATCCATCGAGGAGGTAAGACAAACATGGATGTGTTTAGTAGATGTGGGTAGATTAGAACTCTTTATACAAATATTGTTCAAACAAAAGTTTCCTGTAGGCTAACATAAAATCATGCCTTTACAAAAAAGTTAAAAGAAGCAGAGAGAAAAATGTGAATTTAGGATCCAGGTTTCTGAATTTTTGTAATGTGTCTTTACTTGACTTATATTAAACACTGTGATAGTAGGATTTCAGTCTCACCAACATAGCACTGTGGATGTGGAGGGTAAAGAACGGGTCCCAGCTATGGACATGTTACATCTTGTCACAAAGGGTCAGTGACGTGGCAGTTTGCAGAACTCAGTCCATGCCTGTTGACTTACTGAGAAGCCTGCTTTTCTAAAGGAAGCAATACCAGGGATTGTATGTGGGTTTCAGGCGAGCAGTGGGGAGGCCAGTCCACTCCTCCAAATCCTCATAAGGACCCCCGGGAGCTGGGTTTGGATAAAATAAGTGTGAGTAGGAATATTCCACTACTATGGGACACAACTATCCGCCACCGTGGATAATTATGTCTGCCATGAACCAGGTAGAAAATGATGGGACAGGGTCAAGACTGGGACTCTAAGAAGAACATGGAACACAATTTAAGAGAGTGGTAGGAGCTTTGAATCCCCACTGCTCTTCCCTCTTGGTCTTTGTAGAAAATTAACAGGGCAAAGCTAAGGCCCTTTCCTTACTTCTGTTGATGTGAAGGACCAGGTGCAGCCAACAATTGATTTCCCTCCCTATCAGTTATTTGGACTCAGCACCTGAGGTCCTTGATCCTCGGCTGTGGGATTGTCACAGCAGGGTTACAATGCCATCTCACCTGACGGTAACAGCAGGTGCATGCCTCACTATATGTCTGCTGGATTTAAAGATTTATTTATTTATTACTGATTATGAAGCTTCAGCAGAGAAGGGTCAGGAGCAGTACCGTGGCGTAGTCACTCATGAAAAACCCATGTGGATAAACATACGTGATTGCCTATTCAAGCGCTCAAAACAGCGTGGGAACTGTGATTTTAAAATGCAAGTAAAAGAAATCAGAGCTGAAAGAAGTACCATTTATGAGTTATTTGGCCTCTCTGCGGCTTTTTTCCCTTCAAGGAAGTGTTACATTATTGATTCAGCAAATACTATGCATTTTGTGAGCAACATTACACAAAGTTCCCATTACCAAGGGAAAATTAATATGATAACAAAATAATCATACATTTTGCCTTCTTACGGCATTGTTATGAAATGGCATGTGAATTTTGGTAATTAAATGTTGACTGTATTTTGACTTCTTGAATTGATTGTTTAAGATTAAGGCAAATATTTCTAATTTAAGCAGCCATATGTTCCTAATGTTCCATTGAAAAATCAAGTTTTGGACAATATTTCTAATATTAAGTGATATAGCTGAAAATCGCGGCATTGTAGCCATTGTTTGGCTCACAGAAAGAAATATGAACACATTTTTTATAAAACGGCTTCTTTTAAATTGTGGCATAACAGGAAAATGCTTTGAAATCCTTGCTGTTACTGTAATTTGTGCCTTTCTGGAAACATTTTAGTGTGTGTGTGTGTGTGTGTGTGTGTGTGTGTGTGTGTGTACATGCATGCATTTGTTAAGCTGGGCAGCCTTGCTCTCCTCCTTCCCCTCCCGTGGTCTCTCTGATCACTCACTCACCTTGCTCTCTCTGGTCACTCACTCACCTTGCTCTCTCTGGTCACTCACCTTGCTCTCTCTGGTCACTCACCTGGCTCTCTCTGGTCACTCGCCTGGCTCTCTCTGGTCACTCACTCACCTTGCTCTCTCTGGTCACTCACCTGGCTCTCTCTGGTCACTCACCTTGCTCTCTCTGGTCACTCACCTTGCTCTCTCTGGTCACTCACCTTGCTCTCTCTGGTCACTTACCCAGTCCTCTCGTGATAAGACTTCCGTCTGCATTTTGTTCATTTGGGTAAGTGATCCCTTACCTTTCTCACTAGTGCAGCACTGTGGAATCTGAAAGTCCTTGTCAACCTACTGAGGCTCCTGGAATTCCTACAGTGTTCACTCTTCTCTGAAATTAATAAGAGCCTGCACCATGTTGTGTGATGATTCATTTTGATTATCTTGTCATAGGCCACTCAGAAGTGCTTATGATCTCATTCAGATGAGCAAAGTTCCTCAAAGCTGGCTTCTTATTTCAGGACCATGGCTGATTGTCTTGTTTGTTAGTATTTTCATTTATAAAGCAATGATGCAGGTAGTTGAATATTTTTAGTAACTAATTCAGACAGCATACGATGAAAAGTAATTTTCTGTTCTACCTATACTTTCAATCTTTTTCCTAGAGGAAAACATATTTTTGTATATGTACTTATAGAAAGTATGTAGTCTGGTGATGCATATATAAAACATATGGTCTAATATAGATGGAATGGCATCATGCATATGTATGTTTTCCTTTAAAATGTCTTGACTAGAAGGATATATTTAACTTATTAAATATATACCATGTGGTATAGTTTATATACCATAACATTTGCCAATTGCAAGTATAGACGTCACTGAGTTCTTCAAACATGGTATCATTGTACAGGAGCACCATTCTTCCCAGAGCGCCCTTCATCCCGTGTCCCTCAGACCTGTTTGTCTCCCGTCTCCTCTCCCACCTTCAGCCTCGAGGAACCACTAATCTGCTTTTCTGAATCATTTTACCTTTCAAGAATATTTTATGACTAACGTCATATAGTATATAGTGTTTTATTTAACATCATGCTGTTGAGAATCACCTAACAGATACATATGTATGAAAAGTCTGTTTCTCTTATTGCCTTTATTGTTCAATGGTATGAACCTTTTATTAGTCACTTTGTACCCAAATACTGACCCTCAGTGGAAATGCCTTTCTCGAAAGTGCTTCATGGGTGGCAATACTCTCAGTGGGTGGTTATTTGAGTTGTTTTCATCTTTGGGCATTTATGAATAATATTTTTATGAATATTTGGATTCAACTGTCTGCTTATGCAGATGTTCTCTCTTTGGGGAGTAGATACCCAAAAATGGTATTGCTGGGTTAAAGAAAAAGAATATATTTAAACTGTTAATAAATTGTCTAGATGGCTTCCATAATGGCTGGCTTCTATAGTCCCTCAGCAAATACACCATAACAATGTCTGAAGCTCCCAGTTTTGGCCCATTGTTTCTCACCTTTGATTTAATAAGCCTTTAGTAAAGTCAACCTATTGAAAGTGTACTTCCTGACACTTTTTCATGGTTTTAACCCACATATCTCTGATCTTTTTACATGTTTTCATGTGTTTATTGGTATTCAAAACTTCTTTAGTAACATATATCATTAAATATTCTCCCAATTATACATTGGAATATTTATCATCTTTTCTTTCATGTGTTTTTATACTGAGAATTGAACCCAGGGCCTGATAAATGCTAGACAAGTCTCCGTCACAGCTATAGCAACACCCTATTTGCCCTCCTAAATTACAAAAGCTCATTGTATACACAAATTCTGAGTCAACAGATGACTTGCAAATACTTCCTTCAGATCTGTGGCTTATTTGTCCATTTTCTTGTTGGTGCCTTTGGGTCAGAAGCACAGAGGATTGTGGAATTGTGACTCGATAAAGTGTATTAGGTTCATCTTAACATGGCTCATTCTTTTGGTGTCATGTCTTTGCTTAACCTAAAGTCACAAAGTTTTCCCTATGTTTTCTTCTAGAAATTCTGAAGTTTAAGTGCTGGTATTTATGTCTAAGCCAGTTCAAAGTTAACTTTTATGTAGCATTATGAACTTAAATTCATTTTCATTTTTGCACATATGTATACACAATTGTTATAGCGCTATTTGCTGGGAAAACAACCTATTCTTTCTCGTTGAATAGCCTTGACACTTGTGATGAAAATGAAAAGGTGATGCAAAGATGTGTTTCCAAACCCTCTATTCAGTTCCCTTAGTCTGTATGTCTATTCTTATGTTAATGCAACACTTTCTAGATTACAGTAGCTTTGTGTTAAATCTTGAAATCAGTCTGAGTCCTCCAAATTTTTCTCCTTTATAAAATAGTTTTGGTTATTCTAGGTCCTTTGCATTTGCATATAAATAGAGATGTTAGAATTGTCCTTTTCAATATAAAGTTTTTATTAATTCTTAGAATTTCATATGCATCTGCAATGTATTTATCCCTTAGTCCTCTCTAATTTCTCCTAGGTCCACCCCACCTCCCCTGTTCATCCCAACCTTATGCCCCCTAACTTTTTTTTTTTTTTTGGCTTTTCGAGACAGGGTTTCTCTGTGTAGCTTTGCGCCTTTCGTGGAGCTCACTTGGTAGCCCAGGCTGGCCTCGAACTCACAGAGATCCACCTGACTCTGCCTCCCAAGTGCTTGGATTAAAGGTGTGCACCACCAATGCCCAGCTCATGCCCCCCAACTTTTAATGGCCCACCAATCCAATTTATATATGCCAGGGTGTAGTGCCATCCACTAGAGCATGGTTGACCTTGGGGGCCATACCCTTAAAGACAATTGACTCTTTCTCTCAAGAAGCCATCAGCTGTCATTAGTTCCCGAGTTAGGGGTGGAGGCTCCTGAGGCCCTAACCTTTCCTGTTAGAATGTTGAGTGGCGTGGTCTTGTACAGATCCTGTGTAGACAGCTACAGGTGCCATGAGTTCATGGGTTCAATTACCCTGTTATGTCCAAAAGAGACTGTTTTGCTTGGATCCTCTCCAACCTCCGGTTCTTAAAGTTTTTCCACCCTTTCTCTTGAAATGGTCCCTGAGCCTTGTGGAGAGGGAATGTGATGATGATTTTCCATTTGTGGTTCAGTACTCCACAGACAATAGCTTTGTACTTATTCTATTCAATAAACAACCTCCTGAGGTTATGGTATTACAGAACAACTTCTCAACTTCCGACTGAACTTTTCAACCTACAAATGTGATACAACTTCTTATTTGTTTAAATCTCCTTCAGTTTCTCTCAGCAAAGTCTTTAATGTACAAACCATGGACTTCTTATTTGTTTAAATCTCCTTCAGTTTCTCTCAGCAAAGTCTTTAATGTACAAACCATGGACCTCTTTTGTTGAGGTTCTTAGTATTTTTTATTATTTTAGATTTCTTCTATTTTATGTATGTGAGCATTTTGCTCTCATGTATGTCTGATACCTGGGGAGTCAGAAGAGGGTACCAGATCCCCTAGGACTAGTGATATGAACAGTTGTGATTTGTCATGTGGGTACTGAGAATTGAACCATAGTCTTCTGCAAGAGCAGCCAGTGCCCTTAACAAATGGCTTCTTAATGTCACTTTCAAATTACTTATGGCTAACATGTGTAAACATATCTGATTTTTGTTGTTCTGTAATATTTCCTATGTAATTTTATCATCCAGTAAACTTTCTCTTTCCTTTTCTCAATTGTAAGTCTCTGGTGTCTTTTCCTTCACTTACTTTTGTTTTCCTTCCTGTGTCTGAGACAAAACACCGATCAACAGCCACTCAGGGGAGGGCATGGTTCATCTCAGCTTACATATCTACATCAGAGTCCATCACGGAGAGAAACAACTTCTTCCCAAGAAGGATCTTGAAGGCCCACCTGTTACTCCTCCACCCAGCATTACTTTCAACAGAGGAACTCGCTTCACAACTGAAGCAGGAATCTTGGGAACTGTTGCTTGTTAGCTGCAAGGCAGGCCAGCTTATACTCAGCTAGCTTTAGTATAAAGCTCACGAGCACCTGCCTAGGGATGACACTGCCCACAGTTGGCTGGGCCCTCCTGCATCAATTAACTAACAACCAAAGTAACCCCCAGACATGTCCAGTGGCCTTTGGATGTATGATCTAGGCAATTCCTCAGTTGAGGCTCTCCTGCCAGATAATTCTAGGCAATTTCATGTTGCTGGTTAAAGCTAGCCAGGACTTCTTAACTAGATAAATTTTCAAATGTGATGCTAAACAGACGACATATCAGCAGATGTCCTTTTAGTTGTTGTTACCAGTTTTGGGGGGAATTCATTCAACTTGTACCATTTAGTACCATATTAGGTACAAGGTTTTTAGATACCCCTCATGAGGTTGAGAAAAATCCTATCTGTTCTTAGTTTGATGTGATTTTTAGTGATCAGTGGGTCCTTAGTATCCTCAAATATGTCTTCTGCCTGTATTGCAATGATTGTGTAGCTCCAGCACTTTATTTTGTTAATATGGTGAGTGATACAATGTGACTTAGATGCTGTCTCATTTTGTATTCCTGACACTGTATGTTCTTATATGTTGCTGGTTGTTGGCCTGTATTTTTGTTGGGAATGGACAGAGCATCTTCTGTCCATTTCTTGTGGTCTTTCTCTTTGATGTTAGGATAATAGTAACCTCATAAAAATGAGTTAAAAATGTATCCCACCCAATCTCCTATATTCTGAGGAGTTTGTATTTTCTCTTCCATAAGCGTTTGATAGAATTCACCAGTGAGGCACCTAAGCTGGACCTTTCTTAGATTCATTTTTAGTAGGTAACTCAATTTCTTTTCGTTACTTAGGTCTGTTCAAATTTTCTATCTCTTTACAAACTAGTTCTGATAATTTATGTGTCTTGGCATTTTTACCAATTAAGTAAGTATTTGAATGTGTTAGTATAATTTTGAAACAAATGTCACAGAATAGTTTTTAAGACTGGTTTTTGGGAAGATTGAGTCTGTTTTTCGGTTTTGTCTCAGTATCTTATACTGTGCTTCTTGCCATCTCATTTTTCAGCCCTGTGCTTGATTTACTCTCCCTTGATATCTTTTTGAGGTATGTCCTCAGACCAGTGACTCAATTTTTCTCTTTATAATAAAAGCATTTCAGCTATAAATTTACTCTGAACATTCCTTTAGCTGGACTCCATAAATTTTAAAATGCCATGTTTTCCCTTTTCACTCAGTTCAGGATGTTTTATTTTTCTTTGTAATTTCTATTAGAATTGTACCTTTTCTTTTTCAAACATTTTGAATGCTCTGGATTTTTTTGGTATTAATTTCTAATAATTCTGTTCAGGATAAGACTTTTATGTGGTTTCAGGCTTCTAACTGCACTGAGTTTTACAGAATGGCTTAGGTTCTCCCCTTTTTAAACTAAATTTACTTTGAAACATCCTATGTTAGCTGGGAAGTATTTCTCTTATGTTTCTTCATTTGTCAGACACCCTCTAATGGCTAGTGTGGCTTTCCATTTCTTCTGCATCTTTACCATCTGTCCCTGCACAGCCGTGTACAGCCATAATACATAAGCTACATAGTCATTCCTTTTTCCAATGCTACCATGTTAGATATTTTCATTTCTCTTTATTGTTTTACTTGTTAATGTATTTTGTAGTTATTTACTTATTTATTTGTGTATTTATTGACTTGTTTATTGGAGGGCATGCAGCTACCATGCATACCCGTGGGTGTCAGAGGGGGACTTCTGGGAGTCATCCCTGTTGGCAGCACGTGACTTTACCTGCTGATCCATCTAGCCAACCCTTGTTTTTCCTTCTTCTTTCTTGTTGTGGAGGACATCAAGGATAAAGTAATAAACTTTTCTCATATTGTTGGCATTCTGTTGGAAGAAGAAAAGTATAAAATAAATGATTGTGCCCTTTCATGACTATCACATAGACACCTAATTGTAGCTGGAGTTTTCCTGCCTGGCCCACAGTCAGGACAAATCTCTCTCACCCGCCAGTCCCACAGTCACTCAGACCCAACCAAGTAAACACAGAGACTTATATTGCTTACAAACTGTATGGCTGTGGCAGGCTTCTTGCTAACTGTTCTTATATCTTTTTGTTTTGTTTTGTTTTTTGAGACAGGGTTTCTCTGTGTACTGTTCTTATATCTTAAATTAACCCATTTCTATAAATCTATACCTTGCCACGTGGCTCGTGGCTTACCGGCATCTTCACATGCTGCTTGTCATGGTGGCGGCTGGCAGTGTCTCCCTCCACCTTACTCTTCTCTCAATTCTCCTCTCTGTTAGTCCCGCCTATACTTCCTGCCTGGCTACTGGCCAATCAGTGTTTTATTTATTGACCAATCAGAGCACATACAGACCATCCCATAGCACCTAATCTCCTCAAACTTTTTTCTTGAATATTCATTTTATAATGCATTTCCTCACAAATATATCTTATTTCTATATCTTTTTTTATTCTGTTCCCTAGGCTTTGGAAGTATGCATGCATACCACACACAAATAACAAATAACTTCACTGTCTGTTGTTTAAGGGGTTTTGGTGTTCTTTTGACTTTTTTTTCTCCCCTTCTGGGGTTTTTATTTTTGTATATAGCCCAGGCTGTCCCTACACAATCTTTTTCCTTCCTTAGCTTCTCAAGTGCTAGGATTATAGGTCTGTGCCATCAAGCTAAACACCTTCTTTTTTCTTGTTTACATACTTCTGATTTATCTTTACAGTCAGTAAAACAGATTGTTATTTCTTTAAAAACACTAGTAGTTTAGACCATGGAAAAAACTGTTTTATTCATGATTTTAATGGAAAGCTACATCTTATACTATTAAACATAATACTGGCTTTTCTTTTCAGAGTCATATTTACCACTTTCAGGATATACACACAATTCCTATTTCATTAAAAATGATTTTTGTGTTTTTGGTTTTTTGTGCTTGCCACCAAGCCTGACGTCCTGAGTTCATTAGCATCCAAGCATCTGCTTATTCCTTGAATAAACTATATTCAATCTAAATAGAGTATGTTTACCAAGTACCTGTAAATTCAATTTGTTTGCATATAAATTTGCATCAACATGTCCATGATAACCATCTGAGATTTCCTTTTCCTGAGCTTTTGCTGTCATACTTCGGCCGTGAGTGCAGCACTAGTTTGTCTGCTCTGTGAAGCAGGTGAACCTGCACTAAAGGTCCCAAGTCTTTGAAGATAAAATCTTTGAAATTACCCAGTTCTTTGTTTTTTGGCATGCTTTGATTTGGTTTTGTTTGATGGAAGAATTGCCACCTTTTACACCTGACTCTCTTTCTCTCACTATGATTTATCTTTTAGAGTTTCTGTTTTTCCTGAGCTCAGTTTTTAAAATATATGTTATCCTATAAATGTACCTGTTTTATTCACATGTCCAAGTGCATTTTGATAGAATCAGATCCAAGTGCTCTCTATTTTTGCCAAATTTACTTTATCTGAGTACTAATAGTATTCTCATCCATTATTAGTACTATTTTTAATTGGGTTTGCTAATCACTTTTCTACTTCAATGATTCAAAAAACTTACCAATTTCTTTATCAATAATTTTCCGGTGTTCAAAGGCTCACTACACTCTTTGCCTACATAGGCTGCTGTTTCGTGTCTGGAGTAAAGCAAAGCCAAGGTGATGGCTGGAGTCAGACTTTACCTGTAGTTCACCATTACCCAAGTTAAAGTGTAACTGAGCCCATTTAATTTGTGAACTTCTCATAAATTGAAATCAATAGGATTAGGAAAGTTTTCTTTCTGTCCCCAGGAAGTATCCCCAGAGGTTCTCAAAGACCGGTGTCTTCCTTTCTTAGTCTGGCAATACGGTAATGAGAGGTTATGAGGGTGTGAAATCATACATGTAAAGAATTATACATATACATATATATATATATATATATGATATTTTTCCTTTAATTTTTTAAACAAGGGGAGGGGCCCATGAGACACCCATAGTTGTAGAGATATTGGAAGTTGGTCAAAGGCATTTTTCTCTAAGGAGATGGCTCCTAATAGGTTTTCCATGCTCCAGAGGAGGATGGTCCTGTATCCATGCTCATGCAGGCAGAGCTGACTAGAATTAGTGGAATGTAAAGAAAAGGAAGACATAAAGTTGGAGGGGAAATGGGGGATCTCTGAGGTAGTTGAAGGGGAAATAAATATGGCCAAAATACATTGTTTGCATGTATGAAATAAATACATTTAATTTTTAATAAAAACATAGAAAAAAACCTTGTATCCCAGTTTGAAAATTGCATAGGAAATGCTAATTAATAATAATGATATAAGTATTGGTACTTTTAATAGTGGTAATACTTTTTTCCAGAAAAATTCTCATTTAGAAATAATTTCAAATTTACCAAAAAATGAAAGTATACTACTTACATTACTGTTAATACTTTGCTATAGTGATTTTAGTACATTTGTTTTTGTACCTGTGTGTGTCTCTGAACCATTTGAGCGTATATATGCTCGCTTATACTCAAATACTCTTGTATTTGTTTCATGCTGCTATTGTTGGGGAAACATTTGAGCAGCCAGTTAGTTCAAGCTAACAAGATTCTTTTATAGATGCACTTAGATTTTAAAAACTACCATTACTACAAATAACAAGACTTAAGAAATCAAAACAGATCTAAATACCACAATATGGATCTAATATTGGAATAGTTCAGAAACAGAGAAGCATAAAATGTATCCAGAAAGACCGTAAACAAGTAAAAATTGATATTCCATAATTACTATATGCAATTCAACTTCTTGCCTGGTATTTGTAGAAAAAACATATATAATGAAACAAACAATAGTAAATGTATACATTGTATATTGACCTCTGTACTAACTGAAAAATGGCTTAACATTTTAGCAACTAACACAGCGACACTCTGCTCATCAATCACCTGCTTCCCACAGCATGTGTTCTGGGTTGCTGATCTTCTAGGCAACATTCCTCCATGAAATATGGTAGCTCAGAAAACCAAACTTCTTTCTGGTGACCTCTTCACACACTAGGATTCTAATGTCCTTACGGGGTATTCCTTTGCCAGCTCATAGACCAAATGAAAACAAAAAAGTAAAGTGTCATAAAAAATAATAATAAGCATTAAGGGGCAGTACTAGAAGAAGAGTACCCATCCTTCCTCCATAATGCATTGTCAAGAACTTAGTTCTGGATCCAGTTAATCACATAAGACTGATCAGTACTTTATTCAGCCCTGGTGAGTACAGTTATTCCTGTGAACACCGTGAGGAATAAAGGTGTGGCGTCACATGTATAGTAGATATTTGCTCTCCTGTTATCTGTACCTTCACTGGAAAATCAGATGTGAGATCTCTGGGGAACTTCTTATTTCTTTGGGGTCTATTGTTTCAATAGTTGGGTAGTCAGATTGGGAAACATAACTGTCTCTTTAGAACATCTTCACTTTTGTCAGGCCTGTTACAATAGCTGTGTGAAAAAGGCCTTGGATTTCACTTGCAAGTGAAATGCAGAGCTGTGGAGGCAAAGAGATGATATGATACAGGCATGATCAGCTCTTACTGATATGAGTAAAGATGGAAATATAAAGGAGCTATTTGCCTTTCATAGCAATCCAATGAGAGCTCTGAAGATCCTGGAGAAGAATAGAAGAAATGAAGGCACTAGAAAACAGACTAGATCTTTCCTCAAAGGACAAGGACCAGTGTTTGCCAATACACTGAGTCCAGTGGCGGAGAGAAAGAATAATCAAGACAGCAGGAACTGTTGACCTTTGCAACTAGAACAGAATAGCCCTCCATTGCATAGTGAGTGTGTTAAATAGACACAGCTTTTGGCTGCTGGAAGAGAAATAAGATTCCTGTTTGGAACATGTCAAGCTTAAGGTGCCTTTCAGCTGTGTGAGAAGGTATGGCTGCCACGTAGAGGATAGATTAAGCTATAGACTGAATGGCCACATTCCAGAAATGAATGTAAATGAACAAGAAATATTCTGAGGGCTTAGAACTGAGTATCTCTAAGGTTTTAAATTTTGTATTTACTTGAATTTAGTTTTTAGTATTTAATTTGTTGTTTAAAAATTTCATGCATATGTACTGATCAAGCCCACTTTCAATTCTAACTCCTCCTTATCTCCTACCTCTATTCCCTCCCAATTTCATGTGATTTTTTTTTAATCTCACGGAGTCCACCTAGTGCTGCCAGTATGCACATGGGTGTAGGGTCATCTACTGGAGCATGAGCAGCCTCTCAGGGTCTGCATACCTGAAGACAACTGACCCTCCCCCTCCCATCAGCTACACATGGCAGTAGCTCCTCAGCTATGGTCGGGCTTCATGCCCACCCCTTTCTCCACGCTGGGCTTGGGCTGGCTTAACTTGAGCAGGTCTTGTGCATGCTTACAAGCACTGTGAGTTCATATGTACAGCACCTGTTATGGGCAGAAGACACTCTCTTTGCAGTCATCCACTGCCTCCTGCTCTTAAAATATTTCTGCCTTTTCTTCCACAATGATCCCTGAGTCTTGGGAGGAGTGGATATGATACAGATGTCCTATTTAAGCTGTCTATTCCACAGTCTCCTGTTCTCTCTGTGTTAATCACAATCTCTTGTGGAAGAATCTTCTCTGGTAAGAGTTGAGAAATGCACTACACTATGGATTTAAGGATAATCCTTTAAGAGTAGTTTAATACTATGTTCATTTAACATAAATACTAGGAATAATATCACCTCTAGAACCCATGACCTACCTACTTGCAAGCTCCTGAACCCATTGCTGGTGCCAAACATGAATTCTGTCTTGGGTAGTGAACTTTAAATCTAATCATAAAGTGGTAGGTTACTCATGTAACTAACATTCACGTCACTACTGTACCTGTGGGCCTGTCTTGTTAAGCCAGTCCTTAGTGTAGTTAGCAGAATTCACAACTAGGTAGGACTGATGATTTTCTTCCTCAATAGCATGCACAGCATCTTCCAACACCATAAAAGCTACCCAATAGGAACAAAGCTTCCAGGTGAGTACCAACTTGATTTCTCTATGTTCTCTGGCTTGATGATGTGGTATCTTCAATAATAGTCTTACTACCAGGATGTGGAGAGTAACCAAGAGCAATAGCAGTACCACTTAATGTTTGAGGGGCATCTCTGTGACTCCCACTGACCAACAACTCCAGTAGTCTGTGCCTGAGACTAGGAATGGCCTATGCCTGGGACTCAGCATTTTATTTGAAAGCCTACGGTGTCTGAATAACGTTCCTGGACCCCTGTTATCAGGTAATAACATTTGAACTCTTTTTGTGTATATATTTTTGGTAGCTTCTCTAGTGGTTGGTAGCCATGTGCCTTTCTAAAGGGTTTTATTGTTAGTTATCACATCCCATCCTCCATTTTCTGCCCTGCTCTCCAATCTCCCACCCCAGTTAAGGCTTTTTGCTTCATTATTCCCAGTTTCCCCTTCATACCACCTGTATTCTCTCTCCTACCTTAATCTTTCCTTCCTTGACTGGTTTCCTGACTTCTATGGGCACTCCAACTTAAACATACATATTTGAAGATACAAAGCTAACATTCATGTATGAGGAAAAACATACAACATATGTCTTTCTGGGTTTGGGTTTACCTCAAACATAATGATTATTTCCATCCATTTACCTGAAAATTGTATTTTACTTAACAACTGAATTTAAATATACCACATTTTCATCACCCATTCATCAGTTAGTAGACACCTAGGCTGTTTCCATAGCCTGTCTATTGTGCTAGCACAGCAATGAACAAGAATGAGCAGATGTCTCTGTAGTAGGATATAAAGTCCTTCAGGTACATGCCAAGTACCTGAAGGTATCTCAGGTCATATGTTAGATCTACTTTTAGCTTTGTGAGAATTATATACACTGATTTCCATAGTGACTTTGTCAGTTTACTTTTGTTTTGTTGAAATTAGCCATTCTGCCTGGAATAAGATGAAATCTCAAAGTAGTTTTAATTTACATTTCCCTGATGGTTAAGAAATGACCTTTTCCTTTAGTTTTTAATTTTTCTCAGTCATTTGTATTTCTTACTTTGAGAACTCTTTTCTCAGTTCTTCTATAGCTTATTTATTAATTGGATTGTTTGTTTTCTTGATATTTAGGGTTTTTTCAATTTTATATATTCTAGACACTAACCCTCTGTCAGATGTATAGCTGGTAGAGATTTTTTGTCTCATTCTGTAGGCTACCTCTTCACTTGAATGATAGTGCCCTTTGCTGTACAGTAGCTTTTAATTTCATGAGGTCCCATTTATCAGTTATTGGTCTTTATATCTGTATGGTCAAGATCCTGTTCAGAAAGTACTTTCCTGCACCAATAAGATCAAGCTATTCACTACTTTCTCCTGTAACAGATTTAGGTTATTAGGTCTTATGTTGAGGTCCTTGATCCATTTAGAGTTGAGTTTTGTGTGGAGTAAGAGATAAGGATCTTGTTCATTGCTTCTACAAGTAGTGATCCAGTTTGACAGCACCATTTGTTGAAGATGCTGTGTTCTCCAATTTGTATTGTTGTCCTCTTTGTCAAAAATCAGGTGGCTGTATAAATATGAACTTATATGTGGATCCACAATTCTATTTTATTGATTAATGTGTCTGTTTTATGCTGATTTTATTACTACAGACCTGTAGTATAACTTGAAATCCAGAATGGTGATGCCTCTAGCCATTTTTTAATGTTCAGGATTGTCTTGGTTACCTTGGATGTTCTGTGTTTCTATATGAATTGTAAGATTTTTTTTTTCAATCTGTGAAGAAGTATGTTGGAATTTTGATGGGGACTGTGTTTTATCTGTAAATGCTTTTGGTAGGATGGCCATTTCCCAAGGTTAATCCCTCCAGCCCAAGAGCATAGGAGGTTTTTCTGTTTTATACTATCTTCTTCAATTTCTTTCTTCAATGTCATAAAGTCTTCATTGTGCCAGTCTTCCATTTCATTCATTAGATTTCTGAGATGGGGGGAGAGATATTCTGAATGAGACTTGTATTAGTCAGGGTTCTCTAGAGTAACAGAACTTATAGAATGAATATATATATATGTATATATTCAGGATTTATTCAGAATTTATATAGGATTTATTAGAATTATATATATAACATATGTAATTTATACACACACACACACACACACACACACACACACACAGGATTTATTAGAATGATTTACAGGCTGCAGTCAAGCTAATCCAACAATGGATGACTGTAAATGGAAAGTCCAAGAATCCAGTACTTATCCTCAAGGCTGGATCTCTCAGTTGGTCTTCAGTATATGCTGGACTCCTGAAGAAGTAGACTCTAATGCCAGTGAATGGATGGATGTGCTGGCAAGGTGATGGCAAGCAAGCAAAGAGCAAAAGCTTCCTTCTTTCATGTCCTTATATAGACTTGTGGCAGAAGGGATGGCCCCGATTAAAGGTGTGTCTATCCACCTCAAGATCCAGATTAAAAGCCTATCTTTTCTCAAGAGATCTGGATTAAACATGTGTCTTCCTAACTCAAAGACCCAGATTAGAAGTGGATCTTCTATTTCAAATTAAGCAAAAAAAAAAACAAAAAAAAAAAACCCTCATTGACGTGCCCTCCAGTTTTGGTTCCAGATGTAGTCAAGTTGAAAACCAAGAATAGCCATCACAGGAGTGTTTCCTTGATTTTGTCCTTAGTATTGTTGGTATATAGGAAGGCTAGTAGTCACATGCGTGTGCAAGGGTGTGTGTGTTTTGCATCCTGATACTTTGCTGAATGTGTTTATCAGCTTGTAGTTTTCTGGTAGAATCTTTAGCATCTTCTATTTATAGAATCATCATGTGACCCCTTTATCTCCTTCACTCGTCTTTCAGCTCTAGCTAAGACTCACAGGAGTTAAGAGAATAAACATCATGTGGTTTCTTTCCTTACTGAATATATTTATAATTGTTAGTTTGAAATCACTGTCTTGTGTATCATCTTAGTTTCTTAGTATGAGTATTTGCCCTATGTTTGTTGAGTGAACATTTGTGTCACTTTTTTGCTATTATCTCAACATCAGGTTATAAGCCAGCTGGATGACATGTTGGTCAGTGTTGATGTGTGAATGAAATATCAAAAGTGGCCCAGCTCAGGTAAGCCTAGGTGCAGCTTCTGAGAACAGGAGCAAACTTGTAGTATTAAAATGTTCTTGCTGTAGAT
Organism: Peromyscus eremicus; assembly: GCF_949786415.1. Taxonomy (NCBI): domain Eukaryota; kingdom Metazoa; phylum Chordata; class Mammalia; order Rodentia; family Cricetidae; genus Peromyscus; species Peromyscus eremicus. The sequence goes on along the minus strand of NC_081418.1, from coordinate 3,743,824 downwards.
CCTTAGAAAGCTGTCGAAGGTTCCCACAGACCGTAGTTTCTGCTTGTGGTACTTAGGTCTCTCAATAGGCATGGATGTGTGCTACCTAAGGGAGATACAGGCACTTGAGTTCCTCAGACAGTAGGGGTGGGGTCACAGTGGGGTGGGGTCACAGTGGGGGTGAGGTCACAGTGGGGGGTGGAGTCACAGTGGGGGTGGAGTCACAGTGTGGGGTGGAGTCACAGCAGGGGTTAGAATTACAGCAAAGTTGGAGGACACTATCTGGGGGAGGTGTTTGTGATTCCAGGTCCTCAGGTGGTGATGGTGGAGTTTCTGTAGGGGTGAGGAGTCCCTCCCTAGAGGTGGTGGACAGGATATGTATTCTCAGCATCAGGAATGGGAGATGATACTTATGGAATTATCAGGATGCATGGTTGAAGAAATTAAAACTGATTTTTTTTTTTCATTTGGTTGACCCATGGAAAGAAGTCTCAAGTACTGTTATGGTCCCTCAGGAACAAAACCTCTTTCATGTTCAAATCTGTAATGTGTGTGTGTTTCATAGACTATGATTTTAAGAGATTATACTTCTCCCTTTATCATTATCCTGGACTACTTTGTTTTGTCCCCTTTGTCAATATGAGATCAAGTTCTTACAACCAAAAGAATTAATATTCCTGTCTAAGTCAGAAGCTATGCTGTGGTCAGTTCCTAATATCCCACGTTTGCTTCACTGAGGCCTTATGAGGTGGGAAATGAAATCCATGCTCATTGGGAAATCCTTGGGAACAAGTCATGAGGTTCAAGTAATATAAAAAAATTTATCTGAAATTTTTATGTAATCAAAAAAGTACCCTTCTCTATGCTTCCCTCCTATGAGTTAAATATTAGAATGAATGTGTCATTTTCTTTTACTTAAAAGTGTATTTGTTGGCCATTTCTTGGTATAAGTGAGAGAAATGGGCATTAGAAGTATTTTCAGATAGTAATTCCAACATATAAATAATAAATTACAACTGTAATTACCGATTCAGTCCTAACACTTTACTTCATTGGGTAGTTCAAGGCCATCTTAAATGAAGAAACTACAAGTGAAGATTTATATTCATCAAAGTCACCTAGATGAGTGGATTGCTCTAGAGGAGGTGTGCAGGAATGCCCATGCAGAGATGGCTGCCTTCAGAGAAGACCTAATTTATGACAGTAATTTCCCTAAAGAACAGTGCATTTACCTTATTGACCATGTTTCCCTTAGGGCTCTGTGTGCATGCTTTGAAAATTGTTATTGCTATGGCATTAGGAAGGGAAGGAGCCACAGCACAGTCTGGAAGATACATGTGTAACTCAGGCAGTGACGCAGAGTGAACTGGACAGAACTATTTTCTATCGATTTTCTTTTGCCTCAACTTTTATAGCAACCTTAGCAGAACTCAGCTCTCTTTGTTCATCTGCAAAGCCTTTGCCTAATTTGTCTTTCTTCTTCCTCTTTGTTCACTCCCACATGCCAGGTTTTGTTCTCAGGTGGGGATAGTGAAAAACTAAGTTCTCTCTGTGGACCTTACCTCTGGGGGTTAATAACACAGGAATCCTGCAAGTTAACCCACCAGTTATGCTATTTATGTGGCAATAAACCTTTTCATATGATTTCCTGAGAATGTCCACAGGCTTGCTGGGTCTGATAATGAGCCACTCAGCTCACTGGACTCAGAATCCCAAGGTTCCAGTATAATCCCTGCTACAGTGTCACTTGGAAAAACTGATCATGTCCCTCAAATGCTCTGAGCACCAGCTCCTAAAATTGAGGGTAGACAACATGTCATCTAAAACCTGAAGGTTTCTAACGATTTAAGGGCTTAATGATGCAACTCAAAAATTGGAAAAAACAAGAACAAACTAAATTCAAACCCAGTGGACAGCAAGAAATCATAAAAAATCAGAGCAGAAAGTAATGAAATCAAAACAAAGAAAATACAAAGAATCGATGAGTCTGGATTTCTGGATTATAAGCTTATTTAGTTTTAATTTACAGTCATTTCTTGTGGACCCCAGGAGAAAATGGCTGCAAAGTTTCACTCATGGTCTCTGTGTGAGCCATAAACCTGGGTCCTGACCTCTTCTAATCCTCGGTCCTAATTTCCCTGAGCTCAGAGTCTGGTTCACTCATCTCACGGGATGGCAGCAGCAGAATTGGGAACTTAAAAGGGAAAAGTTGGGCAGAACCAAAGGAGGCAGGAACGATTCACTCAATTCTGAAACTACAAGTCGATGATCAAATTCACTCACATACAATGTGTTTGGTCAGTTCATGTAAGGTGGTTTTTTAATAACATAATTATTTATTCTTTGGGAATTTCACATCATGCACCCCAATTCCTCTCATTTCCCAGCCCCCTCACTTCCACCCTTCACCCTTGCACCATTCCCCCCCAAAAAAAAAATTAAAAAAAAATGAAACCAAAACAACAAACAAACAAAGTCCCTCTTCACTCCTCAGCTGGTCTTTCCTCCTCTCCCACACTTCATCTGTCGTGGTGGCATTGGGAGCAGAGGTGTGTCACACAGTAAACCGTTTTGTCCAGGCATTTACTTGCAAATGCTCAGTGCTATGAGTCATTGGTCTGGTTCAAGGCCTCTGGCTTCTGGTACACCATCATCACTGGGCCCTCACCGAAACTCCTCTCAGATATCCCGTGGCCGTCCTGAGTCATGGAGATCATTCCACGGGACCAGTCCCTTCACGTGCTCCAGCAGGACTTAGATAGGGGTAGATGTTAAGGTGGACCAATCGAAGGCCCTGGACATGGGTCTGTGTGGCAGCTGAGCTGGTCACACCAGATAGCTGGGGCCACCCACCTCAGGTAATGGGCAGAGTCAGCTCTTCTATGCCCATGCCATCAGGGCCAGCGCCAGTTCTCCCGTGCCTGGACACTGGGGTCAGCTCCCCCATGAGGGTCAGGGACCAGCTCTCTTTCTTCGTGTCCAACGAGAGGCAGGGCCACCTTTCAAGTGCCACTTTTTGAGACAGGGTCTCACCATGTAACACTGGCAAGTTTGGAACTCACCAAGATCTACCTACCCCTGCCTCCCGAGTGCTGGGATTAAAGGTGTGTATCACAATGCTTGCATCAGTGTGAATTATTTTGGAGAGTTGAGGAGAGAGAGAGTCATAGTACCTGTTAATGAAGGCTTTAATAAAGTACTATAAAGTGAAATCTACAAATAACTAATATATAATAATTTTCTGAGTAAATCTCAAATTCTCCTAGACTTTTGAATCACTGGGCAGTAGTGGTGCACTCCTTTAATCCCAGCACTTGGGAAGCAGAGGCAGGTGGATCTCTGTGAGTTCAAGGCCAGCCTGGTCTACATAGCAAGTTCTAGGACATCCAGGGCTGTTACACAGAGAAACCCTGTCTCAAAAAACCAAAAATAGATAGATAGATAGATAGATAGATAGATAGATAGATAGATAGATAGATAGATAGATGATAAACAGACAGACAGATGGATAGATGATAGATGAAGACTTTTAAATCACAACAAAGATTACATACTTCTCTGCCAGGATAGTATAGTAGGCAATAGCTTGGAAATGATGCTAGTCATATCAAAACTGCAACCCACCTCTGGAGTGCTCATTGCTTATTTGTGAGAGCAGAAATTTAAGTTGACTGGTTGCATACAAGAGTTCAGATAGTATGCTCCAGAATTGTGCTATGAATACTCTGACTCATGGTGCATATGTGTAAGAGGCTTAGGTGTTAACTAAATAAATGAGGTCACCTACTACATTATCTTGCTGTAAAACACTATGAAGTGATGTTCACTTTTGCATATTGCAGAATACGAAACCACAGACTTTTAATGAATATAAATAAATCCTAGCAAGAATGAAAATGAAAATAATTGCAGTTATTATACTACATTACTAACAGTTATACTAATTGCTCTAAAATTTAAAGAAAATATATTTTGTCTCTCATCCTAATTAACATTATTTCACCATGTTGGTGCATTTATAGAGAATTTTGTAGTGCATTAGATAAATCAGTTTTACATTTCCAGGAGAGTGAGTTTTAATGAGCATTATAATGCATTTTAGTTCAAAAACAGTTTTATGTGACAGAATATCTTCTAATGCTAATTTGGAAAAGTTGTTCTGAAGTAACAGACTTAAAAATCTCAAATAAAATTCACTGAGGTAAGTATAAATGAATTGGTTTCAGTTAAATGGCTGTAAATTTTGGATGAATATATTACATTTTAGCTTTAGCTATACAGATTTTCATATGTTGAAAAAATATCCAAAATACATATACCAACAATTTAAGTGATTTGAATGGCTACTAAATCCCACTTTCTACTTGGCATGTAAATCTACATGCAGAAGGAAAACCTAAATACCATGAGTATATTTTTGACTATGAATATATGTTAAGTAAATGAACATCTGTGAAGGGAATCTGGTATGGTCTTCTCTTCTTCCTTGTATTTTAGAAACTAGCCCATCTCCTCTTCCACTCTGACTTCCAAAAATAGGACCTGTAGGTCCTGTATTCATACACTAATTTCACCTTGACCTGGAAGTCTCCATGCCCCATCACTCAGTATCCTGCTCCATTAGCATCCTGTTTACTAGAAACACTCCATAATACCCTTTCACCTTTTCTGCTTTGGACATCTTGCCTGTAGCCTATGTGCTGCCCGATTTCTCCCATTCTATAGGAAACTGTGCTTGATTCTGCATTGATCTTTAAATGATAGTTCTCTATTTTTGCTCATTCTCACCTTTCCTGAAAGGTCATCTATATATGTGTCTACATATCTCCACCTTATCCCATGAATCACTTAAGGTATTTATTCTTGGAGAAGCAGGTTTCACTTAACATCTGCACTTCCTTAGCTGCTCTGCACCTCCCAGCCTACTGCTGTTTCGTTTCTGTACCCATCTTATTGCTGAAATACTCTTCTCTGATGCTAACAGTGGCTTGCTGCTCATCAAATATTCCTCCGTCCTCCAGATTGCTTCACTTGTGTACACTATTCCTGTGTAGATGTTTTCCTCTTCTGCAATGAATCCTTTTCTTTGTCAATTCTTCAAGACTAAACAGTCACCACATTTGTTCCTTGTGCCTCTTGTACCACCATGCCTGGGTCACAGTGAGATCTTATCTATTTCTGATTTTGTTTCTACTCTCAGTAAACCTCTGTGTCCCTACATATCTTCTATAAGATAAAAACCAGACTCTTGTCTCACATCCAGATCCTTCATGGTCGAGTCCACACCAGTCTTTTCATCTCACTTATCACCATTTCTTCTTCAGTATTTGAATGCTTAATGCTCATTCAGATGATGTTTCAAAAACCGTGGATGTGCCAATACAGCGGTTGGTGAAATAATTTAAAATGTCCCGCCTCCATGGAACTTAAGTACTCACCACAGAGAACTGTTGCTTGGTAGCTCTGCTTCATTGCAGATTGCTTTGCTTACTTGAAATACCTCTTCCCTTCTGTTTTATGGGAAATTCCTGTGTATACTTGTGAATTTAGGTCAGATGTTGTTATTTCTTCCTAGCTGCTCTTGCAGATCCCACATATCTCCCAAGGAGTCCTATAAATACTCTGCATAAGTCTTCGAGTTAAACTTTAAGTGATATAATTGGTAAAACCACTGTCACCCATCAAAATTTGTCAGATTCCAAAAAAGGCATTGTACCCTAAGCACATTCCCTCATGGTAAGCTATCTCTGGTGGTTAGGAGTTTGCACAGTCACTGGTATGGTTATAAGGATAATGCATTGCTCCAGACAGCCTTGCTGACCCACCTTGTAAGACATGAGTCTAGTGTCCTTCAGCATATCACTATGCCGTTGACGTAATTATAATACAGTTCTAAAAATGAATACAAGTCCACAAGTGTGTTTTTTATTCTTAACATTTTCCATTAAATTGTCACCTTTTAGCAAAAAGATAACGGGCAATATTATATTACATCTACATCTGTACCTCTTAGTATTTCACAAATATTGCTTATTTTGCTGCTCTAAGAAAATCCTATTAAATTCATGTGTTTCCTTGAAACTTTTGTTCAAAGCTCACATTTTCTAGCAACAGATCTTTAAAATCTGTGAATTATTTTCCCTTCTTTTTATTCTGTGAATTATTTTCCCTTTTTATTCTATGTGGTTTTTCCCCCTTATTAACTATTTCCAATAATGTTCTTGAGGGATACATTTGTAACTATGGGGATCATTTTAGAATTATGGGGTGAGGACATAGGCCTGTGACAGAGCACTTGTCTGCCATGCAGAAGGCCCAAGGTTCAATCCTCAGTACGAAGTCAAGAAAAAAATGGTAACAATTCCCGAACTTCTAGACCCTAGTCAGTCAGCCCATCCCAGTTACTGCCATGTCACAGCCTAAAGACCCTTTGAAGCATTGCTTAGAGCCCAACAAGGGAGGAGAATTAAATTAGGGAAAAGAGAGCTTGTGGAACCTTCCAGAACAAAAGATTAGGAACTGTATCATTATAAATTAACACACTTGAGGAATTATTCAAAGCAATTGCCAATCACAGTGGGAATAGTTACCCTATTTCTTCAATAAGCTGTGGACTCAGAAATGTAGCATTATCTAGTAACACAAAACAGGAAAAATCTATTAATTATAGTTTATCTTCAAGACTGCAGGAATTTTGATACTTCATATTTACTATTCAGGCATTTTTCCTTTATTGGTTAATATAATAACATGATTCTTAAAGTATTGAGTACTCAGGGACCAGAAATGCTGAAATATTCGGTTTGAGGGGACAGGTTCACATACAAAAGGATCCCATCCAAAATGCCAGGAGGGAGCACCTGCAGGAGGGAGCACCTGCAGGAGGGAGCACTCTGAATCCTTCCCACAAGCCAGGACACATCTGCTCTTGGTGCCTCTTTTCTTCTGCTGCTGCCCAATCAGGCTGAAGCTTCCCAGTTAATCCAGCAGGCACTGTGCCTCTCAAGGTACAGTCTACTGAGCCCATTATATGGGCAGCCAGTCACTGCATTCCGCCTCAGATATGCAGAGTCATCTCCAGTCTTTAAATACTTCCTGTGTGATTCATATTTAAATTAAAATTTGCATATTCCAACATACAGCTTGTTCTGTTAATTGGCTGATCGAGGCTCAGTAATGGGATCTTACAAATGGATGGAGGGTATTGGCTCGATAGGGATCTCCCCTAGGCTTATAAGACTTGGGCAATCTCTGAACTGCAGAAGTCAATGAGACTTGGTTAAGGACCCTTTTGAGGTTTATGTCCTGAAAACCTGCCTAGCCGAGAAGGCACAGAAGCAAGAAGGCTTCTCAGACAGCTGGGAAGATGAAAGAAGCCACACTCTTGGTGCCTTCTCAGACTCCAAGGAGACAGGGTCTGACTGGCATCAGAAGACAAGAACAGGGTGCTCCCAGTGGTATTTTTTTTTTTTAGACAAATGAATTGTACAAGCCGCCCCTGTCAGTCTCTACAAGTACATTTTATACTCTTTCTTGAAGAACCTAGAATTTCAATGTATTCCTTCAGTAGCTTGAGAAATTACTATTTATAAACAAATATCAGACTGACAGAAAAATTCAAACTTTGGATCATATACATAATGTGAAAGTTGCTTATAAAAGCAATTACATATTTGCTAAAAACTAAAAAGGGAAATGGAGTTTTTTTGATATTATAATATAATCACATCTTTTCCCACTTCCCTTTTCTCCCTCCAAACCTTCCCATATACCTCTCCTTGCTCTCTTTTAAATTCATGGCTTTTCTTTTCACCAATTGTTGTTACATGCATATGTGTATATGTACATGGTTATCTATTCATAAATATAAGCTCTTAAGCTGTGTAATGTTAGTTGCATGTGTGTTTTCAGGGCTGACTGTTGGTGGTTCACCAATTAAAGGCTAGACTCACAACCAATCATCAAGAAAAGTTCTATAAATGTATGTCTCCTCCTTACAAAATGCTTAAACCATCTGATTTCTTACAAGAAGCTATGTCCCTAAAGGAAGTGAAAAGAAAGAGTGCTTGTCATTACTGCCCTTTAGAATAGTCTATGCCATAAAAAGAGCTGTTCTGTACGTGTAAGTAGACTTGAAATTGGTGTTGATATATCATAAGAGCAGCATTGTACTCTACTTCCCAAATGTCTGGAATCGCTTGAGTGTGATGACGACCGTGCTCTCCAGCTCAGGGAGAACTCATCTGCTCTAGCTCATCGGGCTGATGAGATTAACACAGCGTTTGCTCTAATTAGTTCCAGTGTCTTTCCCCTGAGCCATACTTGAAGATGCTCTTTAACTTGAGAAATTAATAAGGGCCAAAAAAAAAACAAAAAACCCTCAACAACAACAAAGAATGTGTTCATTGAAATATATGCCATTTATTTCAGTTATTCTAGGCACATTAAACACAAGCATGTTCAAATGATGGTTTTTCAACACCTGCTCACTAGTTTTGGAGGGATCAATTGACCACAAATGATTGGAAATCCTTGAAATCCATGTCTGCAGCCTAGGCTTCTGTCTGACTCCTTTTCCACCTCTGCCAGCCTCGGGGTGCTCTGTCTAATCAACCACAGTGGCCACGACCTCTGTTCCCCTCTGCCATTATTCCTCCTTATTGGTTATCTGGTTTATGGGTTGCCAAACAAACATTACTGTTTAAGGTAACAAAATCACATCCCTCCTGGCCATAGTGATCCAGAGCTGTTCAAGGCGGGCTCAGTGACCTGTAAGATCATGGGTGTCTCCTAACTTAACACAATGCTACACGGGAGCACTGGCTTTTGTGGGATGAGATTTGAATTACTTGTCCAGAATCTACAGAACCCAATCTTTAGTTCCTTCTTCAGCAAACAAACAAACAACAACAAGAAAAAAAAAATCCAAAACTATCTAAACCTGGTTTCATTCCATCTAAATGGTAAAGGGCAGCTGCCTGGTATAATTCTCAGGAGCATAGCACTGAGTTCACATCTTAGACCTCACTAAATCTGTGGAAGACTAACACATTCCTTGGGATCTGCAAGCTTCAGTTTCCTAAGCTGAGAATGCAGCTGCTTAGCTTGTTCTTGAGAGAATTAAACAGGAAAGTCCTCCCCAGAGCCTAAAGCACCGCACACAGAGGAGACTCAGTAACCTCAGCGAGTGTCCGAAGTTAGAGCAGAGCCCCTGAAACACAAGGGGCTCTCAAGCTGCTCACCCCTCCCCACCCCCACTCTATTCCTTCCTTTTAAACTTTGGTAAGAACTCACAAAATGCAGACTCACAAGATGCAGGTGACTGGCTGTAGCTCAGAAGCCACCAGACCTTTCTATTCGGTTGGAGTCCTATTCCAGTCTCAACCGATGGGTGTTAGCCAAAAGGCCCCTGTGGGCACAGCATTCCAGATGGTCTTTCTCCTCCCTAAAAGAGGCTGCATTGCCATCCAGTGTGTCAGATGAATGAGGCTGTACAGGAAATGTGCCGCATCTGCCCTTCGGAACTGTGAGCGCATAATAAAAGCGATTACTTCTGGATTTCCTGTGGGCACCAGTGGCTCAGCTGCAGAGGTTGTTATTTGGAATGGAAACAGATTATTTCTTATTTACATTTTAGTCTCATACATATTATACTTAATGTGTGTAAGTGTCTTCTCCATGAAAATTTCTTATTTTTACGGAGTTTAATTTAAATACAGACTTGCCTCATATACCAATATTCTGAATAACAGGTACTTTAAATGTGAACAGGCAGAAACCCTGAGTTTCACATTCTCTGCATCTAGAAAGACCCTGAGATGCAGAGCATGGAGTCTTGGCTGTGTGTGTGTAGACCTGGGGACAAACTCAGGTGTCGTTCTTTGGATGCTGGGGCCTTTTTCTAGAGTCAGGATCTATCACTGGCGTCAAACTTGTCTTGTAGGCTGCTCTGCTCTTGCCAGCTGGGACTGCCCTCCTTTGATGATTTCTGTGGTTCTAGGAACAGAACTCAAGTCTCCGTGCTTGCAAGACGTGCACTTTGCCAGCCAAGCTCTCTGCCCTGCCCAACCCTAAGTGGTTCTGGTACAGGTGGTCTAGGGAGACAGCAGCCTGGCACAGAAGACAAATCAGCCTACTGTATGCTTTTCTATAGCTTTGGCTTTTTTTTTAATGTTTTAAAACATCAAAAGAAGGATACTATTTTGTGATATGTAAAAATTATATGAAATTCAAATTTTAATGTCCATAAAATTTTATTGGTACATGGTCATACTCATCTGTTTCATGTTTTCCCATGTGGTTCTACCTTTCACACTGCAGCAGGCAATTCCAACATTGAGACTGAAAAGCCTAAAACATTTACTAACTATTGCCAGCCTCTACCTAGGTATTTAGAGTGAGTCTTCTCACTGAGGGTTTCTAGGAATATCTGACCACTGTGTTGTGCACGAGGAAGGGAAGCTGAGGAAATGGCTCAGCAGGTAAAGCGCCGGCCACGCAAACCTCAAGAACCAAGTTCACATCGCCAGCACCCACATGAAAAGCTGGTGTGTTGATGCATAGCTATAATCTCATTGCTAAGGAGGCAGAGACAGGAGGATAGCTAGTCTGGCCAGTCAGTAAGCTCCAGGCTCAATGGGTCTTTATCTCAAAAATTTAAAGTGGAAAGCAGCTGATGGAGACAAATGGCGTTGACTTCTGATCTCTATGTGCACCCACACACATGTGTGTGCACATGTACACACACACACACACAGCAAATAAAATTTTATATGGTGTTTTTTTGGCACCTCCCCTACCTAGAAGATGAGAGATAGCCTGACAAATGGGAGGTGACGGAGAAGGGAAGGTCGAATGGACTTCCCACACACCAGGAAGGGAGAACATGTTCATTTCATTCATGTCTTCACCAAGAACATGGAGCTGTTACAGATGAAATAACCAGGAAACATTGAAAGAGGGAGTGGACAAACTTAGAAATCCTGTCATGCAAATGAAAATGAAAACAGTTTAGGAAAAGAATCTCCTAAAGCTGAGAATAATGTGTGATGTTAACATCTGTCGTCCCGAGCTCAGGAGGAAGAAGACTGAGACCAACCATAGTGCTGACTACGAAGTGAGTCCCTGCAGCACAAAAGAAAACAGTTACCTGAAGCTGCTGCTAAAGGTGGGCAAGCGTTTTGGGTCAAAGGAATAGAAAGGGGGTGCACTTCCCATCATGAACAGCTTCTATAGCCCAAAGCCTGAGCGCTTAGGGGAGAGAAGTCTTCGGGCCAGCTCAGATTCTCTGAAGTGCAGAACCTCATTGGAAGGTCACACTGGGAAGTGATGAAAGGTGATGTGGGGTCGCTGGAACAGCGCCAGCTGCTGTTGGACCTGAACTGTCCAGCATGGGAGTCCAGAGATACTCCGAGGAAGAGTGTAGATCCTTTGTCAATATTTGATGATCTGTGAAGATAAAGATCCCAACAGTGTGGAGTCAGACCCAGACAAAGGAGAACATATCTAAGAAGTCTATTTTTACTTTCAAATGAATATTCAGAAAGTTATACTTTTATAGCCCTTTTTCTACCAACTGCATGAGGAAAGAATAGAAACACCAGAATTGTCTAGAGGGGTGGAAGCCTCAAACAGACATGTGCCCTAAACTTCCTTAAAAGTCTTAAGTCTCTCTTTAGTGATGCTGTTCTTCAAAACACCTATAATCAACCTAAATTCCGGCCTTAAGAGTTGCACAGTTAATCAACCTCCTCAGGCTCTGTAATCACCATGGTTTGCATCCTATTTACAGAAGACTCAGAATTCACCCAGCCTTTGAAGAAATCTCCAGGGAAGTTCCTGTTCTGGTAACAGTACCATTCCCATTGTATACTCAGCAAGCGGCTTTTACCTCAAGCCCGTGTCTGTAAGCCTCTTAAAGGAATTTACATGTACACACACAATCTTAGTTTGTTCGTTTCCTTTGTCACAATCACAAACTTCCTGCAATCCAACTAGACTTGGGGGTGAATGAATCAGGAAACTATTGGACCCATGGAACATTAGTCCAAGATCATATGGTATGAGCTGTGAATGTGGCATGGTTGGTAGAGTGCTTGCCTGGCATTTACAAAGCCACCTCGATTCTATCTCAGCACAAACCAGAGGAGGTGGTACCTGCCTGTAGTACCAGCACTAGGGAGGTGGAGTCAGGAAGATTAGAGGTTCAAGGTCCTCTTCTCCTTTGCAATGAGTTCTAGGCCAGCCTGGGCCACACTAGTCTGTCTCCAATGCAAACAAATAAATACTGAAAAAGACTGTAGGGTATTACAAGCAGGTGTTGTTGAAAGCTGCCCTCGTGGGCGACAGAAGATCTGATGATTAGGGCAAAATAGCTGCCAGATGTGTAGCACAGCCCACAGCTGGCAATGTCCAGCCTTCTTGATGCTGTTACTATTCCCAGGGACTCCAGCATGTGTCGTTGGTGAAGTGCTGGGACCTGTGTGCTTCAGAATAAAATTGCCACCACCAGATTTCTCCCTGTAGACAGACGGCCACCAGGGCCAGTGGAGCGTGTAACCTCACCACCCTCTTCTAAATCCCAGACTAATTCTGTGACATCAGGAACCCCCCAAAACATCCTTTCTCTCTGAGCACAGAGCATTGATATTTTCTGCCATCACTGGACTTTCCTCTTTGAATAGCTCAAAGGAGATATACCCCAAATGCCAGCCACTGATGGCAAGGGGCACAGGGAGGCTGACCATCTGCAAAGCTACAAGCTTTCATTAGAAATAATTTTAACTAGCAAAAAAAAAAAAAGTAGTAGTTGCCTCTACAATTTGCAGGGGTAGCTACTGAGGGACAGACTGTGGTCATTACATTGTAGGGCAAAGGAAAGAGGATTTCAAAGGGTGGAGGATTCTTTCATGTAGGCAGAGAAAATTACTCTCTAGACTCTGGCCAGAATATCTGAGTTAACCAGGAAAGGCCTCACTTGTTGCCAGTAGCACACGGTTCGCAGAGAGCACAGATGGGAAGTCCCAACTCCAAACTGGTCTCAGGGCTCCAGGATAAAGTTGAAATAAGGACAATGATGCCTTGTGTGGTTTGGGGGTGTTTTCCCCCATAACCAATTAATTTGCCTATCAGACCAAAATCTCCTTTGAGAGAGCTTCTTGCCACTTCTTTGCATTTTTCCAAGCATTTGTATACTTTCTGTGGTTGTTTTCTGATAAACAGTCAAAACGCCCAGGCCTAAGCAGGACCTCTGTACTGAAGCAAATGTAGGGACATCCTTACCATACAACCTCCACCGTAGCGCAGGAGAACAGCTCAGAGCACGGTGAGTGGGCTGGTGACAGGCCCACAGCTGTCATCTCCAGAAAGATGTAAGAAATGGAGACTGTGCGTTGAAAACGATTGTGGAAAACTGATGTCATTTTGTCTATTGACTCTATTTTTGAATAAAGGCTCACATGCTTCTCCTTTAATTTTCTAACAATTTTTACACAAATGTGACGGCTCTTGATAGATTAACATGTTTAGCAAACTGGTCCTTTGTCAAGTAGAGTCTAGAAACATTGTCTCGTCCTTAGAGGCTTGTATAAATAATGCCCCCTGGTGTTGTGAAGTACGGCTATAGATACAAAGATGCGAAGCTACACTGGGAAGATGATTAGGAAGTAAAGTGCTTGCCTTTAGAGTGTGAGGGCCTGAGTTCAATCCCCAGATCCCGCATAAAAGAACCCAGGTGTGATAGCATGTGATTATGACCCCATTGCTTCAGAGGTGGAAACAGAAAATCTCTGGGCTCCCTACACATCCAGCTTAGCCTACTTTGCAAGCTCTGAGACAGGGAGAGACCCTGTCTCAAAAACCAAAGTGGACAGCAGCTTAAGAACAATACCTGAGGTCTTCCTCTGGCTTCCAAAAACATATATACCTGTATGCAAGTGCAAGCATATGTGCACACACATGCTTACACATACATACATATCTGTACACATGTGTACACACATCCCCCTCTGTGTACATGTGCACACACACACACCTGTCTGTATACACACATACACACACACCTGTCTGTATACACACATACACACACTTCTGTATACATGTGAACACATACACACATGTATACACACACACATACACCTCTGTGCACATGTGCGCACACTTGTATACACACATACCTCTGTACACATGTACATGCACACACATCTATGTATACACAAACATACATACAATTACAGAAATGGAAGTAGACCACTGGGTATGTGGACTGAAGAATTTTAGCCAGAAATATTTGAATTACTTCAGGTCGACTATAGTAAGATAAAGGCCTTCCTCTGCATGTTGTGTGGATTAGAATGTTCACAAAGAAATCAGCCTCTCTGTGTTTTATTTGGTGAAGACCAAACAAAAACTTGGTTTTGAAGACAACCAAACTCATCCAATATTAGGTTAACTTACTTTAAGCATTGTGCCATAAACTACCTCTATTTCTAGAACTCTGAGGTATACAAAGATGTGGTCACCTGGAGTCATAGACGAGCAATAAAGGATTTTAGCGGTTATGGTTTCTATACATAGTAAGGAAACGAGATGTGCTAAGGGCCCTCACCAGGCAATCGCCAGGTGTCTCTAGCATTGGGAACTAGGCGAAGCGCAGTAACTCGTGCTGGATTGAGAGACAAGGCTGCCAATGTGACTGCATGAAGTCTCAGCATCTCGGGGAGTCCTGCAGAGGAGGTGGAGGAACCAGACAGAGGGGTCAGAGACACCATGAGAACACAGCCTGCAGAATCAGCTGACTGAAGCTCAGAGGGCTTGCAGAGATCAGGGAGCCTGCAGGGGTCTGACCTAGGTCCTCTGCATTTATGTTGTGGCTGAGTAGCTTGGTTTCTTGTGGGACTCCTAACAGTTGGAGCAGGGGCTGCCTCGACTCTTTTGCCTGCTGTGGAACCCTTTTCCTCCACTGGGTCGCCTCGTCCAGCCTTAGTTTGATGTATGTGCCCGGTATTATTGTAGTGTATTACGCCATGTTTGGTCGATGTCCCTGGGACACCTGCTCTTTCTGAGGGTAGATGCTAGGGTGAGGGATGGATCTGGGGGAGAGAGAGAGGGGAGAGACTGAGGGAGGGGAGAGAGAGGAAACTGCAGTCGGGATGTAATGTATGAAAGAAGAATTTTTTAAAAAGAAAAAGGGGGAAGGAGGAGAGGAAGAAGAAGAAGGAGAAGAAGAGGAAGAACAGGAAGATTCTGCTGAAGGAGCTTAGGGACTTGGCGGCCATGAAATAACCCAGAAAGGGCCTCGAGGGAACTCTCAGGCTAAATGATCCTTTTCTTCAAGATATCTACTGGGCCTAGAGGTAGGTGAGGGAGGATAAGGAGAAGGAAAAGGGAAGCTTCCAGACTTCAGGAGCCTGCTGTCTTGCTGGGAATAGCAGACTGGGAACTAGAGAGCATGCGGGGGATGCTCGATACCCTGTGACTGATGAGAGTGATGATGGGTAGAGCGGTAATTTTCCAGAAATCTCTCACCAGGAGGCTTTTCCTCTCTGAGAAGGAAAACTCTTGAAATAAGACGAGCAGGAAATATGTGTCTATTTTTTCCTGATATACTTCTTCCTTCAAAAAAACCATTTGGTGAAAGAAAGACAAAAATATTTATGAGTCAGTCTAAAATGTAAATGACTATGAAGCCTGAGAAGCGAAGGTCTTTCTGAGACATATACCAACGACTCCCAAGCCATCTGTGGGTAGAAACGTCCCTTCTACTTTGCCAAGGAATGTGTGGCCACTTCTTTGGCTCCCTCATGCCCTCCTCCCTGCTCACTGTTCCTTACCCCAACCTCTAGCAGAGGCAAATCAATTCAAAGCTGCAAACGTCCAAGCCGAGCTGTGTCCTCTACTTGCAGTGAAATCCTTGTGCTCTGGGTGATGGAGAGGGAAACGGTTACCACAGCCCTTGTCTCTGACTCAGGCAGTCCCAGGCTTTCCATGATCTTACTCCAAGGGATGACGAGCGTTGAGAA
The DNA here is from genome assembly GCF_949786415.1 of Peromyscus eremicus. Lineage (NCBI taxonomy): Eukaryota > Metazoa > Chordata > Mammalia > Rodentia > Cricetidae > Peromyscus > Peromyscus eremicus. The sequence goes on along the minus strand of NC_081418.1, from coordinate 3,727,826 downwards.
GACCAACGGCTTCTCCATTGTTCTGAGTCTTTGCCGGTGTCCAAAATGCTGGCCAATTTTATTTTAGTGCCTAGAAAAAGCAGTTCTTTCACCAGAACAGAGTTAATAATAGTAATAAGTGTAATAAATGTAAAAAAATAGTAATAGTTTTGCACTCTTCTCGTTCTTTCAGGGTTAGGTTCAAAAAGGCACACTTTCTATTCTGGGCTCCTGCTTTCTTTTCTACTATAAACCTCTCTGTTTTCATTACAATAGGAAAAGAGTAGGTGTGATATAAAATACCAGTCATAAATCTTAACAAAACATAGAGATTCATAGCAGAAATGCTAAATGGTTTGGGTGAAATTTTTAAAATTATTAGATATTTTAAATTTTTTAGTGTGTATGTGTGAGTGTGTGTGTGTGTGTGTGTGTGTGTGTGTGTGTGTGTGTGTGTATACAAAGGTCAGAAGTCAACTTTGGGGAATAAGCTTAATTACTTGATATTTTACACTGCACTTACTATTTCTTTGATTATTGAATAACTCCTTTGTCAATAGTTCTTCAAAACCTCAGGACTTTTGAAATAATTGTCCTTTAAGCTGTACTGCTGTCAACATTATGTATGACTTTAAAGGCAATTTTAAAATACAATTTCTCCCTCCAGAATCCTCACAGCTGACTCTTTAAAAGAAAGGAAAACGCACATCTCTAGATGGTCCTTCAAACTCACGGGTTAAGTTTGTGAGAGAACATGCTTTTCTAGTGCAGAAAGCCCTTGCAAGTGGAGAGCATTTTTAAAGGTTAAAAAAATGGTCTAGAATAGGAAACAGGAAAGCACACATGTTCTTCTGTCTTCCTTTAAGGGAAAGAAAAAGGAATGATGCAATGGGAAAAACCTGCACTAAGATTCAAGTGTCTTAAAAGACACTCCAGAATCCCAAGAGCTGGGAGCCCTGTGAGGCACTGAGGCCCCAGAGGCTGCAGTCAGGGGAGGGAGCCCACCTACCGTCCATCTCTCTGGTTTTCCAGCAGGATGGTCAGGATATTTGCGATCTAGTTGCATTTAGTGTCTCCTCACTGCCCTTTGTGCACTGTTTTACACTGCCTGCTCCTTCATCCCTCGGTAAATGGCATGGGTTTGTTTGATGTTTGCTTTGCATTGCAACATTTTTCATCCAGTGTTAATGATCTGCATTTCCTTGTGATTTGGGTAATACCTTCACCTTGGGTATAAATTCCTACTTGATCTGAGGGATTCTCTTTCTTTTTGTGCATTGTTAGCTCAGGATGTGCCCTGCAGCAGAACAGGTCCTACATATTAAGAGGCATGCACAGCAAAACTAGGGCTCCACACCACACTTGTGTGTTTTATTTAGCAGTCAGATATGGGAAAAAACTACACTCAGATTCAAGTGTCTTAAAAGACACTCAGAATGTCACATTGGTCGTTTTGTTAAACTATATTGAATTTTGATGCAGTGTATGGAGCTGGACAGATGGATCAGCAGTTACGAGCACTGGCTGCTCTTCCAGAGCACACAGGTTCAATTCCTACTACCCTCAGATCATCCTGTGAACATATGTAACCCTAGTCGCAGGGGATCTGTCTCCCTCTTCTGGCCTCTCCAGGCACCAGGCACACAGGTGGTGCACAGATATAGATGACATAGTGGTTGTGATGGTTGGTTTAAATTGCCCACTTGACACAGTAGAGAGTCTGGGAAGGGAGTCTCACTGAGGAACCATCTGGACTAAGTTGCCCTGTGGGCATGTCTGTGGAGGATCATCATGATTACATTAAGTGATATGAGAAGATGAAGCCCAGAGGTAGGAAGCACTGTTCATTGGGTTTGGGTCGTGGACTGTATGAAAAAGGAGACAGAGATCAGCATGTCAGCACACATGCATCTCTTGCTTTCTTCTGAATATGGACATAATGTGAACCGTTCTCTCAAGCCCCCAATGCTGTGACTTCCCTACTATGATGGAATTGTGAACTAAAATAAACTCTTCCTATCCTAAATTACTTTTGTTGCTATATTTTATCAAAGCAACAGGAAGTAAAACTAAGATGTAAAACAGGAAGCAAAATTGAGAATGCTGGATTGGAAACTAGGTTTAAATTACAGCTCAGCTATTCAGTGTGTCACTGTGGTGGGGAGAAAGTCACTTGGCCTCTCTCTAGATCTTTAATGAGTTCGTTTGTGAAGTGGTTGGAGAACACGGCTTACAGAATTGAAGTGTACATGGTGTATGAAGTGTTCAGTCAAGTCAGAACTCGGGAACTGTGACTTATTTGTAGCTTTTTGTATTCTTTCTCTCCGTAAAGCTACTGAAGCTGGGAAGCTTGGAAACTTACTGATAGTGTGCATGAGTTAAAACAGCTGCTGAGAAGAGAAAGAATTCAACACCAATTATCTATCCTTACCATACAACACATGGTATATTGGACTGAAACCACCCAGGACTAAGGCATATTTACACAAATGTAATTGTGTAAAAAGATAAAATTCATTCATATGTAACATAGAAAACCTCACATGAGACCCTCTGCCCTCTTCTGAGGTTCAGGGTTTTTGAAAGGGCCTTGCTTTGTAATTTTTAAAAATTTTTAATTAAATTCATATCTGGCATCTATAATGATATTCTATTTTCTACATCTTCTGAAAAGTAGAATACTAATAAATGAACATAGTGAAATTCTCTAAGTTGTATAATTAGAAAATTGGCCTTTGCTTTAATGTTCTCTTTCAATCTATGTACTGACTTAGTTCACCTCTTGGTCGGGATTTTGGCCGCTCTGAGCTTCCCACAGCATCTAAGTAACTGATCATTCTAAATGATGCATTTCCTTCCCTGCTCTGACGAGTTCTGAGATCTCACAGGCTGAGTTCATCTGAGGTGACGAGCCTTCAGATCAGCTTCACATGGTGATGAGGTATTTATGACACAGCTGAGCTTCATAAACAAGTGAGCAAACTGAATAGCAGGAGTAAGACTAAAGGCGGGTCACGTGGGGAGGTCAGAAAGACTAGCAAAGGATGAGCAACGTGCCTGTTGAACCTGTCTTGGGAATTTAAACCTGATGGTGCCCTTGACGGGGAATGGAAGCTTTGACAGAGGTCACAAGGTCAAGGTGAAAAACTGTACAGCAACTAATGAAATGCTCTGGATCTGTTCTTTTACCCCTTACAACTAAGTCGCTTAAAGTCAACGTATGTCTTAAACAGAAATATAAACTGTAATGAAAAAGAGCCTGGGCCATGTGTCATGGTATTCTAAAGAAGGAGTCACGACTCAGCTAGAAGCTGCCTTTCCCTGCCCAAACCATTGGGTGTTATACTAACAACTGGAGCATGGCCTGGAATACAGTCAAAGCTGAACAAAGGCTGCTTTCTAACATAGCAGGACACAGCGGGCACTGAACAGAGAACACGTCTTCATTTTCCAGTTATTAGCAAAGTGGCCTCACAGTGCATCATTAAGCTGCTCAACATCTACCTCTGTAAAAATGAGACAGATGTAGCATGTGTTTTCTTGAGTTTGCTCTGGATCTGTTCTTTTACCCCTTACAACTAAGTCGTTTAAAGTCAACGTATGTCTTAAACAGAAATATAAACTGGTTTTTCTTTGTTCTTACCATCCATTAAAGGGAACTAGGAGACATTAGTCATAATAACAGTTGTGGGAGTCTGTGGGAGTCCAGCTCTGACCTGCTCCCACCTATCGAAGGGTTCTTGGGTGGAGGAGAGAGGAGTGAGGAAATATCAGATAGAAAAATAGACCTAGACAAAGAGGAGAAAGACAGAGACACAGGATAGCTTTGGGAGGGCCTGGGTCAATACCCAATGCCTCTTCATTTATTCAAAAGGACTTTTTAAACAATGCCAAGGGGACAGGCAAAAGACCTCCCCCTTGCAAGATCAAAGAAATAACGTGCATCCAAGTTGACCCTTCCAAACACCTGGTAACCACGCCCATGGTCAAATTGTCCCATTATGCAGCCCTGCTGGGTAAAGCAAGCTCAGATTCTCTGACCCTGAGTAATTTGGGCTCCCATAAACAATAAAAACAACTTTTAAAACGACATTAAGTATAAAACTAGAGAATACTATCTCATTTTTATCAAACAGCCCTAGTATTGAGTCATCCAGCAATCATGCATCACGTGCTAAAAGCATATACCAAATGCCTATTAATTTGGCAGGCATTATGTATGCAAAGACAAATAGGATATGGTTCTTGCCTTTGAGAGACTTGCCATCAGGCAAGCCCATGTAACCCAGGGTATTCTAGATATTGTGGTAGGGTGCAGCCAGGGTACCACAGAGACACAGGCAAGACTGACCAATTCTACCAGAAAAGATAAAGTGGATCCATTTCACAAAAGGGTGGCTCTTGAAGTAAGTGGTAAGAAGAATTAACCTGATGCTGAGCAGGAAGGATCGATAGACTACGTGACTAGGCACAGCAGTCTTCAAACATCTTGGATGTCTTAAGAACTGTGTGTGAAGTAAGAGAGAGCTACCAGGTGGGACTTCATAAACAGTGGTGCTAGAGCAGCAGGCAGGACCAAACTGTAGGGCCGCTGACAAAATAAAGGATTTGGACTCCATTATGCAGCAAATGGGAAGGCAGTATTGAAGAAAAGAGAAGTTACGTGCTCAAATGTATGTCTTCAAAAGGTTCCTGTAGTAATAGCATGAGGAGTCTAGAAGGTCAGAAATAGAAACCGGGGAGCAGTTCCCTCCATATCCTAAGAAGGTGTAAGGTTCCAAGATTCTGAATGAAATGGTAGGCCACAGCTAGAGAAGAAATTCAAAGAAGAAATACCGGTACGGCCAAAGGGATGTGGAAGTGGATGGAGAGGACAACTTTGGGACAAATCCAAGATTTCTGCCAGTAGGGTCATTCAGAGCCTACTGAAGCTGAAGCAAGTTTGAGGGAAAGGGCTCCCGTGCATAATTACATGAGTGTGTGAGCCCAAGGAACAATCAGGGTAGACGCAGCTGCACACTCAGGCTTGACTTCAAGGGAAGGAAGCTGCTTGTAAGGAGATTAGGACTGTTCTTTGGTGAGAGAAGCCCTGAAGACAAGATAGACCCACCCTGCACCATGCATTGGGGACAGGAGCAAGGTCATGTGCAGCAGATTCAGCAAATGAAATATTACCTTTGCCTGAGTCCATAGCTAACCAGATAGACGGCTGGGCCCGCACTAGCCATGCAATAAATATTCATTTGATGATGGATATATAAACGGATGAGTGAGTGAATTATTGAGTGAGAAGTGAGAGACACTTGGAACTGGGGCTGTAAGTAGTAGTAGAGGTCAGAATTGGAAAGACAACACTACAAATTATTCCCATGCAGAATGAAACTAAAACCCCGAGAGTGAAGGAGACCTCTAGGGAACAAGTATAAAGTGAGAAAATAGAGACTTGAGAAGGAACTCTGATCCCATTAAAAGGGTAGCCATGGAACTGCTCGTGCGCCTTGATAAACCATTAGTCATCATTAGTCACAGCAGCCCAGTCAGCAGGAGCAGCAGTTAGAGACACAGTGTGACCTTCATCCAGAACAGAAGGCAGGTGAGGGTCAGGTCCCCCTCCTGTGGGAGGTAGATGAGGACAGGGGAGGCTTGGCTGTGATGAAGCACTGGGTTTTCTAGGAGTGGGGTATCAGTCAAGAGAGGCACTATGGGGCTCTAATCCATTAGCTCAGGGTGTGCAGCTCAGTCCTTGATTTGTTCATTCTGTTTGGAAAAGTCTAGATCCTGTTTCCACTCTTGTGTGTGTAATCCAAGCTGAGAAGGACCCCAGTGTGTCAACTCAGCTTTAAAGAGCAAGCCAACAGAGTCTCTAGGTGTGTCCAAGTGACAAACACACTTCATCTGTCATGCACAGGTGATGGAAGGTGGCTCACTTTTTTTAATTTTATTTTTTAACATTTTAATTGAAATAGAATTACATCGCTTTCCCTCTCCCTTTCCTCCCTCCAGCCCCTTCCATGTCACCCACAACTCTCAAGTTGATAGCTTTTTATCTTTATTATTGTTACACACACACACACACACACACACGTATATACATATATGCACAAATATATAAAAACAACCTGTTAAGTCTGATTTTTTAAAATGTTTTTCCACGTAGTATATTTTGACCATATTATTTCTTTACCCCAACTTCTCCAAGATCCTCCCCATCTCTATAATCACCCAATTTCATCCCCCCCCCCGCCTCTCTCTCTCAACAAAAACAAAATCAAAGGAAACAAACATCCAATGAGACAAAAATTAAAAAATTCACACAAAAAGACATGGAGTCCACTGTGTTGGCCAACTACTGCTGAGCACGGCCCTCATCCTTCCTGCCCCCTCATAGCTCCCTAACCTCTGAAGCTTTTGGACTGAAACATGCATATCTAGAGCTTAAAGGTTACGTTTTTGCATATAGGATTTCAGGCTGACCACTCTGTTAGACGCTGAATAAGGAGGCTCATCCCTGGGAGAGGCTAATTCTCCTCTTCCAACAGTCATTAGTTGGCTGTAGCTCCAAGTCTAGGGATCAGTCTCCATGATTGCTTTCTCCCTTCACATTAATATGTCCATTGAAATCTGACTCAGATTTCAATAGTCAGTGACAGAGTTGGAGATCTGAAAGAGCCATTGTTATAGTTCTTCTTTCTTACGTGATATGAAGATGATGGGAATTTTTTTCAGAAATAAGCTAACGACTTAGCTGAACTCAGCTCATGGATGTTTGGGGGCTCACTAAATGTTCATTTAGTAAAGTGGGTATCCCAAAAGCAAAGCCTGGCCCCTGATTTCACAGTGTTCAATACTAATGCTGAAACAAATAATGGCACGGTTTAGCTTAGAAGCCAAAACTGAGGTTAGGTACTATTGGAACCCCCTTTCCTGAGAACTTAGGTCATTTCCAGCACCAAACCACAGCCATCTCCATTGTGGTTCAATGCAAAGCCATGTGGATATCTATAAAGTAGGCATCAGGTCACGTGGCCAGAAGGCTCCTGCCGTGCAGCAGTGCTCTGAGTGGTTAGTAAAGGTCTGACCGTGGTACTTTGCCAACAGCGCTGGAGACTTTCCTTCATCTGTCTTCTGTGAAATAGGGTGGTAAAACTACAATCTGGAAAACTCTAGGTTGCAGAGAGCACTCTCGACCCCTCTCTCTCCATCTCTTCTCTGTCATATCTCTCCGCCCATATGGGATTCTAAAGTGTCTCTGGTAGTCTTAACTTTTGTAAATTTTTTTTTTAATTTTTACATTATTTATTAAGTGTAGCTAAAGAAGCTACTGAAAATGTAGACTTCTGGCTTCTTTTGTTTTCTTTCCCTTTTTTCTTCTCTCATACAATACATCCTGACTACAGCCTGACTTCCTCCTAGTCTCCCACAACTCCCCCCCCCCGACCCCCCTGCTTCCTCCAGATCCACTGCTCCTCCATTTCTCTTCGGAAAAGTGCAGGCCTCCTAGTGATATCAACCAAACATGGCATAACAAGATGCAATAAGACTATTCACAAACAAGGCTGGATGAGGCAACCTAGTAGGAGGAAAAATGTCTCATGCGCAGGCAAAAGCGTCAGAGACACCCCTACTCCCATTGTAAGGAGTCTAACAAAAACCTCAAACTAAAGGACCATAACATATGCAGTAGACCTAGGGCACACCCACGCAGGCTCCAGGGTTGCCTCTTCAGTCTCTGTGAGCCCCTGTGGACTGTGCTTACTTGATTCTTTGAGCCATGTTCTCCGTGTCCATGACCCATCTGGCCCCTAAAATCCTTCCTCCCCTTCTTCTGTAGGTTACCTGAGCTCTGCCTAATATTTGACTGTGGGTCTCTGCATCATCTTTCTTTCTTAAGCAAAACATCACCTGGCAATGATGCTTTTTAAAAAGATGTCTCCCAGAGACAGATACAGTGGAGCAAGATGTGCCCAACAGAATTCCTCCTTCACTAGTGCAGCCCCTTGGACACCAAGGATTCACTGCTGCTGTCATTCTTTAACTGTTGAGTGCAAAACCAATAAAAAATATTCAAATAGGTCTTGCCAGTCTATGTGCTGACCTTGAAGGCTTTAGGACAAGACCATTACAATAAATTAGTCTGCCAATTGCCTAATAACCAGTCATATGACTTTGACAGACTATGGAAAACTACTCAGACCACTTTTGAGTCACAGAGGAAATGACTGAGTCCTAGTGTTGCCACCTCCCTCTTAATGTCATGGGAATTTGGTTCTTCCATAAAATACATGTTGTGTGTCCTGTGGGAGGCCAGCTCCCACCTTTTCAAGGGTTCTGATGAGGAGGAAAGAGGGAAGAAACTATAGAAAGATAGCAGAAAGGCAAAAGGCAGAAACACAGGACAGCTTCAGGAGGACCTGGGTCAATACCCAATGGCCTTTTCCATTTATTCAAAAGGGCTTTTTATAACAATGCCAAGGGGCGGGGCAAAAGACCTCTCCCTTGCTAGATCAAAGCACATGGCAAAACAAATTGTAAACCCTTCCAAACACTTGGTAACCATGCTCATGATCAAATAACCCCCTTATGCAGCCCTGTCGGGTAACGCAAGCTCAGATTCTCTGACCCTTGTAAGTTCTCATTAGGAAACCTCTGTGGTCTCCACAGTCCTCATAAGAAACATATAACCACATAATTAACACTGTCATATAAATGATAAATTGCTAACTGTGAGGTTTTTCTCACAAAGGGATAAAAACATATTGGTAAAACACATTTTAATGTTTCCTTTATTCATCCAAAACTCTGTATTGAGTTTCTACTCTGTACTACACTGCACACTAGTTGTGGTACTGGAGTTATTGGGATCAGACCCGAGGGCCTGGAAGCCCAACAAGCTAGATTCCACCACTCATCTTTAATAGGCCAATTGAAGACACAATTAATAGTGGGTGTGGGGTGGGAGGGAGAGAATGGAAGTTTTCCAATGTGTGTTCACTCAGAAGAGGAACAAAGCACCTGTCTTCAGGATCCTAACATGAGGTTTAGATTTAAATAGAAGGCAAGATGTATGCATAATCATCCAGTCCTGGCCCAAGGTGTGGTCCCACCAATCATAGCCTTAGTTTGATCTCTCTTCAAAGATCCCTAACAGTTGTCAGAATTGTGTGACAGCTGTTTAAGGGAGAAGCTCTCCTCTAGCTAACACCAACGTCCTAGCCTGTCCTTCTCCTAGCATGAAATGCCTAGGGAAATCCCTGTTTCTTAGGGCCCATCATCTCAGGAGTCTGAGAGCTGGAGGGAGAGTGTACTCCTTAGTTTGACTGTCAACTTGATACAACCCAGAATCTTCTAAAGAGCCGCCCAGCTCAGGTTGGCCAATGAGCATGTCTGTCTTGATCAAGAAGTGGGAAGTCCCACTCTGACTGTGGGCACCATTATTTCATGGACTGAGCCCTGAACTGTGTGAGTGAAGAGAGCAGCAAACAAGCGTGTGTTTATTCTCTCTTTGCTCTTGATTGTAAGTGCAATGCTTTGAATTCCAGCCTCAAAGTCTCTGAAATGATGTGGGTAACTTGGGATTGTAAGCCCAATAGACCCTTCCTCAGGAAAGGTCAGGCTATCTTATCACAACAGAAGCAAAGCCAGAGCAGGGGATCAAACTGTCTCCTTAGAATTTCTCTTTCTCCCAAGATGGCTGCAGTTAGAAAATCAAAACCAGAGAGATGCGTAAGATCCCTGCCACTGGGGAACATTCGAAGTTATAGGCTAGGGGAAAGTTATAGCAAGAAGTTCCCTCTTAATGCTAACATAACAAATACTGAAACTTTGGCTTAGGGAGAGTGATGTAAGGGCTGCTATGAATACATTGTGTTCCCACCTTTGCCTCCAAATTCATGTACTGGAGCCCTAACCCCTGTCACCTCAGAATAAGAACTTACTTTGAAAATAAAGTCTGTATAGAGAGGTAACTAGTGAAGATAAGGCCATAGTGGGGTGTAGTGGGCCCAGAATCCAATGTAACACATGCCCTTATAAGAACAGGGCTGGATTTTGAACAGACTGGTCCACAGGAGAATGCGAAACAAAGATGAAGGCAGGGATGCAGGTTATGCCACAGAAGCAGGAATGGGAATGAGCATGCTCCCTGCAGCCCTCAGAAGGAGCAGACCCAAGCCACTCCTTCATCTCAGAACTGCAAAGCAGTGTTTCTGTGACAAAACAAAATACTGAAGCAATCTAGAGCAAGGGGATGATGGGGAGCATAAGGTTTTCTGGGAGATTTTCACTGTGTTCTTAGAAGCATGGGAAAGCTGATCCAGGGTCTTGAGTAGATGATCATACTTGTATTTTGGAGAGATTAGTGTGACTACAGTGTGCAGGGCAGATGAATAGGCTATCAAGAGGTGGCAAGTAGATCTGACTTCTGTGTCTGGGCAGGATTATTGACAGATAATTCAGTTGCAATAAAGAATGTGGAAGTTAAGAACATTTAGGAAGTGATAGTCACAAGCCTTGAAGTCAATTTGCACTGTAGTGGTATAAGATACTATGGAAATACATCGTACCTTGTGCTCAGACCGTTCTAATCATGCCAGGTAAGTGGTGACATTGAGGCATCATAATAGATGAATTGCCTTTTGTCTCCGCATCGATGCTGTGACAAACACTGGCACTGGCACTGCTTCTGGGACCAGGCACACGCATTGTTTTATCCTACCCGACTTTGATGTCTTTATACTTGTAGCCAATATTGTGATTATTCCACTTTTTATGTATCAGTAGGAAAAATTTGCGTGTTTACCAGAAAAATGTCCCAGAGTGACAGAGCTAATGACCATTTTAACTGCTGCACCTCTGAAGTCTAGCCCAGTCTTGTTCATAAGATTAATAATTAGAGGCTCCCTCCATTAGCCAGACACTCTACATGCTGTGCATCTAAAAAGGTCAAATTTGAGGAAGAATTTATTATGTTGTATTAAAGATATGTTCACTAAGGTCTTCTACTAGTTTTATTTAAAGTCTCCTTTTAAAGCAAGCCTATAGACACATCACCCACATGCCAGCCCTCTCTCCTCCCATTTCTGTGGCTGCGTTTGCTAATAGGGAAAGATATCATTTCCTACTGACCTTGTTCAGGGTCCTCTAACCAGCACTAGGAGCTAGTTGATCAGAGTTAACATGAGATCCAAAACTCATTTGCCATCCCCATTTCAATGCTACATGAGTGTCTCATTCCTCCCCAACCCCCAAATAACGGCTGAAAGTACATGTTTCTTTAGGTTTTCCTCCTACCATAGGTCTGGTTTGCCTTTACCCCTCAACAGAACCTGTGACTGGTCCTATTGAGTTGTGTCTTACTTGGGTCTTCTCAGCTCACCAAATGCACAGGCAACTTTGATGCCTCTACCAGCAAACAGAGCCCCATTCATGTGCTAGTCTCTTGTTCTATGTGTGAGAACTTCCTTCACCTATGACAGGTACAACCCAGAAGTGCAGAAGAGCAGTCTTTAAGACCCAAGTATGAGAGGAGAGTCGGGAGCGAGACCCCTGGCCTTTCGGTATATGTTCCCAGCATTTCTCAGAAGGCCCCTGTGGTGATATTTGATTTGTGCCCCTCAGTAAAGCTTATCTGAGGATCAGAGGGAAAAGCCAGCCACTATAGTAAACATAGAGGCCAGGCAGTGGTAGCACATGCCTTTAATCCTAGCATTTGGGAAGCAGAGTTCAAGGCCACACTGGGGACAGAGCCAGGCATGGTGGCACATGCCTTTAATCCCAGCACTAACCATAGAGGTCTGGAGGTCTGTACAGACAGACAGGAAGTGATGTAGCTGGACAGAGAAAAGAAGTAAGATGGCAGAGCACAGAAAGTATGTCAGGCGTGAGTATACAGGAAGTAGCTCTCTCTGGAGTCTGAGGAGTTGCTAAGGTGAGGTAGGCTGTGGTTTGTCCTATTCCTTTGATCTTTATCAGTTTTCACCCCAATACATGGCTCTGGGTATTTTATTAATAAAACCATTTAGCAAATCATCTTACAGGTCCCTGGGGGTCTCAGCCCCAGACCAACAGCATTTCCTTCACTCTCCTTGTTTTTCATTTTCTGCTACTTAAGGTCACCCAAGTTCTTATCTCAAAGTTTGCTTATGGCATCCAAGACCACTTTTGCCTCTACATTGTACAAGGCATTGACTCACAGGCATTCCTCCTTCCTAGGAAGGTCTGTAGAGGGATGTAGAAAAGGAGAAAGAGGGGGAGGTTAATCATAGCAAGAATCCCTACCATAATGCAAACATATGTTTCCTTTTATCACATTTATTTATTTGTAGGCATGTATGTGCCATTATGCAAGTGCAAAGACGCCCCCATCAGTGGATGCTGGGGATTGAACTCAGGTAATCAGGATTGGCAGCAAGCCCCTTTACCCACTGGGCTGCCTTACAAACCCCGCAGATTCATTTCTTAATCTCTGTTTGGGGGGTTGGATTATTGGAAAATACATAGCAAGCGTAATCCTAGGATGACTTCTGGACCTTCTCTCTGCCATGTCTGGTTAAGAACAAATAGACATCAGTCCTGCTTATTCCAAAACTTAGGGTTTGTTTTTAAGATGTCAGAAATATAGATTAAGTTGTTATTTATATTAATTATGCCTCTAAAAAGTTAGGTTAAACAGTTTAGAAAGGAATAATTAACCTTAAAGAGCAGAATACTGAACATGATTTACTGCAGTAAGAAAAAAGAGAAACTGATGAAGTGTGCTTAGATTTCTCAGCTACTGGAAGAAGCAACTCTCAGAAAAAAAAAAACAGAAATGGAGAAGATAGACTAACATGATGCACAAAAGTTGTGCTTGATGGAGGGAAAAGAAGGCAAAATAGGCAAATTGGGGGCTTGAAATTACCTTCATAGATGAAGACTGATTAGCAGCGGCAACAGGAAGACTCTTAGTGCAGGAATTAAGGACTCAGACACCCTGGGAGGCCCAGCCATGAGCAGCAGGCCCCGTTTCTGACACAGCAGCATCCACCAGCAGAATGCTTTCCTAGCAGAGATATGTTTTACATCTGGGGGTACAGGGAGGAGGTGGCATGCCAGTTACCAGAGGAGGTGTCAAGCAGTAAAGGGTGAACCTTTGGAAGGGAGAGAAAGGCACAGTCCTCTTTTGACAACTTCTAATGTTGGAAAGTAAAAGGACAAAGAAGATAGAAAACCTGATTTAAATGTCAAAATCAAATCTGCAAGTAATTGAATATCCTTCAGTAGGCACATTTTAATCCATGCATATGGATGACCCAGGGATCTTGTTAAAACTACAGATTGATTCATGCCTTGGTCTGACATTCTAGATTTCTTCTTTTCTATCTCTCTTCATTTATTTTAACATATATTAGTTGTGAGTATTAATGGAATCTAGTGAGATTTACAGTGTGTGTTTATAGTATACTCTGACTCAATCCAATCACCTTTTTTATCCCTTATCTTCTGCAGCACACACACACACACACACACACACACACACACACACATGCACACACATGCACACATACCCTTCTGAGTCCCTACTATTCACTATTCTACTTTTCTAGCAACTTTCTTTTAGCTTCCGTGTGTGAGAGGTTGCAGTACTTGTGTGAGTCTTGCTTAGCTCACATCCATGTGTGAGAGGTTGCAGTACTTGTCTGAGTCTTGCTTAGTTCACATCCATGTGTGAGAGGTTGCAGTACTTGTCTGAGTCTTGTTTAGTTCACATCCATGTGTGAGAGGTTGCAGTACTTGTCTGAGTCTTGCTTAGTTCACATCCATGTGTGAGAGGTTGCAGTACTTGTCTGAGTCTTGCTTAGTTCACATCCATGTGTGAGAGGTTGCAGTACTTGTCTGAGTCTCTCTTAGTTCACTTCCGTGTGTGAGAGGTTGTAGTACTTGTCTGAGTCTCTCTTAGTTCACGTCCGTGTGTGAGAGGTTGCAGTACTTGTCTGAGTCTCTCTTAGTTCACGTCCGTGTGTGAGAGGTTGCAGTACTTGTCTGAGTCTCCCTCAGTTCACATACTATGTCTTCCAGTTCTATGCATCTTGCTGCAAATGGCCAGATTTCATCTCTCCCGAAGGCTGAGGAGTTTTCCCTTCTGCATAGTACCACATTTTCCTTACTAGCCCTTGGGCTAATTCTCTAGCTCAGGTATTGTGGCTGTGCCCTCAATAGTAGGTTTACGATCATCCTCAGGGTGTTGCTTTCACCTCCTTTGAATAGTACCCAGAAGTGGAATAACTGCATCACATGGATGACAATCCTACTGTGTCGTGACAGCTCTACTGAGTTTCATCCCCACCAACAACTTCGTTGCCAGCATTTGTTTTGGCTGTTGTTTGCTTGTTTGCTCCCCTTTGGGCAAAGGGCAGTGGTGGCTAACAGCCATTCCGAGTGAGCTAATGTCTCACTGTAGCTTTTATATGGTTCCCTGGGGACTAATGCATTTCTTATAGTTGTTTGCCCCTTGTATTTCATCTTGGAGATGTATCTGTCCAGATTATTTGCCCATTTTAATTGGATTATTTGGTTTTGATTATTAAATTGTTTGAGTCCTTATCTTCTCTAACTATTAACCCTCTGCCAAATTAACGACTGTTGAATGTTTGCCCCGTGTGTCAGGTTTTCTCTTGGCTCCTCTGATTATTTCATTCACTCTTCAGAGCTGTGTAGCTTGACACAACACCACTGGCAACTGTCGCTTTGGTTTCCGCGGCTTTGAGGGTCCTATCTGGAAAGACTGGTGCCTAGAATACTGTCTTAAGGCATTTCTCCACTTTCTTCTCTTCCAGTAGTGTCAGAGTTTGTGGGCGGGCGTTTGAGTCTTTGATCCATTTTGAGCTGATTTTTATAACTGATAGGAAGTGAGGGGGTGGGCCAAGTTTCAGCCTTCTGCATATGAATATCCAGTTTTTCAAACACTGTTTCCTAAAGAGGCAATCCTTTCTCTGAGTTATATTTTGTCTCCTTTGTTTAGGACCAGTGACTTGTAGAAATTTGAGCTATTGCTTTGATCTCTGTTCTGTTGCTTTGGGCTGTGTTTATTTTTATACTCATACTATGTGTTTGTCTGTTATATGTGTGTGTGTGTGTGTGTGTGTGTGTGTGTGTCTCTGCCGTATGTGTTGAAATCAGAGTTATTATGCTTCCTGCTGTGTTCTTTTTGTTCAAGAATAATTGGCTCTTCCAGCTCTCTTTCACGAATGTTAGAATTTTTTCTGTTTCCGTGACAAGGTCATTAGTATTTTTGATGAGGATTGTGTAGGATCTGTAGATACTTTTTATTAATGTGATAGTTGATATTGTAATACTGGTAACTTGTGAGTATCTAGACAAACTTCTTGGCATGTCTATGAGGATTCTAGAATTTGGTTTTGAGGTGGGCAGACCCACTCTAAATGTGGGCAACACTATTTCATGAGCTAGCATACTGGACTAAATGAAATGGTGAGAGTAAACTGGGCATCAGGACACACTGCTCTCTGCTTCTTGGCTGAAGATACGCTGTGACCAGCAGCCTCACACACCTCTGGCATACCTTCCTGGCCATGCTGAACTGTGTCTCTGAAACTGTGAGCCAATATCAGCTCTTCCTCTTTTAAGTTGCTTTTGTCTGGTATTGGCTAGCTATGAGAAAAGTAACTCATAAGCAGCATTATCACCATGGAAACTGGAGTTTCCCCTTTTAGGTTCTTAGTTTTATTAATCAAAGAATTTGGAAGTGAGCTCAAAAGACTGGAAAAATTTTATTAGAAATTGAGAGAAAAACAAGGCCCACAAATTACCCAGAGGAGGGACATGGAGAAAACCAAAAATGAAATGGCATTAGTTAGGGTCCAAGGAAACAGGCAGGTTCAACCACAGAGGTCAGCAAGCAGCAATATGGAGGTCAGCAAGCACCAATATGGAGCAATAGCTTCATAGGAAGAATGAGAAGACCTAAAATACCAAGGAAAGCATGTCTTAGGCTTTGGCCAATATCTGAAAGAAAGGAGGAGAAAGAAAATGGAGCAGGCTCCACCCTGCTACATGATAGAAACTCTGCACACTTCTGACAGGGGAAGTTGTTCTGGGAGCATAAGTACATTATCTCATTGAGGGAATAATAATCCCTTCCATTTTCTCAGCACAGTCTTAGATGGATCAGCCTTCCTGAACAGGTCTCCTAAGCAGGTGATCAACAGGCCCAGCTGGATTAACTCTTCAGAGAGAAGACAATAGTGTATAGTGGTCTAATATTTGTAGCAGATCCGAATGTCATGTCTCCACCAAAGGCCAGAGATAATTTTCATTCCTCTGACCAAGAAAAACTAGCTTTCTCTTAATAGGCTTCAGTAGAGCCCTCGTGGCTCCACATTTTTCTATGGTGTATTAAAGCCCAAGCATTAGTAAAGCTGATGAGGTCCAAAGCCCAGTGGGCTCTGACTCATGACTGTGGGAAATCTTTCCATTTTGCTCATGCCTTTCTACAAGTTCTCTCAACATTTCACAATTTTCACTGTATATGTCTTTCACTTTCTTGATTTATTCCTAGGTATTTTAATACTTTTGTAGGTATTATGAGTGAAATTGCTTTCATGGTTGCTGTGGTGGTTTAAACAGATATGGTCCCCATAGACTCATGTGTGTGTGTGTGTGTGTGTGTGTGAATGCTTG
Source organism: Peromyscus eremicus (assembly GCF_949786415.1). Lineage (NCBI taxonomy): Eukaryota > Metazoa > Chordata > Mammalia > Rodentia > Cricetidae > Peromyscus > Peromyscus eremicus. The sequence goes on along the minus strand of NC_081418.1, from coordinate 3,711,170 downwards.
GCCTGTAGGGAGTGGCGCTATTAGGAGGTATGGCCTGGTTGGAGGAAGTGTGTCATTGTGAGGATGGGCTTTGAGGTCTACAGTCTCCTTCTGCTGCTTACTGATCAAGGTGTGGAACTCTCAGCTCCTCCAGCTCCATGTCTGCCTGCACACCGCCATGTCTCACCATGATGATAATGGACTAAACTTCTGGAACTGTAAGCCAGCCCAATTAAATGTTTTCCTATATTTCTGTGTTGCCATGGCCATGGTGTCTTGTCACAGCAATAGAAACCCTAACTAAAACAGAAGTTGGTACCAGGGACTGGAGTATTGCTGTGATAGGCCTGACCATGCTTTTGTTTGGAGGAATATGGACTTTAGACTATGGATAAGAAAAGCAGTTGAATGCTTGAAGTAGAGCTTAATGGGTCATACTAGTAGGAGCATGGAAGACAGTGGTGCTGAGGGTCATTTGAACTTCGGGGGCCTGGCTCAAGAGGTTTCAGAGGAAAAAAAATTTAGTATGTTGCCTAGAGATCTTTCTTGTGATATTTTGGCGAAGAATGTGGCTGCTTTTTGCCCTTGTCCAAAGAGTCTGCCTGTGGCTAAAGTGAAGAGATTTGGATTAATTCCACTGGCAGAGGAAATCTCAAAACAGCCAAGTATAGACTCTGTTGTGTGGCTATTAATGTTAACTCTGATAAAGATTTATAATGAAAAGGAGCGAGCTGAGCAAATAAAAATACAGAATGTACAGACTGAGGAGAAAGGAGCACCAGGAAGTGGAATAGAGCTAAATCCTGTGTTCAAGGAGATAAATGGATTAAGAAATGGAATAAAGAGAGTAGTGACTTCAGGACAAGACCCCACCCAACTAAACTTCCAACTTTTGAAAAGGAACTAAAGAACACCTTAGGTCCAGACATGGTGGTGCACATCTGTAATCCCAGCAATGGGAAGGCAGAGGCTGGTAGATCTCTGGAGTTTGAGGTCAGCCTGATCTACAGATCAAGTTTCAGGACAGCCAAGCTTAGGCAGTGAAGGAAACCATCAAGAATAGCAAGTTGGTGTGAAGATGTAATTGAACAAGGGAGCCATGTTCCAGTCCCAGCAAGTGGTAGAACTTGGCAGTTTGGCCATATGGCTCTAGCTTTAGAGTCAAGGATAGAAGAAAGGGGTTATAGAATCTCCCTCTGCAACTCAGGAAAGCCATTGAGGCCTGGTGTGGCTGGGTGTTCCTGCATGGAGGCTAAGAGAAGCTATTGTGTGAAGTCGTGAAGCTGAAGCCTGGATTGCACTGGAGATGCCAAGATGTTTATCTTAGAATTTCAATGGCTGTGAAGAGACACCATGACAACAACTGCTTTTATAGAGGAAAACATTTGACTGGGGCTAGTTTAGAGTTTCAGAGGTTTAGTCCATTATCATTCTTGTGGGAAACATGTAAGCAGGTGTGGTGCTGGAGAAAGAGCTGAGAGTTCCACATCTTGATCTGCAAGCAACAGGAAGTGAACTGTTTCACTGGGTGCAGCTTGAACATGGAAGACCTCAAATACCACCCCCACAGTGACACACTTCCTCCAACAAGGCCATGCCTACTCCAACAAAGCCACACCTCCTAATAGTGCCATTCCCTATGGGTTTATGAGGGCCAATAACATTCAAACTAGCACAATGTTGGAGATGCCAGAGTCATGGGATACCTGCCAAGCAAGCTACTAACAGAGTGGGACCAACGCAAGAGAAAGAAGTGTGTTGGAGTCACCACAGCTGAAAGGAGTTGGAGATCTGAAGAGCATTCTTTCATTGGACATGGAGATACAGAGTTTAAAGTTTCTCTAGTTGGTTTTTGGTCTTTCTTTGACCCAGTATTTCCTCACTGTGCTCCCTTCCCTACATTTTGGAATGGTAATATATATATCCTGTGCCATTACATGTTGGAAGCATGTGATCTGCTTTTTAATTTTGATTTATTAGGGGACTACAGTTAAGAGATTGCATGAATCTCAGAAGAGACTTTGAACTTTGGTCTTTTAAACACTGTCGAGACCATGATAGACTATGGTGACTTTTGAAGTTGGACTAAATGCGTTTTGCACTATATTATGACTACAAGCCTATGGGTGCCAGGGATTGGAATGTGGTGGTTTGAATAGGTATGGCCCCCATAGACTCATGTGTTTGAATTCTTGGCCTACAGGGAGTGGCACTATTAGGAGGTGTGGCCTTGTTGGAGGAAGTGTGTCACTGTGGGGCTTTAAGGCCTACAGTCTCCATCTGCTGCCTGCAGATCAAGATGTAGAACTCCTTTTCTAGCACTATGTCTGCCTGTATGCACTCCATGTCCCACCACGATGATAGTAGACTAAACCTATAAGCCACCCCAATTAAATGTTTTCCTTTATAAGAGTTGCCATGGTCATGGTGTCTCTTCACAGCAATAGAGACCCTAACTAAGATAGTTCCTTTCTCATCAAATTTACTATTCGTATATAGAAAAATACTGATTGCTATAGGTATGCTGTGCATCTCTTCCTCTTTACTCATTTGCCAGGTCTCATGTCTTTTAATAATCTTTAGATTTATCTATACACAGAATCTCACTATTTGCAAGTAAAGATGATTTGACTTTCTCTTCCTATTTATAACTTTTTTCTTTATCTTGCCTAATTATTTTAGCTGAAACTTCTCATTGAGTGAGAACAGTGAAAGTAGATGTCCTTGTCTTAGTTATGCTTAGAGGAACTGCTTTCAGGTTTTCCCCAACCAATATGATGTTGACTGTGGGCTTCATATGTACAGTTATTGTCTTACTGAGGTACAGTACTTCTATTCTCAGTTTATTCAGGGACTATATCACCAAGAAATGTTAAGTATTGTCAAATTTTTTTTCTACATTGTTGAGATGATAATATATTGAATCCCTTGTATATTCCTTGGATGAAACCAACTTGATTATGATGACTAATCTTCCTATTGTGAATTGGGGGAGGGCAGAGGACAATCTCAGATGTTGGTCTTCCTGTGCCTTTGACTTATTGTTTGAGGCAATTTCTTATTCTTTCTTCTGTTTATTTACTTATTGGGGGGTAACCCTGTCTAGTTTTGGTAACAGGGCAACAATGCTAGTCTCATAGAAAAATATAGAAGAGTTCTTCTCTTTTAATTGTTTGGAGTAGTTTGAGAATTAGTACTAGCTCATCTTTAAAAGTTTGGTAAGATTCAGCAGTGAAACCACATGGCCTACGACTTTCATTACTGGGAAACTTTTTAATAACTGGTTCAGTGTCAATGTCAGTCACTGATCTATTCAGGGTTTTGTTCGTTCATTTGTTTGTTCAGTCAGTTGGTCAGGTGACTGGTTAATTTGGGATGTTTTTCTCTCACAGTTAATTTTGGTATGTCATAAGTATCCGGAAATGTATCCATTTCTTCGGAGTTTTCCAGTTTGTTAGCAAATAGTTTTTCATAGTAATCCCTATGTAATTGTGTTACTATGGTAGCAGCTGGTTACTATGATACCAGTAATAATGTCTCCTTTTTCATCTACAATTTTGCCTTCTGTCTTTTTTTCTTCCTTAGTCTAGTTTCAGATTTATTAATTTTTATTTTCAGAAACTCAACTCTGTTCTGATGGTGATATTCACTTTGTCTCTATTTTGCTTATTTCTGTTCTAATCTTTGGTTTGTGTCTCTTCTCTTCCACTCACTATTTTATGTCTGGTATGATTTTGCTCCTCTAATTCTTCAAGATGCCTCATTAAAAAAACCATTTTTGGCTTTCTTGTTGTTGTGGATTTGCTTGTCTTTTTCAGGAAGATATAAGTACGTATCACCCACCGTAAGTGGCCCCTTCCTTCATAAACGTTTTCTGTATCCCCTAAGCTTTGGTATATTATGTTTTTGTTTTCATTTCTTTCAAGAACTTTGTCTTACGATTTCTTCAAACACATTATTCAGTTTCCATGTACCTGCATAATTTCTAAAGTTTCTCTGTTTTTCACTCTAATTTTTTTTTAATCAAAAATATTTAGGATTTGAGTTCCATTTTCACGGAGATTCTGGTTCCTAATGAGTTCCCAGGCAACACCGATGCTTCAGACTCTTGGGCCACATCTTGGGTAGGAAGACTTCAGAGACACTGCAAGAGAATGTGTGCACCATATTCCACAGATTAATGAGTGCAAATTCAGAACTGGACATGTTATACTGGTATATAGCATCATTTAGAGGATTTCAAAGAAAAATACATTTATTCAGGGAGTAACATGAAAGGTGGCTTATAAAGAAAACGTGGATGTATTTAGACTTCTCCTCTGTATCCTAAACATTGGAAGACAACAGAAAATCTCCCAGAGCCTGAAGAAAAATTATATGAGGTTTCATTTCTTATACAACCAACATTCCCAACATTCACGAGTGCTTAGAAAGCATGCCAGCTCTGTATGTGTCCTATTTTTATTGTATAACAGTTAGTGCTCGTAAAGTTGATGGTTTAAAACAACTCAGCCTTATCTTACCCTGTTTTAAGTCAGAAATCCAACAAGGATCTTGTGTTGTTGTTTTATTCTGTTGCTATGATAAAAATGTCCAACATAACAACTTAAGGAAGCTTACAACTCAAGGTAAAATTCGTGGTGGGGCTAAGGCAGCAGCAGCGTGAAGGAAGCATCTGGTCCCAGCCTCAAGTCAGCAGAACACTAAAAGCACACTGTGCTCAGCTCACTTTCTCCAGTACGTACAGTTCAGGATCCCTGCCCAAACCAACTAACAAGTCATCACATTAATGCCCCACAACGATGCCCAGAGCCCATGTCCAAGGAGATTCTTGACCCCACCAAGGTAACAGTTAACGCTGTCCATCACAGTTCTTACCTGGTTGAATCCAGATGTCAGCACAGAAGCATCCTTCCTGAGCCTTTTCTTTTCCATGTTCTGGAGGCCCCTTTTGTCATAGATTGTGATGCCATTCCTCTGTCGTCAAAGCCAGCAGTGGCAAATTGAGTCCTCTCTCATGTGCTCTCCATTCCTGCCTCCTTTCCTTCCCAAGCTGAAAATGTTCTTCCACTCTTGGGGAATTCCATGGTTAGACTGGGCCCACATGGACAGCATGAGATACTCTTTCCATCTAAAGGCCCTCAGCTTCAAGGGTATCTACAAGTTTATTTTGCCTTGTAAATAGCATCCACCCTGGATCTAAGAATTATAGTGTAGGCCTATTTGAGAGGTCACACTCCTGCTTTGCCACACAAAACATGCTGCTGTTTTTCAAACAAGGTATTTGAAGGTGTCCACTAAGAGACTTCAAAGATGAAGCTGTGGTGTACAGAGAACTGTGGTAAGCATTGAAATCAGCTAAGTTGGGTAAATGTAACAATGACCATTGCACAAAAAGTTAGAAGAAAATGCAAAGTCGGAATCATTCATAAAAGCACAATGGTAACATTGTAACCATTGTAACTGAGGGGTGGTCTGTCTGAGAACACAGGGAGAGCCAAGTGAGGTTAAAACTACAGCAGAATCGGGGAACTCAATGACAAACGCAGATGAAAACAATGATTGAAAGAATACACAAAGCCAGTTAGAGTAAATAACACTGATACAGCAAATGGCAGCTTGAAAGAACTTCAAAGGTAGCATAAATGCAAGAAAAAAAGTCTAAACTAAGCAAGAAAATAATGTGCATCTATTACAGCAACAAGTGATTTAGCAGTTGCTAAAAAACAGTCCTCTACTTTGTAGGAAAGGAATTCGAAATACTCCAGAAACAGTAAGTGGAGCAATTGAAACCTAATTGACAAAGTGTAAGAATTTTTGCTTCTCAGTATAGGCATCCTCACTGTTATCTATAAGAAATCTAAGACTTTATGAGGTTAGGGAACTTGCTCAACCAGCAGCTGTAATACATCAAGCAAACCCACGGTCTGTCTCAGCACCCGAAGGCTGACCCTGATATTTAGTGCCCTCCCGTGAATGGCACAGCACATAGTGAGTGAAGCATCAAGCAGGTACGGAGGCCAAGGTTAGTTTTCCAGCATGTTCTGGGTGCAAAACCTCTCCATGGACTGCCTGAGGCACTTCCCTGCCACTGTTCCCAAGCCAGTACTCCTACAGACCTCACTGGCCCTGCCACTCAGCCCCTGGAAGTCGATTCTCTTACCTGGTCCCACGCCTGCCCTGTGTGGCAGACATCATATGGCAGGGGACAGGGCATCAGCCCTGTAGATTTGTTCAGCGCCTTCCAAGGTCTGCGGTGCATCTCTCTGTGTTCTGGATGCCATCCACTCCCATCTCCTCATGATCAAGTCTGGTTCCTCCTCTCGGTCTCCTCAGTCCTCAGGCCCTACCTCTGCTCAGATTCCTTCATGTCTGAATATAAGTGTGCTTACCCACCTATCAGAATGTCTCCTTAACCACAGAATACGATGCTCTTTCTTCAAGCCCCACAGCTATTTGTTTTCCAGGTCCTACTTCCTCAGCTTCCATTCATTCAGACCCCCAGAAATCTGACTTCTGCCTCTGCCTTAGCCATTAGACTGCAGCCATGGCAAGCTGCCTGACTGCAAAAGCACTCCAAGCCTTGTTTTAATTAGATTTCCACCTACTGCTTCTAGTAACTGCCTTGTTACATGGCTCGTCATTTCCAAATGCATCACCTACTGTACTGCAAACCCTGAGGACTTTATTCTTCATGCTCCACAATTTCATTGCATGATTTTAAGAGTAACCAGACTGTCTTTGTTAGGATTTTATTGCTGTGAAGAGACACCATGAGCACAGCAACTCTTGTAAAGGAAAACATTTAACTGGGGCTGGCTTACAGTTCAGAGGTTTAGTCCATTATTGTCATGGTAGGAAGCATGGCAGTGTATACAGACATGGTGCTGGAGAGAATTCTACATCTGGATCTGCAGGCAGCAAGAATAGACAGTGGACCACTAGGCCTGGCTCAAGCTTCTGAGACCTCAAACTGCCCTGAGTGACACACTTCCTCCAACAAGCCACACCCACTCCAACAAGACCACACCTCCTAATAGTGCCACTCCCTAGGAGCCAATGGGGCCATTTTCTTTCAAATCACCACACAGACCCGTCAGATTTCCGTTCCCAGTACCCCTGCTTATTGCCAGAGATGGAGCCAACTACTGAGGGACTTCAAGCCACACCTTCCTGCCCCAGAAAACCACTATGATCGTCATTCCTCTTGTGTTTTGTGACCCTCTCTCCTATGTCCCACCCTTTCAGCTATTATTATTAACTAGGTACTCAGGAAACAGAAAAGGGGGGTCTTTGAGAATGATGAAGGCTTCCTCATGTCAGATAGGGTTAGCTCAGGGGCCAGAGTGCTGATTGTCAGAGTCACCAAAGCTTCCACTGAGTAAATGGCCCCTAGTTTTGTCCCCTGAACTCAAAGAACAAATTTCTTGGACAACAAAGGGTGAGTTTACAAAGGAGCTTTATTAGAAACAGAAATTTTATTGCATAAAGAAAACAAGGAGAGCTCCCATATAGTGAGAGGAGTCCAAGAGAGAATTGCAGGAAAAACTGACTCCAGAGCATAAGGAGAGGTCTTTAAAGAGGGCTGCCATTGAGTGGCTTGTTTAGAGGCTTTTTGTAGGATGAGATAAACACTGACGCAATTTCTACTGATATTTACTCTCTGGGCATATTTTGGGCCATGCCAATGGGTGTCTGCACATTCTTGGCATGTCCCCTTTTCCCAACTAGGAAGATAATCACATGCCACTTGTGAGATGTTCATACAGTTGAGGGGGTGACACACATCAAAACCACCTCTCTGCTCATATCTGATGTGCTCTGTTAGCTGCTGACCTTTGCTTGTCGGCCGGCAGCGGCCAGCATTGGCTGGCACTGCCAGCTGCCAACCTTGCAGGTGTTACTGGTCTTCAGACTTGGCAGTCTGCTAGCCCTTAGTGAAAGTCTACTCTCTGTTTTCAGATTACACGACCAGCTTATAGTTTACCATGGACCCGTCTTGACTCTCCGTGGAGAGCTAACTCTCATACCAGCTACCGAGATGTACTTGCAATTTTTCTTGGCTGCCTCATATTTAGCTCCTGTCTTTAGGGTCATCTGGGATAGTCTCCTTCCTGGAGTAGGTGCAGGCATTTTAGAAGCTGCCTTATCCAAAATTATGAATGTATGAAGCGGGGTTGGAGATGGCTCAGCAGCCAAGAACATTTTCTGCTGTAACAGAGGACCCAGGTTCAATTCTCAACACTCACATCAGGCTCTGCACAGCAACCTGTAACCGCAGTTCCACATCAACCAACTCCCTTTTGGGACTGTGGTAGGCACCTGCATGCAGGTGATGCCCATAAGTGCGTGCAGGCACATGCACATAGATAAGTCTTTTCAAAATAAATCCTTTTTAAAAGCTGTGAAAGGATAGCAGTGCCTTGCATGTGTTTTGGGGCTGGGGCTTCATGTGGTCCAGCCAGATGTCCCCCAGGAGCTCTCTCCTATCTCTGAGCTAGTCAATCTGGCTATCTCACACTCAGCTGCAAGCCTTCCTCTGTATTCCAGACCTCACCACATTAGCCCTAACATCCCTCAGCCTTCACATTTGTTTTTACTGGACCATTAGGAATACAGGGAATTAAATACCTCCCCCAACTCTCTTAGGGAGACAAACACTAAATACAATGTGCACATATAAGTACAAAACATAAGCACAAACAGGAATGAGTGCCACATCAAGGACAAACATGGGCTGCAGTGCAAACATATATGGAAATCCAAGGTCAGGAATATTTTCCTTAAAAGATGATATTTAGGTTGTCACACAAATGGGTCAGAAGTGGCAGAGTGAAGACTGACAAAGGATGGGTACATGAAGGAGTTTGTGCAAAGGCCCTGTGGTTTGAAAAGTATGCCTCACTCAACCAACTCCAGGGATGAGACCAAAGCAGAGACACATGGGGTAGCTAGAGGGTCGGTAGGGGCCAGTTTACTCAGGACCTATAGGTTTTGTTTTGTTGAGACAAGAGAAAATTCATAAAGGATTTTAAAGCATTATTTTCTTTAAGAAATTGTCATAGTCATCTTTGCTTCAGTTGAAGCAGAGATAACAGGGTGTAAATTATCATGATAGCCAGGGAGGTAGAGAGAAGGTTTGAGATAGCATTTGGAGATGAAATGTATAGGGTAAATTGGCTTTCTGTTGCCTGTCTTAAAAACTAAAAGTGACAAGCAAAATTTCCCAAAATAAGACTAAAGAGGAGACTTTGTAGAAAACTCTAAGTTTCCTTTTTTTAATTAATTAATTTATTTATTTATTTATTTATTTATTTATTTATTTATTTATTTATTTTGCTATGTTGAGTTTATAGTGTTTGTAAGATGACCACAACTCTGTAAATATTCATTTAGTGTTGGGTAAAACTTCAGACATATATGGTCAAGTCTTACAATACTTTTAGTTAGGTTCCTCAAAAAATAAAAAGCCTAATGCAGGGCATGGGTCATTTTATTTTTTTATCAGTTCCTTGAGAATTTCATTCGACCTGTTTTAATCGTATTCACTCTTCCTTCCTCAACTCTTTCCAGAACCATCCCACTTCTCTTCCTACCCAACTTTATGTCCCCTTTTCCCCAAACAAGACCTTTGTGCTGCCTGAATATTCTTGGGTATGCTGCCTTCCACTGCTGCATAGCTGATTTATTAAGGGCTGCTCTTAGAGAAAACTGGTCTTTCCTCACCCAGCAGGTAACAGTTAGCAATAGTTCCTTGGCTGGAGGTGGAACTTTGTGCCCAACTTCTCTCTGTGTGCTGGGATTTGGTCTGGCTTGGGCTTACACAGTCTTGTCCATGCTGCCACAGCCTGAGTTCCTGTGTGTAGCTGCCCTGCTTTGTCTGGAAGACACTGTTTCCTTGGAGCCATCTACTGCCTCTCACGTTCTTTTTGCCCCTTCTTCTACCAAGATCCCTGAGACAGGGGACACAGTATGTATGTTCCATTTAGGGCTGAACATCCTGGGGTCTCTTACTCTCTGCACCTTAACCAGTGTGAGTCTGTTGATCATTACTTCAAACAGAAGCTTCTCTGAAAGAGGTTGAGGAATCCCTTAATCTATGGGTCTCCTAAGTTATTGGTTTACTTAATACTATGGCCATTTAGCCAAGTAGTAGTCATAGGTTCTCTCCTGTGATATATGATCTATCTAGCTCTAGGTTCCTGGCCCAAAATAGTGCTAGGTATGGGTTTTGTCTTCTGCAGTGGGTCTTCAATCCAATCAGAAAATGGTTCGTTACTCCCACAACATTCATGCCACTGTTGCCGTTATGGATAGGTCTTGCCTGGACAGTCTTATTGTAGCCCACAGTTCACAGCACGGTAAGACTGATGTTTACTGCTCTCCTCCAATAGTATGTACAATACCTTCCAGCACTGTGAAACTAGCCATTAGTTAGTGATAGTCCAGCTGAGTCCCAACTTGGTTTCTCCATGTTACATGACTCAGATATGTGGTATTTTCAGTAATAGGGTCTTACCATCACAGAGTGGTAGAACAACAGTTCTCAACCTGTGGGTTGAGACTCCTTTGGCAAACCTCCATCCCCAAAAATATTTACATTAAGATTCATAACAATAGCAAAATTACAGTTATGAAGTACAAAGAAAATAATTTTGTGGTTGGGGTCACCAAAACATGAGAAACTGTATTAAAAGGCCGCAGCATTAGGAAGGTTGAGAACCACTGTTCTAGAGGGTAACTAAGAACAATGGCCATAGCTTATAGTGTTTGGGAGAAGCTTTGGAAACTGACTGGCCAACAACTCCAAAAGAAGTAACCCATTCCTAAGACTGGGCTTTTTATTTGTTAGCTTCTGGTATCTAGTAGGAACATTGTTGCCCTGTTAAGATAATTCCATTTTTAACTCTTTATATATGTGAATGTATCTTAGTTAGGGTTTTATTGCTGTGAAGAGACACTGTGACCACAGCAACTCTATAAAGAACAACATTTAACTGGGGCTGGCTTACAGTTCAGAGATTTAGAACACTGTCATCATGGCAGGAAGCATGGTGGCACACAGGCAGACATGTACTAGAGAAGGAGCCAAGAGTTCTGCATCTGGATCAGCAGGCAGCAGGAAGAAACAATGAGCTACTAGGCCTGGCTTGAGCTTCTGAAACCTCAAAGCCTGCCCCGAGTGACACACTTTCTCCGACAAGCCACACCTACTCCAACAAGACCATGCCTCCTAATAGTGCTACTCCCTATGAGCCTATAGGTGCCCATTTTCATTCAAACCACCATAGTACGTGTACATTTTAGGAATCTTATGTAATAGTAAGTTTATTTTTTTCTTTTATTGGGAATAATTTTTTTCCATATAATATATTCTAATTACAGTTTCCCTTACCTGTATTCTTCCCCTCCCATCCAGATCCACCTCCTTTGTCTCTCATTAGAAGACGAATGGTCTTCTAAGAATTAATAATAAGATAAATCAAACACATTAAAATGGGACAAAACAAACAGGAGGAAAGGAGGCCAAGAAAAAGTGTGCACATGTACACACACACACACATACACACACACACACACACACACTGGTATAGATATACAGACCCACTCATTCATACATTCAGGAATCCTATTTAAAAAAACAAGACTGGAAGCCATAATATATACACAAAAGACCTATAGGGTTTAAAAAAAAAGTATATACATGCATATATACATATTCATTTATATGTGTGAAAATGATGAAAAAAAGAAAGAAAAAGCCCTGACAGGACATTATGAGACAAAAAAACCTCCAAAGATGTCACTGAGTTTGTTTTCAGTTGGCCATCTGAAGGGTAGGCTTGGCATGCAGCCCACCCTTAAGAGCAGTTTGTTTTCCCAGTGAAATTCCCTAGAGTAAACTAAATTTTCATTTGTGAGTGGTTATCAATTGGACATAGCTTCTGTGTTATGGATGGCAGCATCTGTCCACTTCTCCTTTGAGCTCTGGGGACCTATCCAGTGCAGACTCATGCAGGCCTTGTACATGCTGCCTCAGTCTCCCTTTGAGCTCTGGGGACCTATCCAGTGCAGACTCATGCAGGCCTTGTACACACTGCCTCAGTCCCCCTTTGAGCTCTGGGGACTTATCCAGTGCAGACTCATGCAGGCCTTGTACATGCTGCCTCAGTCCCCCTTTGAGCTCTGGGGACCTATCCAGTGCAGACTCATGCAGGCCTTGTACATGCTGCCTCAGTCTCTGTGAGTTCATATGTGCATGGATCCCGTTGTGCTTAGACGGCCTTGTTTCCTTGGTGTCCTCTATGCTTGCTGGCTTTTGCACTCTTCCTGCCCTCTTGTCCATAGGGATCCCTGAACCCTGAGGGGAGCGATTTGATGCACATATCCTGACTAAGGTCTCTCATTCTGCATATTTTCTGGCTGTGGGTCTCTGTATTTGTTCTCATCTGCTGCAGGAGGAACCTTCTCTGATGTTGGCTGAGCAAGGTTAATCATCTATGAGTATAGCAGAATGTCATCAGCAATCATTTTATGGCTATATTCTTTTAGTAGAATAGTGGTATCCGGTTCTACCTTATGTCCCTGGGCTGTCTAGTACTGGGTTCTTGTTTACCCAAGTGATATCAGATATGGGTTCCATCTCATGGAGTAGGCCTTAAGTCAAACAAGATAGTAGTTGGTTAACCCCACAAACTCAGGGCCATCATTGCACTAACACATCTTGAAGATAGGACACTATTGTAGATTGAAGGTTTTATACCTGGATTGATCTTTGCCTTTCTTCTTTAGCAGTATGTCAAGTACCTCCTGGTACCATGAGCAAGATCCTGTAGAGGTGAAAGCTGTAGGTGCACACCAGCTTGACTTCTCTGTGTTCAATAGTTGTTTAGGTGTCTTCAACAATAAAGCCTTGCTGTCAGTTTGTGGTGAACAACCCATAGTCTTGGCAACACCCTGGGTTGTTTGGGAGTCCCCAGGGGAACCCTTTGGCCAACAACTCAATTATATGTAAACCCATTCCCAGTACTGGAAAGTTCATTTGTTGACAAGAGACGGCAGTTGGGGCTCTGTTTCCTCCATTATTTGATTATTTCATTTAGATCACCTTTATATATGTATATATTTTAGGAAGCTTCTACTGTATTCAGTTTTCATACTACTCCTTAAATTGCCCTTAATTTTAGCTGTCTCTCCCCATATTCCCTTTCTTATTTCCCTCTTCACTCCTTCTGCAAGTTTGATCCTTTCATTCCAGAAACCCCTCATTCATTCATAATTGTCTTTTCTATTTCCTAAGGAGATATATCTTTTCTCCCTAGTCATTTACTCTATACCTACCTTCTGTGGTTCTACAGACTATAGCTTGCTTGTCATTGATTTAACAGCTAATATCCCCATATAAGCAAACATATATCATATTTTTATTTCTGGATCTAGGATACCTCACTCAGGATGATGTCCCATCAATATACCTGAAAATTTCATGATTTCACTTTCTAAATTCCATTTTCTAAATGTACCACATTTTCTTTAATCATTCATCTGTTGAAGGACACCTAGGTTGTTTCCAGTTTCTGGCTATTATGAATAAAGCAGCAATGAACATGTTTGAGCAAGTGTCTCTGTGATAGGATGAAGCATCCTTTGAGTATATGCACAAGAGTGGTATAACTGGATCTTAAGGTAGATAGATTCCCATGTTCCTGGGGAAATTCCACACTGATTTCCACAGTGGCTGTACAAGTTTGCACTCCACCAGTAATGCAGGAGTGTTCCCCTTGCTTCACATCCTCACTGTAACTAAAGTTTTCCTGCCTGGCCCACAATCAGGAAAATCTCTCTCACCTGCCAGTCCCACAGTTGGTCCTGTTTCCTCAGACTGGAAGCTTCTGTGTCCTCATCCCAATGGCTCTCAGCTGAACTGCTACTAGAAGCCTGAATGCTTAACCAGCCAAATGCTTCACCAGCCAAATGCTTCCAGTTTCTGGTCCTCACGCCTTATAAACTTTTCTGCTTTCTACCACCACTCCCTGGGATTAAAGTCTGCTTTCTGGGATTAAAGGCATGAGTCACCATGCCTGGCTGTTTCCAATGCGGCCTTGAACTCACAGAGATCCAGAGGGATTTCTGTCTCTGGAATGCTAGGATTAAAGGCGTGTGCTAACATTTTCTAGCCTAAGTATCTTGTGGCTTTTCTGTTCTCTGACCCCAGATAAGTTTATTAAGGTACACAATGTTTTGGGGAACACAATACCACCACACCTCACCATCATGAGATGTCATTTATTTTATTGATCTTAGACATTCTGATGGAATCTCAAAGTAGTTTGATTTGCATTTCTCTGATGGCTGAAGATGTTGAACATTTCTTTAAGTGTTCTCAGCCATTTGAGTTTCCTTTCTTAAGAATTCTCTGTTTAGATCTGTAACCCAATTTAAATTGGTTTTCTTTTTGTTTGTTTGTTGATATCCAGAGTTCAGGGTTTTTTTTAAAGTTCTTTATGTATTTTAAATGATTAGCCCTCTGTCACATCTTTTTCCAGTCTGCAGGCTGCTGCTTTGTCCAAATAATAGTGTCCTTTGCCAGGCAGAAGCTTTTCAGTTTCATGAGGTTCCATTTATTAATTGTTGATCTTAGTACCTGTACTAATGATGTTCTGCTCAGAAAGTCTTTTCCTATGCCATTGAGTTGAAGTCTATTCCCTGTTTACAACTCTAGTTGGCAATGTGAACCTGGGAGAGTGGGGGCCTAAAATGGGGTAGAGTAAAGTCCCATGCAATAGCTAAGTTTATTCAGAGCATCAGGCAATTTATACTCTGAGGGTTAAGAAGTGCCACCTGAGGAAAGTGTACAATCATAAGGGCAAGCTACACTTGGCAACAACATGTTTTTCTATAGAAGCACATGAATGCCAGCAGCTGAAGTAAACTCACGCCTGTCTGCTATACCTGGGAGAAGCACAAAAACACATTCCAAGAACAAGTCTGTGGTTTGAAAAACTGAGGTCACGAGACTCTTGTTTGCTTGGAGTTTCCTCACAAGCACTCAGAAATCTCCTCACACAACTCCATTCATGGATTGTGTTGTGACAATTCCCCACTTTCTCTTCGACTAGGTTCAGTGTATCTGGTTTTTATGTTGAGGTCTTTGATCCATTAGGAATTGAGTTTTGTGCAGGATGATATGCATAGATCTATTTGCATTCTACATGCAGCCATCCAGTTTGACCAGCTCCATTTGTTGAGGATGCTGGTTTTTTCCTAGCGTGTATTCCTGACTTCTTTATTAAAAAAAAAAATCATGTGTCCAGAGGTATGTGGATTTATGTCTGTGTCTTTAATGTAATTTTGTTTACCAACATATTTTTGTGCCATATGGCTTTTATTGCTATTGTTCTGTAGTACAACTTGAATTGAGGATGGTGATACCTACAGCAATCCTGTTATTATTAAATGTTTCCATACGAAACTGAAAATCATCCTTTCAAGGTCTATGAAGCATTGTGTTGTGATTTTGATGGGGATTGCATTGGATCTGTAGATTGCTTTTGGTAAGATTGCTATTTTTACTGTGTTAATTCCTACCGATCCATGAGCACGAGAGACCTTTCTATCTTCTGATATCTTATCCAATTTCTTTCTTCAAAGACTTGAAGTTCTTGCCATACAGGTCTTTCACTTGCTTGGTTAGAGTTACACAAGATATTTTATAATATTTAAGAGTACTGTAAAGGGTGTTGATTCTCTGATTTCTTTCTCAGCCCATTTATCATTTGTATATCGAAGGGCTACTGGGTTGTTTGTTTGTTTGTTTGTTTTGAGACAGGGTTTCTCTGTGTAGTTTTGCGCCTTTCCTGAAACTCACTCTATAGCCCAGGCTGGCCTCGAACTCACAGAGATCCGCCTGCCTCTGCCTCCCAAGTGCTGGGATTAAAGGTGTGCGCCACCACCGCCCGGCTGTTTGTTTGTTTTAAGTTAATCTTGTATCCAGCCACTTGTCTAAAGGTGTTTATCAGCTGAAAGAGTTTCCTGGTAGAGTTTTTGGGGTCACTTATGTATACTATCATATCATCTGCGAATAATGATACTTTGATTTCTTCCTTTTCAGTTTGTATCCCCTTTATTTCCCTTAGTTGTCTTATTGCTCTAGCTAGAACTTCAAGTACTATATTGAATAGGTATGGAGAGACTGGAAATCTTGTCTTGTTCCTGATTTTAGTGGAATTGCTTTGAGTTTCTCTCCATTTAATTTGATGTTGGAAATTGACTTGCTATGTATCACTTTTATTATGTTTAGGTATGTCCCTTGAATCCCTGATGTCTCCTAGACTTTTCTCATGTTAGATTTTCAAAGGCCTTTCCTGCATCTGATGAGATGACCATGTGGTTTTTGTGTTTCAAATCTGTTTATACGATGGATTACATTTATCGATTTTTATATGTTGAACCATCCCTGCCTCTCTAGGATAGTGTCTACTTGATCTTGGCTGATGATCTTTTTGATGTGTTCTGGGATTCAGTTTGCAAGTATCTTATTGAGATTTTTTTTGCATCCATGTTCATAAGGGAAAGTGGTCTGTAATTTTATTTCTTTGTTAGGTCTTTATGTGTTTTATGTATCAGTGAAACAATGGCCTCAAAATGAATTGGGTAATGTTCCTTCTGTTTCTATTTTGTGGAATAAATTGAAGAGTTTTAGCATTAACTCTTCTTTAAAAGTCTGATAGAATTCTGCACTAAAACTGGTAGGTTTCCATATTTTTTGAAAGTCTTTAGTTCACCTGTATCTCCAGTTTCCCTTTTCTACCCTGGCATCCCTACCTTATTTTAGTCTTTCCTGTTTCATAATTCCCATTTAACTCTATATCATCCATGCAAAAAATTCTCAGAGCTTGGCTTTTTCTACTACAAAGTATTGATATACTTCATTTTCTTTGTGAGTGCTTATGACATGCCACAAACCCAAGCAGCTTTCTCTCTTTGCCCCTAGACTTGTAAATTGAATGCCTCTGTTGGGTCTGGAGAGATGGCTCGCTTGCAGTTAAGAGCACCTGCTGCTCTTCCAGAGGACTGGGTTTGGTTCCTAGCACGTTCATAAGTGTGTGTGTGACTCCAGCTCTTGGGGGACGGGGGATCTCACACCCTCTTCTGGCCTATCTGCATATACACATAATACACACATATATACATATACACATAAACTTTTAATTTTTAAAAAAATTTCAAAACAGGTTTCTGTAGTTGATCATACTTTCTTCCACCATACTTTACCGTGATTGAGCCTCACATCCTGTCCTTCCTGTTTGAAGCTGTTCATCTTCCTGGTTTGTTTTTATTCTCTTGGTTTTATTAAAAGACCTGTTCAGACTTATCCTTTGTGACGCTCATTGAAATTTCTTGAAATGGTCAGATTGTGTGTTCTCTTTATAATAATCAAAGGCAGGGGAGCAGTTTGAAAACAATTTCATGGTGTTTATTCAAAAATTAATTGTATGTGTAAGATACATACAGAAGAATCATTTTAAAGTGTTGTAAAGAAAACTTCAATTTCCCACACACCACGTTATACATGTGTGTATATAAACTTTTATATAAAAATATGAAAATAGCTCCTTTCAGGTCAAAATGGCAGGGAATGAGATTTTTTTTCCTGCATACTGAATGCATTTCTTGACCAAATTGAATATTGCCAGCAAGCAGTGTTTCATCCCTGATTGCTTAAGGGAAAGGCCATTGCTTTGCCTAGGTCAGTTTCACTAAGAGAAATTGCCCTTTTCCCTACTTCACATAGCTTAAACAAATTATCTAAGGGAACCGCAAAGCTTAACTGATTTAATGAATTTTAATAAGAGACACATGAATCCATCAAAACAAGAAGAAAGTGAACTGGTTTTAGTGGGAATTCGCTCATTGCCTGCTGTCTTACATTTACCAGATGCACGGTTTGTTGTTGTTGTTGTTGTTGTTGTTGGGAGATTTGGGGGGGGGCATTGTTTGTTTTTTGTTTTGGTTTTGGTTTTTTAATGGAAAGCTTAGTTCTGTTTGCCAGGCTGAGAGAAAATGAAAAGTAAGGTTATTTTATTAGTGGTATTTTTCCCTCCCGAATTAGTCTTAATTGGAAATTCTAAAAGTGTCAGGTGCTGCTGCCACCACTTTGGGAATCCTTTTAGAAATAGTTTAATCGGAGGGAGAAGCGTTAAGGCTTCCTGAGATGCTTTCAGAACTGGGCCTGGAGTGGCTGGCCTTTGGAATGAGGACACAAGAGTAACAGCGCCTGGTCCAGCCCTTGCCTAGCAAGCAGGATGCCCTGGGTTCATCCCCAGCACCAAATAAGCCAGGCTTGATGTTGCAGGCCTGAATCCCAGCTCTCAGAAGGCACAGAGGAAAAAAGTTTAAGACCAAACTGGGATATATGAGTTCCTGTCTCAAAAAAGAAAGAAACAGCAGGGTTGGTGTCCTGGAGTACTGCTTCACCTGCCTGGGCATCTTCTTGGCCATCGTCCTGTTTCCTTTTGGGTCATCTGCTGCTTTGCATTGAGGAAGCGAAGATGCCCCAACTGTGGAGCAGTCTTTACTTAAAGGGAACAACACACCCAGTTTTCCTACATTCAGCTATCTTTTCTAATGTGAATGTTGTGTACAATAGTTTTATTTGATTAAGCTTCAGGACTGTTTTGTAGAGTGTGGTGGCATAGACTTGGCATACACGGGCTGACTCGCAGGTGAAGGCAGTGAACTGCTCCCGAGGTTAAGAGAACTCAAGAAAGTACTGCTTCTAGTTTTTGCAGTCTTCAATTTGAGATGGTGAGAAATACTGTTTTAAATAAATGAGATTCATACCATTGTGTAAAAAAAAAAAAAGAAACAAACATATATATTACTATATACTGTATATACTCTGTTTCCTTATATATTTCACTATATTGCATGTTATATACTATGTAAATATACCATAAATACAGTGAAAATGTCCATGTGGGGATCCATGTGTGGCCCCAGGAAGGTATCACAGGGACTTTGGGAAAAACTCCTTTCTCACTTCCTTCTTGCTCTCATACAGATGATGTGTGCATACTTTCACTCTCCTTTTGCATTCTCCCTTTTAAGAATTACATATTTAAATGTGATAAAATACATATAACACAAAATTTGCCGATTTAATCAAAGCATATCGGTGACCCTTGACTGAGAATGGGTTCATGTCCTGGGAAAGCCGTTGTCCTGGTGAAACTAAATATACGAGCAAAGAGAAGACAGTAGCTAGAAACACAGAGGGTTCTGTCCTCTCTAGCATATGCAGCTGGCTACGAACTGTGGCTGGATCCCACCACACAGCACCACGAGACAGAATCTTACCTCACTGCTGCCTAGAAAAAAGATCAAAATCCAAAGTATACTGTGTACCACATGTGTATTGTTTTCACACCTTCAAGAAGATAAAAATCATGTAAGTTGAGGCACTGTCCAGTCACAGACTGCTTCTAAGTGTCCACATGAGTAGTATTAAATATGTTCACGCGGTCATGTCTTCATTTTAGAGCAAATAGATCCACGGCTTTCAGTGATACCATGAATGAAAATCTGCTAGGAAATGGGCCTTCACTTCAAAATGGCTTCTGCCCCCTTTCCTCTGCTTAAAGTAGAAATCAGAAAGTGTTCCCCAGCTTTTCCATCATGCTTGGTAACTGCAGAATCCTCTTTAAGATACATAAAATAAAAACTTTTACAATTTAAATCATATGTCTAGCAGGTTTTCCTGCTAAATACATCTCCTCATGTTTTGCAATTGGCATTCAGTATATTAGCTGAAAACCGGAAGAGCATTTCAAGATTTAGCTCTACTGGGAGAAGTTTCGGGAAATCTCAAAAAGCTATTCTGGCATTGTTCCACATTGATATGGTGGTTAGTCAATGTGGATGTTCACTGTGTTCTGGCCTTTACTCAAAAGGGTGATTGTAAGACTGTTCATCATCCTGTTACCCTGTGAAAGAACCGTAAATTATCACAGAAACACAAACCATCGTGGTTGAAGCACTCAGGATTCATGAAGCTGGCTAACACGGTGATCACCTCCCAGCACTATGAAAGGTGCCCAATAGGGATGAAGCTTCCAGGTTAGTATGAGTCTGGTTTCTCCATGTTTTATGACTCAAGTACATGGTGTCTTCAGCAAGAGGGTTTTAGCACCAAGTTCTGCTGAGTAACCAAGAGTGTTAGCAATAGCCTATAATGTTTGGGGTCTATAGGACCCCACTTGACAACAACTCCCAAAGAGACAAAACACTCAATGTCAGGAACTTGTTATTTGTTATCCTCTAGTAACTAGTAAGAGCACTGTTGATCCATTACAGGGTAATTCCAGTTAAGCTCGTGTGTGTGTGTGTGTGTGTGTGTGTGTGTGTGTGTGTACATGTTTTAGGAAGCTTCTCCAGCAGTAGATTTCTATATGAATTTTTTATTGTTTGCTTATCCCTCCAGCATATTCCCTCCTGCACCCAGCCTCCCATCTTCCTCCCTATTTAACCCTTCTTCCCTTGACATTACTGCATGCTATCTCCTCTCCCTTGAAATCCACCCCCTATAGCCTCTTACTAATTCCTGGACCTCTACGGATATTCCAAATGGAATACACACACCTCAAGATTCAGATACCATCCACAAATCATAGAAAACATAAAACATTTCTTTTTCTGGGTCTAGATTACCTCACTCAGAATGACTGCTTCATCCACCTGAAATTTTTGTAATTTTGTTTTTCTTAACACTTGACAGCATTCCATTGTATAAAGGTACCACATGTCTTCATTATCAGCTCAGCAGTTGATAGACATCTAAGCTGTTTCTATTTCATAGCTGTTGTAAAAAGAGCATCTGTGATCGTGAATAGGCAGGTGTATGCCCAAGAATGATATAGCTGTGTGGCAGGCTTGTAATACATCTGTTTCTAGTTTGTGAGACATTGCTTTCCCTACTGGCTGCACCAGTTTGCACTCCCATCAGTACTGAATAAGTGTTCCTCATTCCCTACACCATACCACTACACCAGCAGTGACATTTGTTTTGGTATTTATTTATTTTGGATCTTAGTCATTCTGAGTGAAGTAAGTTGAAATCTCAAAGTAATTTAACTTTGCATTTCTCTAATAGCTATGGATGTTAAATATTTTAAATGCTTTTCAGTCACATGTATTTCTCCTCTTGAGAATTACCTATTTAGTTCCATGCCCCAATTTTTAACTGAGCTGATGTTTAGTTTTTTGGTTCCTTGTACAGTCTAGATACTAACTCTTAGGCTGCCTCTGCACTGATGACAGTGATTTTTCCTTACAGAAGCTTCTGAGTTTTATGAGGTCCCATTTGTCAGTGGTTGACCTTAATGCCTGCACTATTGGGATCCTGTACAGAAAGTCCTTTCCTGCTCACAATGAGTTCAAGATAGACCCCACTTTCTCATTGATCAGATTTAGATGTTAAGGTCCTTGATCCATTTAGAGTTGTGTTTTATACAGCATGAATGATAAGGATCAGGTTTGGTTCTTCACATAGCCATCCAGTGTGACCAGCACCATTGGTTGAAGATGCTGCTATTTTTTTTTTTTTTACTCCAATGTATATGGTTAGCCTCTTTGTCAAAAATCAGGGGGCTGTAAATGTGGGACTTACATGTGGGTCCTCGATTCTGTTTTATTAATTAATGTGTCTGTTTTTATGGCAGTACCATGCTGTTTTTATTACTATAGATCTGTAGTGTAACTTAAAATCTGGGACGGTGATGCCTCTAGCTGTTCTTCTATTGTTCAGAATTGTTTAGGCTGCCCTGTGCCTTTTGTGTTTCCATATGAAATTTAAAATATTTTCTCATTTTGTAAGACAAATTGCAGTGGAATTTACTGAGGATTGTGTGAGATCTGTACGTGCTTTCTGTAGGACGGCCATTCACAGTGCTAACACTGCCAATCCATGGACATGGAGATCTTTCACCATCGGCATCTTCTTCAATTTCTTCCTTCTGTGTCATAACGTACTTTCATTGTACAAGTCTCGGGTTAGATAACTTTTAGGCTGCTGTGAATGGAAGTGTTTCCTTGATTTCTTTCTCTGTGTGCTTCTTTCGTTTGGAGTATCAAGTTTCAGAAGGCTGTTCTGAAGGGAGCCACTCTGAGTATTCTGCTTAGGAAGAGCACTGTGCGAAAAGCACCACAATGTAGAACTGGTCCAGGGTAACATCCACACTGGCCACAGGGCTCTGCATCTCTGGAGTCCAGCCCTTGGTCAAGCATCCCACAGAAACCAAGATCTATATGGCAAATGCAAAGACATTCCAGACTTGAAAGAAATAGTAAATGTTTTCTGCTTTGTCCCACTGAAATGAGCGGATATGACATACACTAAATGCTAGTTACCTTCTAAATAGTTGCTAAGACATATATAAATTCTTTCCTGCTTGGGGTTGGCAGATTTAGTAAATAATAATACCCAATTCATAGTTAAATTCAAGTTCAGATAAACAAAAACATTATGTTCCATGAAATATGTCTCATGTTATATGTGAGACATATTGTGCTGCAAAATTGTTTACCTGGAATTTAAATTTAGCTAGGCATATTATCTCTTATCTAGCGGCTATAAGCCTTAGTGTGTTTAAAGCTGTGGTTAGTCGACATATATAAATTCAACGTAAACTGCAGTATGAAGTCAGTGTTGCCCTCTCTACTCAGCTTGCCATTTTCAATGAACAAAATTTCTTATTTAAGCAATTTTTGCTGTATTTTTCTCTGCCCATCTTACTGTGCTTCTAGGCAGAGTTTTAGTTTTACATGTTTCCAAAATGACAGGTGTCTGGTGTACTTTATATGAGAATGTGTCTAAATTTTCCTAGCAGGTTAATCTAAACTTTCTCATCTGTAACTACTCATGTTTTATTTAATTCAGAATGCTGCTCTGAAGCCTTCTGCTTCTGTGGTCTCAAAACTCAAGAAATGTGTTTGAATTTGCATACATACAGAATTGTATGCTGCTAAACATGAAAGACAGTAAATGACCGACGTGGGTGTTACGAGACAAATAATTAAACAAAACTTCAATCCCTCAGGAGCATTCCAACCTGCATGTGCCATAGCAGTAGCAACTACAAGCCAGAAACTAAAACATAAAAAAGCCCACTTCCAATGGCCTCGGTTTCATAATGAACATGACCGTAGCTCTTAAAGGCTTGAGAAAAGGAGTTTATATCTCTCCTTGTTCCCCTGGGGCTGAGCAGTTACAAGCCCACAAAGCAATTGTCTCACCAAACCTAGTAAAGTGCACAGGACCGGGCTCCAGGCGACATGCCTGTGTCTCAAGAAACCAGGGGAAGAGGTGAACTGCAAGAACAAAACACAGCAAGCAATTTTTAAACAAACATGTCAGCAGAAATTGTTGCATATAGTCACTATACATATATGTGTGGAGGTGTGTGCATGTGGAGGTACATAAGGCTTCCCAGTTGTTGGAAGTCTGTGATATTCTCTTACCAGAAAACAAAATCAGAAATAAACCTCAGTATAATAACTTGAATGTCTCATAAAAGACTTAAAAGGTTTTATTTGTTTCTTTGTGATGTTTTTCTTTAAATGTTCTTTGGAATAGACAGGGTTTCCTAGGGAGACCATTCTCTCAAGAAATTATAGTTATGCCACATTTATAATATATGATATTTTGACCCATTCTATTATAGTATTTGTATAGTTCTATCAATGAAGTTGAGCAGAAGATTGGAGGTTAATCATGCAGAATGCATGATTCTCTAACCTAATCAGGACTAAACTGAGTATATCTGAGATAAATGTTTTCAGTCAGATTGATTTAGATGTTTGTAACATGATTAATAATTTGCCAAAGAAATGTAAGAAAGTGTTCATTATTTGCTTCTAAAGAATATATTCTGACACTTCCTCTTACCTATCTCCAAATTTCACATTGGTAATAATTAGAGAGGGCAGGCTTGGCTACTCAGTGTTTCTCAGCAGTAGCCATATTCAGAAACTGCTGTAGTAAGAACAGTGAAGAAGTTGTGGGCCCTGCTCCTGGCGTGGAGTACACCTGAGCAAAAGCTTTGTAAGAAGATAAGATGTGGTGCTGTGGGAACTTTGTCATGGGTCTCCTTGTCCATGCACCTCATAGGCCACTCTAGTTCTGGCATCATAACTACTGCTGAGGGGTCAGGTGATCATATCCCTTCTACAGGAGAAAGAAGAGTTTGTAAAATAATGCTACATGTGGAAACAATGGCTCCATAACAGAGAACACTTTCAGCACTTCTGCATCAACGTCAGAGAAACTTCCAGTACCTGGCAAATAACTCAGCATGCTGATGCCAGACTTCATGGAAAGAGTGAAGGAAATCTGAATGCTTGGACATTGTAAAAATGTGTAAACAATATCTTTTCTCAAAAAAAGAAAAACTCTCATTGGCAATTCCTCAAAAGATAAAATAAATGGCAAGTGGTTTACTTTTCCCCCACTTTTAAACTCACGGTTATATTGTTGTCTTCAGCATTTTATAGAACAGTCAAGGAAAGAAATGTGTATAGTCTTTCAGTTTTATCCTTGATTCTTTTTTAAAAAAATTATAAGTCCTTATAACCAAACTACACATTGATTAAAATTTATTTCATGACATAAAAAAGAGTTAGGCACAGAGTACATGGGATGACATTGATTCTACCAGCATGATGGGTACATCTGAGCGCTGGCTCAACTGTCCCAGAGAAGGCTGTAAAACATGCTGGACTGCATGGTCCCCTCTCTTCCTTGAGGAAGGGATACATATATTACAGTGTATTACAGTGTGCCACTGAGGGATAATTAGTATTTTTGACATGCCTGAGCTAGATTGCTTAAGTACCTAGATAATTCTGTTTCCAAATGTCTGTAGATTTTTCCTGTAAATGGGTCATGGTTGTCATCTCTTACCATTTTGGCAGTCTTGGTTTTAAAGATGATAAACATGGCAGGAGGAATAGTCTCAATGTTTCATTTTTATTGGACATTGTATTAGACATCACCTAATATTAATATAAGCAAAAAATTGTTGGAAGGGGAAAAGATATGATATGAGAAGAAAGTAATTTTTTGTGTATGGCAGATTAGGTTTTGGATTGTTAGGGACAGTATACGTCAGTTCCAGTACCGTTATGTTGAAGCATCTTTCCCCTTTCTTTTCAAAAACAAACACTGCCTTGCTGTTACGTGGCATGTGCTAGCATTGGGGCGCAAGGATAATATAAACCTTCAATAGAGAGCTATCAGTGGGGGAACATTAACATGCAAGATTTAATAAGATCTGAGGCTTAGTAGAGATGTATTCATTATTTTTGAACATAGGAATAACAAAGATTTGCTATTTTCAAAGTACATTAAATGGGGCCATAAACTCAGAATTATTTCTTATATTAAGCCATGAAATTTACCTCTAAAAGTCTAACTTTTTACTTCTCTACTCTCTCAATCTCTCCTGCTCATGGTGGGTGACAAGAACTCCTAAGGATGGCTCAGGGTTGGGCTTCCTAAAGCAGATGTCTGCCATTATCATTCAATCTTTTGCATCTCAGAATTCTCAGCTGCCAAATGAAGAAAAGTGTTCTTAGATCCGTGGGTATAATTCCCAAGAGATTCCCTGAGCTCCTTGAAGAGGGCTGCACAGTGCTTGCTTCAGAGCTGTTTTGAGTGCTCTCAACTCATCTGAAGTGAAATACAATCATCGTAGCATCGTGCAATCTGTGCGTGGCAGTGGGATATGTTTTCCAAGTTCAAATGTTGTTTTCTTTATTCTAGGTTTCTTTTCTCCATGGAAAACTCCAAAGCCTGTAAGTTGGAATTCCTATACATTTTTCTTTATTTTCCATTTACTGTGTAAGCCCATTAAGTAAACAGGGAATTGAGTGGCCTTCAATGCTCTCCCACCCCTGAGATTCCGGGGTATCAGAAGAACAGAGCCTCTGTGTCTTTCTGTCCTTTCTTGCCCTCAAATACAAGGGTAAGTTATCTTATTTCCTATAATTATGTTCATTTTTAAATGTTTTGTGTACTAAAATTACTTTCTTACAGTTGATTTTTTAAAACATTTCATTAGCTATGATAGTAAGGATATTTATAAACAAAATATTAAATATGACCTGTTTTCACTCTCATGTGTTAACAACTTGGTAACAGATTTTAGTGTACATTCTACATAGTGAATGCAGGTTACATATGAACAGTGAGGTATGCTGAACCACAAGAGTGCTGACAGTATATTGTACAATAAACCTTACAGTTAGTGCTGAGAACCATTTGTACCCAGTGGAAAATGCACGTTTGTGGTCACATTCCAGCCTTTTGTCTTCTATTGTTCCCCAATACAAGAATGACTCATCTTACAGTTCTGTAATTATCCCCATTTAAAAAAATATATTTACAAAATGGACATCAACATTATTTAGGATGATGTGACAAAACACTTTAAAATCTTTTGTTTTTCCTATCACAAATACTATATGGTCATGTAGTCACATTAAGTTTTCAAAACTAATACATACTATAGGGCTAGAGGGCTTATCCTGCAAATTAAATATGGCCTGCAAGGAATGTATTTCCATTTGTATTTACATTCTAATGACTATAGAAATAAGTATATGTGTGCATATGTATACATATAGCCTAGCTCTATATAGATAATTATACATAATAAATACCTTGAGTATATACTATATGTATCACTCTATGTAATATACATTGTAAACATGACAATCACTCAGAGTTGTGTTTCTAATATTCTTCAGGTACTAGCAAGCTTTGCCATCACCTAACCTCTCTGGTCCTGCTTCTCTTTTAAAGATGCTGAAACGTTATGCCAACATAGGGAATTAGTGACGTTCACTCTGATTTTACAAAGCCAGGCTAGCGCAGTGGGCTTAGCAGTTAGGTAGTCTTCACTTGCCCTAAGGCCGAAACTATAACTTGTGTCAGTCACCCTTCTAGCACTGTCACAAAATGCTTGAGATGGTAACTAGCTCTAAAGAGGAAAGGCTTATTTGGACTCTGTTTGGAAGGTTCCTGTCTATGATTGACTGGTCCTGATACTCAAAGCACGCACAGCAAGCAGCACCTCGTGGCAAGAAAGCTCCTTTCATCCCAAGCCAGGGACAAAGGAGAAGAGGAAAGGGCTAGAGGCTCACAGTCCTCTTAACACACTCCAGCGTGCTCCATCTCCCAAGGTCCCACTACTTCCAGGCATGCTGTTCCAGGGCCAAGTCTTTAATACATGGACATTCAACACTCAAGCTATACCAGTATTAACGGCCTGAGTCTCCCAAGCTGGGGTGGTTTTCTGGATCTCCTTTTACTGTGACTTAGACTATGCTACCCTAATAGAAAATCTAAATCCTACAGCTGGACAGGTACAGTGGCAAAAGAGGACACTCACAAAGTAGATCCTCATTTAGACTCTGTTCATCTGCTCTACAGAATACATCAAAGAGGGAACGCAGGCTTCTTTGAACTTAGTAAATCACTTAGTGATGTATGCAATTTTGAAAGATGTATTTTTAAATGCATGAAATGAAGTATGGCTTATCTTGCCCAGCTTCTAAATAGTTTCATCCTTTCATCCCCAACTCAAATCTGGGACCTGTGGTTATACACATCTTTATCTGATTTAACCAGGAACCTTGCAGCCTCATCATGGTGCAACAATTATGCAATCTAGTGATTTCCTTATATGTACCACAGTCACACAAATTATGTCATTTGGCATAATTACAGCATTTGCCATCATTATAGTAATTACACCCATAGTCAATAATTCCCAAAAAGGCTTTCTAGAACTCAGCGTACAATTAATCCTGAACCTGTGCATCTTTATGAGAACTAAGGCCTGGACTTCCAGATTGCAGGCTGAGTAAATATATAAAGGCCTTTGATTTAATGCTTTCTATATATCCATGTGAAATTCCTTGGACCAAGAGCCATAAGAGTATTGTGTAAGGCCCAATAAGCATAGTGTCTGGGTTCAAGTGCTTCTGTTTTTCCTTATATGACCTTAAAGTAGCTGCTTAAGACCGCTGCATCTCAAAGACTATATTTGTAAAATGGAAGTAATGGTAATGCCCTCTTATCTGTCACTGTGGGGATTCTAAGTTAATCCATGTAAAGTGCTTACAATGGTGCTTCAACGTGGTGAGCTAAAAAATAAAATGTCTATCATTGTAGAAAGCAGATGCCAGTGCACAAATCCTTTGCAAGTAAATCACTCCCCAAAATGAATACAATGTGCTAAGTGGTTCATTGAAACAAATACAGTGTACCCACAGTGTCTTCTAAGTAAGACTGATGACACACTTAGAGTGAGGAGACATCCTAAATGAGACCTGGCCTCCTGCTTGGTCTCCACCAAGTGGCCCTCAGGGACTTTACCCAATAAGTAAGATGCTACTCATAATAGTTCTCATTGTCTTTGCATGGCAGGATCTAAGTGTATGTTTCAAGCACAGGATCAAACCTAATGCCTTCATTGCCCAGCCCCACCTAAAATAGTACAGGAGTAGGTTAGACTTGTTAGATTGTGTTTATTCTGCTCTCAAAAGGAAGAAAACAAATTCTAGAAATAGTATTTTGTTGGGGGAAAGCCTGTCTCATTCCTGTGTACACCCAAGAATCAGAAACTGGGGGTGAAGCACATGAGCTTCTCTGTTTTAAGGTTTGATGTCTGGGTGTAGACTATGTTTTCTCTATCCACTCATAGTTTGGAGCCTGGGATTTCATAGTGGCAGGTATTCATTCACCATTCATTAGTTCAAAGATGGCAAAGTTTCTCCCACACATTAAAATAAAAAAAAAAAAAACCTTCATTTCCATTGTTACTCTAGGGAGATGTTTACAAATATCAACCTAGTTATCGTCACTGTTGAGACAAAACAAAAGAATCCCAATAAGCCTAGTTGAGAGATGAAATTGTCTGGTGAGTATGATGAGTTATAAATGACCCAAGACCAGGAAGACAGTAGGTACAACAAGCAAGACCCATGGCCCTGGGCAATGGGACAGGATCTGAATTCAAGGTGTTCATGGAATCTGGAAAGCAAGATCTCTCAGAAAATAAGGTGGAGTCCACAGAACCAACCTTCCAGCCTCAGTACAGGGGGTTCTAAGCCAGGGTAAAATTTGACTCAATAGCATCCTGGGTTGGAGATCCCAGGTAAGCCTATTTTGAGGGGGCAGGCTAAGAGCAGCAAAGGGGAGAGGACTAGAGGTTTCCTTTCCGGCAGACAGGGACTTCCTACTCTGGGGTTTTTAAAGCACCCCTGACAAGGTGACTCAAGATTTGACAAATGTCCTTACAAGAAGTTATGGATGCTTTACTACACATCAGCTGGGCTCATGACTAATTTCCCAATCACTGTGCTATAGAAATTGTAAAATTAGTCAATCTGCCATAGAAACTTGCCCCTAAAAATGCCCAAAAGCATTATTTGTTCTGTACCTTTATGACTTTTTTTTAGAAATACCAATATTTCACCTGAGGCATAGTTCCTTCAGTGGTTTTACATGAGTAATATGCACACCAGCAAAACACATGTGGATATCAGAAAATCCACAATGGAAAATGGAAAAAAAAATGTACATTTCCTGAAGCCCCATGTTGGCAAGTAGGATGTTAACCTCTCAGACAACATTTCTAACATATGTACTTTTTAGCGTTTCACATCTTAAGTGTAGAATCAGAACTAAGAAAGTCACACTAGAATGTGTCCATGTGGCACCTAAAGCAGTTAGACTAATCATTTTAAAAATATATGCTTTTAGACATACTTGTGACCTAGTACATCATAGCAAAGTCACCATTATGGATGAAAAGAAAAATTCCCAGCAGAGCTGGGAATATGAATGTCTCTATTAAGCTTGAAATGTATATTAAAGGGCTTTTACTAAGTAGAAGTAAAAGCCCCAATGAGATAAAATTAACTCCAGTTTTTATGATACTTACAGAATTTGTCCCCAAAGTGTTATGGTTTAAACAAATAGCCTTGTTAGAATTATAAGTTGGTTCTGACCAAGATCTGTTGTTGGACCTCAGGCAAGCCAATTATCCTCTCTGTGCTTCTAGAGATTATATTTAATGTGAAGCAGCTGAACTCATCCTTGCTTGCTATACAAGCCATCTAAATGAATCTTGGGCCGGATCCCATACAGAAACAATTTAAATCCAGTCGTACTGAATTAAGAGTCAGTAACCTACTTATTTCCAAGTTTGCTATGTTTAGTTTCAACATGAACCCCTGACACAGTTCCAAGTGAGGGGGATGGGCCAGAGGGATCAATGCTGTTACCCATGGCATGTCTAGGAAGTACAGGGATATGTGGTCACTCACATCCCTTCCAGCCTTAAGAGTATTGATGACTGATAGACAAAAATGGCATTTGGAATCTGACTAAAATATATCCAGTGTAAGAACACGAGCAAGGAAATAAAGTATAAAATAGATAGCTTTATATCCATATCAGTTTTTAGGCATCCATATTTTAATTGTGAGTTCATTAATTCACTAAGAATGCTTTCTGAGTACCTACTACACATGGGACAGGTCCTTACAGCTGGGAGTGGTAAGTGATACTGGGAGCAGGGAGCAAAGCTGAGTAGGATCACCCAAATGGTTGGGCCAGCTCTTCCAGGAAAGGAAATGAGGGAGGGGATGTGGGTAGAAGGAAAAATAGAGGGGGGCTGCAAAGCTTCAGAGGCTGGAAAGAGTGTCGGGGAGCCAGGGAAGGAAGTGAGTAAAGAAAGCAGAACCAACATCCCAATGGGAATTTGACCTTGATCCTGAGAACTATACTTTGACCCTGCCCAGAACTGCAGGCAAGAGGCTGTTATCATCACACTTTATACAAACTGCATGCTTATTAAAAGTATAGTGACGGGAGTTGAATTAGAAAGAAGGGCTACTAGTTGGATAAGGATGAAGCTAGCAGTGACAACAGACCTCTTGCTAAATGGCTGGTATTAGTTCTAGCTGCATGTATGTCCCCATGTAATGGTGGAGACCAGCGATCATGTATGGCCAATTAGGAAGCACTTAACAATAGTGCTAGCAGAGATATTGTAGGGGAGACCTTACCACACCCACAGTGAATGACATTTCCTAGAAGAATGTAGTCCATTGATCCCAGATGGTCCTGTTTGTACAAACTGTAAAGGATATGATGGAATGTTCAGCTGTAAAAGGGGTTTAGGATGTGCACAGGTGTTAAATGACATGTATAGTCTGCTTCGTTTTCTGTTTTAGAGACGTGGTATAATAAATTGGGACCATCTTCAGAAAAGAATAAATATTACCCTCTTCCTGAACATACACACATAAGTGATCCTGTGATGCATGCTATATTTTATAAGGAAAAACATCAGCGAAATGAAGAGTTTGCCAAAGATTCCTAGCTACTATGTGGCAAGGTTCTATAGCTTGCTTTCAAACTCCAGGAACTACTTGACTTATAGCAGCAGTCTATGCTACATTCTTACACAGAAATAGAGGTTATTTTCCTCTAAGGCATATGTACCAAACTCTTCTTGGGGACAAAAGTTCACAAGCAAGAAAGTCTTTTGCAAAGGTAAGAAGGGAACTAGCCAGGCTGAATCCATCATCAGTCATGTTCTCTGTCCTCCTTTTCTTTTAGATGATGGACCGGTGGGAGAACCAAGGCAGTCCTCAAACAAGTTTATCTGCTCCGGCCGTACCACAGAACCTGCCCTTCCCACCTGCCCTTCACAGGAGCTCCTTTCCTGACTCAACAGAGGCCTTTGACCCACGGAAGCCTGACCCATATGAGCTCTATGAGAAATCGAGAGCCATTTATGAAAGTAGGCGTAAGTGAAAGCCATGTAAAGCAAGGGTACCTTGATAGTGGTCAACACCAGCCTAGGGTAGACATGGGGGCTGAATAATCTGGCATGATTTTACCTTCTGAGGCTCAAAGGTATCTCCAAAGTAAGACAGATAGTCTACGATTTTCCTTAAAGCCTGGCTTTCTTTTGTATAATTGCATTTTAATTGGCAATGCTTTTATTTTTATGGAGTACAATGTAATATTGCCATACATGTATACATTATAGAATGATCTAATCAGGATAATTAGCATATCAAAGAAAGGGTAACTATAATAAGAACATTATATATATATACATATATATATATATTATGGTTAGCTATAGTCACATTGACGTGTGACAGAATTTAGTGCCCTCCTATCTAGCCAATCTTTATACACGTTGTCTTAAAGAACCTGTTGTTTCTAAAAGTATCTTTGGGGTTTAAATTGCATTTCCTACTTTTGCCCCTAAGCTCCCAAAGAAATGAGGATGGAGTAGGGTTGCTAGTTTGGTTCAAGTCACCAAATAAAATAAAGCAATATTTGGAACCTCTAATCCATTCAACCTGACCTTGAATCTAAAGCTTATATCTTGTTGTCTTAGAGCTTTGAAGGCTGTCATTGGAGAAGTCTAAGCCTTGAGTAAAATAAAATTTAAGGCAAGTTTTTCCCACTCAGAGTCATGAGTCAATTTGTCCCCAAAGCAGGGAGAAGCAGGTACCAATCATTCTGCCTGAATCTTCTGCTGCCATTTAATGTACCCAGGTGCATTTGAGCCTTGCCTTAAAGCCTGTCTATGTGCCTGCCTCCCTTTTGTAAGACCTTTGGAATTATTTGAGCTTTTAATATCAAATATACATTTGTTATGTCCCTTCCTGATATTGTACAGGTCACCTCCTCCATGGAAACTCAATGACAGGGGAGTATAAAACACAACACTGAATACTAAGAATCTGAGAAATGATAGAGAAATCAAGTTTAGTTTAAAAGGCTTTGGTCCCTGGTGCTTCCCTTCACAGTCTGCTGGTTTCCTTTGCTTCAACTCCCCCCTGCTCATATATCGTTTCCAACTTCATCATCTGAAGCATGAATAGGAAGTTTTAAATTGTGTGTGGCCTCAGAGGATCTTGAATCTGCTTAGTCCTTTGATGAGTTCAGGGGCTGAGAATTATCACCCAGCTGGTAAAGGGAAAAGCAAACATAATACCTTTTTTCCCCATCCTCTGTAACATTTTGTAGAAGTAATTTTGGTGGATAAAATAGTTAGGACAGCAGGCCACTGAGAAATCATTTTCATCAAAATGAGCCTGCACATGCACCCACTTTTCAATAATAAGTTACATCCAAGTTACTACATTTTGCTCTCCCCTCTTTGGGTAAATAACTTTAGAGAGTTGGTTGTATACTTGGAGCATCTACTACAATAAAATCAGAGCAAAGTGGGCAGTTATAGCTGAATAATGAAGGGCGTAAATTTGGGGTACTGGTTTTCATTAAAGTGAAGAAAAAAACCCACAAAGATATCAGCCCAGCCCTTACTACATGTATGCTTCAATAGCCGAGTGTTTATTGAACACCCACTTTGCTCTCACACTGTGGCAAGACATCAGAAAAGAACAGTATACCCTGCTCTCACAGATTTCATGGGGAAAGGAACAAACGTGTAACTAGGGGATGGATACGCAGGACTAAAGTATCATCCCCATGTCCAGGGCTTCCTTTAGGTTTGGGATGTATTCAGGGACTGTGATGAGCTGCCTCCTCCTGGTTTTGTTAGTCCTTGGCTTCTAGTGCAGCTTCCAGAACGATGCAAAACGGGCTGATTTGCGACAGAGGGCATCTTTGAATTGGTTCTACATCTTCTGTCTAAAACAGCCATGCCCTCAGATTCTTAACAGGACTTGTACATGACCCCCATCTGACTCTGAAGGAATAAGGATTTCTGTGTCTAGCACCAGCAGCACCATTTCTGTTCATTGCCTTTTTCCCCCTCGCCTGTAGCTTACCAGCCCGAGCAAAGCAGCTACCTTAGCCTCCTCTGCTGCTGCAGCAGCAACAACAAATTTCTCTATTCCTCCCCCAGAGCCTGTCCCCACACCACTGCAGAGTGCATACTCCTGTGTGTGTGTCCATCAGCACTCTAATATTTCAAGGTCACACCTCCCAGGAAGCTGAAAGAGGGCAAGCTCATTTCCTTTCCTATGCTTCCCTTCTACTGTGTTATTTCATAAACTCAATGGGGTGGGAATGAAACGCAGAAAACACGTGAAGGTAAGAAAAACTCTGTCCCTGAAGGGGGAAAAGCCAGATGAGCATGGGCTTGCAATGCGGTTCCCCCACTGTGGGCTTCTCACTCTGCAGCTCCTTCTTCCTCTCCGCCAGACTCTTAAAACAAACAAACAGCCTTCGGCCCTCTCTACACTGCTCATTTCCAAGTATAGAAACATTTTATTCTCTCACATTTTTAGAGTGATACCTTTTTTTTTTTTTAGACAGTCTCACAAATTTGCCCAAGCTGGCTTTAAACTGGCTACTTCCCACCTCAGCCCCCCAAATAGCTACAGCAATACTATGTAAAACTTAACTAATGATTGGAAACCCCAGCCTAACCCTTGCCTTCAAACAAGACTTTGAACACAATGACCAGGAAGTATCTGAAACCCAAAAGAAAGGCCATATTCACAGTTTTGACCATAAACAGTTCTGTGCACATCCCTTTGAATCGTGTGCACCAGCTTTAGATTTAGAGCTTGCTGATACTTCTGCCTGTAAGATTCTCCCGGGGAGAAGACAGCATTGGTGAGAGTAGGAAAGTATGAATAGAATCTACTCTGATCTGGGAGTCCTTTGAGGTTTCCCTGGCTTGCTACGAATCCTGGTACCCTCCCCACTTCCAACTCTGCCAGAAACCACCAAGATTTTTGTATTCACACTCGAACTGGGTTGCAGTTAAAATAGAAAGATGCTCCTCCACTTACACACAGGCTCTACGGAACTATAGAATGTTTGTTCTGTCAAAATTGTAAGGAACTATTTGGATTCAAGTCACCATTCCCCCTGTAGATGATGGAAATTTATCAAATGATGTAAAAGCTGCCATGCCTCATTTGGCTCCTAATTAGATTAAGCTGACAGTTTAATGTACGTGCACAGGACATCTTAATAAAGATGTGTTCCCTGGGAAAATGTGATTTTTAAACAAAGGAAGACAACCGTAGGCTAGTAGAGCCCCATGAAACAGATCACAGCAGGTGCATACTCCTGAGGGGAAGCCAGGACCACCTCCGATCTTCATGAGATGGTCTGAGATGGGGTGACAGCAGAAAGGGGGCAGAGAAGAGAAGATCCCCCCCCCCAGCAGGTAGGTGGTGCCTTCGATTCCAGAGCACTAGGTATGGTGCCCAGAGGTGGCTCCCAAGGCGCCACATCGATCAACAGAAATATATGGAACATTTTCTGTGTGTCTAAAACTCTGGCAGACGCTCAAGAGAGAAAATTTACAAGAAATAATCTCTACTTATTAGAAAATTACAGTGAAAACATAGAGAAACAATTTCTGGATGAGACTTTCTTACAGAACACAGTACTAACACCAGGGTGTCCTTGCTCCAACCCAGTATTTCTGATATGATGGGAATGGTTTTTGATGAGAACATCTGGGGCAACTACACCTGAGTTTCCTGGGATGTCCTTGTCTTGATATGCCTGTTATGATTATTAATAGCCTCCCTGTCACTCTCTAGACCATCCTCTTTTTTTGTGATGAATTACATAATTTCCTTTTATTAAACAGTCTATTCAAGAAATAGCCAGTGTGGCTAAGAAAAGTGTATATCTAATGTTCATACTGTGGATAAAAAGTTTTAACATCCACTAAAAAATGTTTTGTTTTCTTTTCAATTAGTCAAGAAATTTATTTGACTAATCAAGTTTTTGCCTCTGCAAATTTTATCTCTAACTAACCTTAGGATGACTTTAGCAGCAGCTTATTTTTATAGTCAAATTTCCAGTGAATTTCCCCCAACAACTTGAAATTGTGGATATGTTCAGATCTAGCATATGGCAAACTTAAATAGAGGAAAACCAGGTTAGGAAGTTCCTCACAGTTCAGTATCAGGCCATGCCATTCACATTCTTATCACACAGGCTAACTCAAGTTTAACATTACAACAATCACCCCACTGAAATGGACATAATCTTGCCTGTCTCTGGTCGCTAGAAGAGAGTGTATCTGATAATGACAAACAGATGCCCATCACATCTCTTTCTGTGAGTAGGCAAGACACTATGGAGTGCTTCCCGAAGAGAGCGAGTGCAGCTCACTTTGGGATCTTACAACAGAAGCTCAGGCCATTCTATGATGATTAAGGAAGGAAAATCTTGGCTTATTACTTCATTTTTTCTAAATCCAGACTTATTCTAAAGGTTAACTTTTCCAACATCAAGTCCTAGGGGCATTTTCTGAGTATGCTCCACAATGCAGCTGAAGGAGAAGAGTGGAAAGAAAATCCCTCGCTCTCTGATGCTCTCCCCTCACGGCCCGCCCCTTGCTTTGAAGCTGAAGTGAATTACCACTGAAGTTACTCAAACCTTTTCTCTCTTCACATTGAAACTTGGTTATTATAAATAATAATTTAAGAGGTTCAACATGTTCACACTTCTTCACAGTAATATATCACTCAAGAGTATGATCATAAACATGTCAAGGGCCTGTCTGATGTACCTGAAGGGATAGCCTTTGTAAAACAGAAATTCCTCTTGACTTTCTCCACTAACAGCTCACACCATTCACTTTTCTTTCCAGAGATTAGAAACCATAATAAGTCACGAGGGTCTCAGCAAAGGTAACAATCAAAAGTCCTGATGGTCAAAGAGCCTAACGGAGATGCAAGGTGTTTTTCAGCACTACACCCTACACCTGGAATAAAATTATAATGTATAACAGATTGAAGGTAGACAAGCGTGGTTTTCACACTACGGCTTCTATCCTTCCTTCTTGTTGTTCATTATTGAACTCTTCCATTATTCAGGGCGATGCACACACGGTTCATATTGCTCACAGGCCCAATGTTGGCCTTCTGGCTGCTCCTTCCTTGTTATTAGGGAATGAAGGTTGGTGTTTGCAGTGCCTCCCATCCTAATCACAGAGCTATTTGGAAAGATGGAGTAGAAAATGACATCATCCACCAGAGCACACACACACACACACACACACACACACACACACACACATACACACCACGAGAGTCAGGAAAGTGACGTTGGGATGCCCACATCACACAAGGAAGTAGCTTCCTCTGTGATCAGAATGAGAGCCCAGAATGCCATGTGAGTCCTTCACTTGAGCTGGCCTGACTCCAGAACCCATGAGATTCAGTGCTTGATATTGCATACTGGAAAGGACAAATGTATGGATACCACAAATGCAGGCAGGTATGTAAGTAATCATGAAAATGCATCTTGCCATACAAAGAGAATGCTTGCAACTAAACATGGGGCTTAGCACTGGGCTGAACTGCCTGGACAGTGATGATGGTGTCCTGCAGCCTTAATTAATTTACATCTCGCCTGTGTTCTTTCCAACACAATCTTATTGTAGTGAAATATTAAAATGAGATGTAAAAAGTATTCAGACACTCTTACCTGTGACTTAACATTAGAATCATAAAAGGGAGAAAATGTATCACATTATCATTTTAATACCCCCAACTGTATTGTAAAGGTAAATTTTCTCTACTTTTTATCACTCTATCCTTGATGTGATTTATGTTTATGATTTGACCTGTGTAGCAGGGAGGGGAGGGGGACTATCTTTTAGTTGGCACTTCTAATATATCACTTTGCCTTTGTAACATTTTGAAAATGAGGTCGATACATTCATTAAAACCATTAAAACTGTGTTTGCTGTTTTTTATAGATAGACCTTGATTAGTTCAGAAATGTAATTTCAAAAGTAGTATCTTTGGGTGGCTGTCTAGAAAACTATGATAACATCTATATTTCTATCATCTTCCTTTTAAAATTGGAAATCACCATGGATATGACTAATGATATAGACAGTACAGTAAACATTATGCTATAGCACAGTTTCCCTGTGTTTTGGGAATTAGATATAATCCCATAGCTTATGAATTATTTTATTCTGTAATTTAAAAGTTGGTGCCTCTGAAATGAGATACAGGGTAGAAGAGCAGAAGACTGTGAAAACTGGACTCCAAACTCAGTCCTTACCTGATTGTTCTTTGGGGTCAGTGTCAGCAGTACAGATTCCCAGTGTAACCCAAAGTATTTTTATGAATAAATGTGAGACCATCAGGGCTTCAGTAAACAGAATTTAATTGCCAAATAGCAAGTGAGTTCTAGTGAGATTATGATAGCATAAAGTGTCAGTGTTACACTAATCGGAGTGTTTAGAAGATGGACGTCTTCCATCCCTGACATGAGTCCACCTTTCTGATTACAGAATATTTCTCAATCAAAATCCTAGACAGCCACAGTAAACATAAAGGCTCTTAAAAAGGAATGTTCCTGCTAGAAAACTAATTTGCCTTTACACCACTTCCCTGGCAGGCATGATAACTATGCCCTGTTGTGGAATATTCCTTTACACAGCATGAAGATGTGTCATGTGATTGGTTTAATAAAGAGCCAAATGGCCATTAGCTAGACAGGAGGAGGTTAGACAGGACTTCTGGGGACAGAGAGTTCTGGGAAGAAGAAAGGCAGAGCCACAAGCGAGATGCAGAGAGAGCAGGATGGACATACAGAGTAAAAATAACCAAGCAATATAAAATAATGTAGATTTAAAAATTGGGTTAATTTAAGTTATAAGAACTAGTTAGGAACCAGCCTAAGCTAAGGTTGAACTTTCATAATTAGTAAGTGTCCATGTTGTTTTTTTGTGAGTTGGCATCCCAAAGAAAGATCCACCTACAGTGTCCCAACAAACAAAACTAGCTCAGTGTGAATGACGACCTGAGCTCCAGATTGGAGCAATATAGTGTCATTGTAATGTTTTTAACTTGTTGATAAAACACCAGTATTTATAGTGCTCCATATATACTACTCTATCATAAAATGATGGTAACCTAACTTTGAGATGTTCTGTGGTACATTCTCCTCAGTCTACTAGAATATTCTTAAATTGACCACTCTAAAATAAATAATCACTTATGTGATTATATATCATAGTTACATAATCATTCATGTGACTGTAATAATAATGTTCTAACATATATTGCAACTTAAAACTGATTTACATATTAAACATAAAAAGGAGGATGCTCGCAAGAAAAACAATTATTTTATCAACAGTACACATTATACCCTAGAAGGATTTGATAACTTTTAATTTTTGATAGTATGATTAGCTATATTAAGTTTGTCATAAAGTCAGAAGTATCCTGCCACTCTCAGATGGGTCTCAACAACTCATCCTAGCATAACCCTATTTTCTTGGGTGTTTATTGGCAAGGGGTTTATATACATATGACTCTGTGTGTTTCAGATTAAACCCCATCATATGGTTTAGGAATGTGTCTATGGACAGAACTATAAAGGAAGAGGAAGAATATTTGAAGATCATAGGAAAGAAATTATACCCTTGTGAACAGGGAATGATAGCACACACGTCTAATCTCAGCAGCTGAGAGGCTGAAGCAGGAAAATCCCGAGTTTGAGGTCAACCTGAGCTGTATAGCCTTCCTCATCTGGAAGAAGGAAGGAAAGAAGGAAGTCAAAAAGGAGGTCAAAGAGAAGAAAGGAAGGACATTGTAACAACAAAGGAGTGTAGGGTAGTGGTATTTCCGCAGTAATAGTAAAGAAAGAGCACATTATTAGATAGTGAGTTTTAATTACAAGGAAGCTAAAAACAAAAAGATATTTTTGTGCGATTTTTCCTAAAAATGATCTTGAAGAGTTATCTAGGATAAAGTACAGGACAAGTGATAGGAGTCTCTTAGCATCCTGGGCTTATCTTACATCTGTACAATGAAGTATTTTCGGATCTTCACAGCCCATCTCTTCTTCTCTCTGTTGTGCAGTAGCTTAGAAAAGGAGAATAAAACTCAAGGGACAGTTTGTAATGTCATTTTCTATATTCTCAATAGTTACAGATACCATCTCTATTTCTTAAGCACATCTGTGAGGAGGTAAGGTGGACCTGCATGTGTCCATATTTACCTCTCTTAAATCTTAATCCATGAGCGCAGTTGACCTCCAAATACTTCCAATACAGAGAACCAAGGTTTCCAGGGTCCTAAAATTCGACATATGAACATTCCTACATTTAAAAGATATTTCATGTTGATATTAATGAATTTTTGTTGTTA
Organism: Peromyscus eremicus; assembly: GCF_949786415.1. NCBI lineage: Eukaryota > Metazoa > Chordata > Mammalia > Rodentia > Cricetidae > Peromyscus > Peromyscus eremicus. The sequence continues at coordinate 3,670,976 of NC_081418.1, read as the reverse complement.
GATACATTGTAGGCCACATCATAATTCTCATAAAGGCTCTAGAATGAACCAGTTTAATTCAACTACTTGGACAGTACTTCTGTTATCCAAATTATTAGAAATCTCAAAATATTTGGACTGGTGTTAAATCAATATGATCATAGATTGAAATTTTTACTGTTCATCTTAGTGTTTTATGAAAAAGCATCATAATACAATTTTGAAGGACTCTTGTCGCATCGATTTCAGGTTCTGAATTAACATATTTCCAAATAAATATCCTTATATGGTGAAAATAAAAACATAATAAGATTTGGAAATGGTATTTTCCATGCTGATAAAAGAATCCATATTTTTCTATTTTCACATATATGAAAATACATAAATATACATACTTACATATAGGCAGGTAAATCTATCCACCAACTTTAAAGGATTTTAGGAACAAGTGAAAAAATAAATACACATGAGCATAGGATTTGGGTTGGGAGAGTTATAGTATCAACAAAAAGAAAGTAAAGATGAATTTTAAAATGCCATCAATGAATTTCAACTTTAATTCCCCATTTTCCCATCCAGAACAAGTGCCACCCAGGACCAGTTTTCGAATGGATTCCTCTGGCAAGTATTCAGAATTCACAGTTCTGTGAATGCACGTCTTTCACTTTGTGTAACCAGTCATTTTCTTGAGTGGTATCAACTTTTCACTATGTAATATTCACTGTGATAAATAAATCACCTACATCACGTGTTCAAGACAGAGGGCGAGCCTCATCATGGTGGGTGTGGATGCTTGCAAACAAAGGCAAATATTAATGAATTCCTTCATAAAAAAGTTACTAAAAGACTACACTTAGAACCAAATGTCAAAGAAAACCATCGGACTAGATAGATCTGTGCTATCCTGTACAAATTTAGATGTATTATCAAATGTCTGTGAAATTCACACTGGATCTCAAAGACTTAGTACAAAAATAAGACTTGTTTTATGTTAAGATGGTGTCTTAGTTAGGGTTTCTTTTGCTACAATAAAACACCATGATCAAAAAACAAGTTGGGGGTGGGGGAGGGTTTATTCAGCTTATACTTTCCTATCACTGTTCATCACTGAATAAAATCAGGACAGAAACTCAAACAGGGAAGAATCCTGGAGGCAGGAGCTGATGCATAGGCCATGGAGGGGTGCTGCTTATTGACTTGCTTTTCATGGCTTGCTCAGCCCACCTTCTTATAGAATCCAGGACCAGCCCAGGAATGGCACCACCCACCATGGGCTGGGCCCTCCCCCACTGATCACTAACTGAGAAAATGCCTTACAGCTAGACATTTCCTCAACAGAGGCTCCCTCCTCTCTGATGACTCTTGCTGTGTCAGGTTGACATAAAACCAGCCAGAACAGATGGTATTTTGATAATTAAGTTAAAATATGTTATTAAAATTGATGTTATTTGTTAAACTTTTTTTTTAAAGTGGCTGCTTGGCAATATTAAATAACTCCTATAATTTACATTTTATTTAAATTGGATCCTGCTAAACCAGAAAAATTGAAATAAGAAGGTAGAACATCTCAAGAGAGGAAAGCTAAATATTTCTTAAAAAAAAAAAAATCTTATTAAAGAATTTGCTAACACAGATTGAAATCATTTTGAGCTGAATTAAATGCCTATATCAATTTGGTTTTTTAAATAATTCCAATTACAAAATGTTATATTTTGATACTATTTTGAGGTAGGGTACAATATCATAGCTTCTAGTTTTCGAACTTAAGAAATATCTTAATAATTTTACTTGGATTTTTACTTATCCCTTCAAAAAAATTATTATTTGTGATGTAAACTGAAATATATAATATTGTCATTGACATGAATGAGGAAAAAGAAGAGTTAGACTTTCTTCCTCCAGTTGCTAGTGAAATGGTCTTCTTAACAGCTGGCTAGCCTACTAGATTGGAACCCTGGACACTCAAGGCATTGCAGGAAGGAGCATTTCTTAGTAATAGCTCCCTTCCACATCTGTGGGCTTCAGCACACATCCCTAGTGTGTTTCTGTGATGACAACTAGTTATCCATCCCAGTGTGCTCTAACATCCCTTGGGAAATCATTCATTCCCTAAGTTTCTATGTCATTCTTTGAGTGTGTACAAAACATGGAAGATACTACTTAGCATCCAAATAATATCTAAAGTAATTGTTTAGCTTGGTCTGCAATCAGAGTGTAGCTGTTCTATCATCTAACTCAAAGGCTAGCTGTAAAATCCTTGCAATGTTTAAGAATATCTTATGCCTGGGGAGAAAATTAGGCCTAGTAATTATGGGTAAAAAAATGAAATCAAGATTTAATGTGGAAATCTAAAGCTCACTTAAAGTAGCTTCAGGAAATATAATTCTTGAAAAATCTCAATGTCTAAATATATTTTATTCAGAAATAAAAGAAGAGGAGAAGGGTTGCCCAATAGCTTAGATTATCTTGATATATGTACAAAGTAATACTTTACATTCAAAATGCAAAAGATAAAAATTATAGTTTGAATACCTTATTCTAATGTGTGACTCATTTTCAAGAAAGAACCAATCCAAATATTTTGTTAAGTGTACGTATAAATTATCAAAAAAAAACATAGAAATCATGATTATATTTAATAAACAGCTCTCTGATAAAAATTTCTCATGTGTTTATGAAATTATCAAAGGCAGGACAGCCAGACAAAATGAGCCCAACTGTAGAGTATCAGAAACCATTTACAAAGAAAACCTTTCTTTTAGGATGTTGTAGTGGGTACCTGTTACAGTAATCTGTAGATTATCTACAATAGGATGTTTTTTTAAGAATCTGGGACCATAAAGGTCAAATCAGCAGTATCAGTGAGGTACAGAAGTCAATCAAATGAACAATAAGAAAAAGTCTATTCAGTTTGTTATTAAAGTGTTATAAGGACCTTAAAGGATTCAGTAATCAAGCCAGGCTTGGTGGCACATGGCTTTAATTTTAGCACCTGGGAAGCAGAGGCAGGCAGATCTCTGTTAGTTCAAGGCCAGCCTGGTCTACATAGTGAGTTCCAGGGCAGCCAGGGCCATGCAGAAACACCCTGTCGAGAGAGAGAGAGAGAGAGAGAGAGAGAGAGAGAGAGAGAGAGAGAGAGAGAGAGAGATGGGAGAGAGGAAGAGGGCAAGGGAGAGGGAGAGGAAGAAAAAAGAAAGGAAGGAATTCAGTAATCAGAGAGCAGAAACCAGCCTGGCCAAGAATGAAGTCAGAGATGGAGCAAAGACTGGATTTCTGTGAAAGACTAGATATCATAGGGGAGAAGGCAATATTTAGGGTTCAAGAAATCTGAGTTGTTTGCAGGCTACTGAAGAGAACTAGAAAACAGACAGCTTCTATTATGGCCACAGCATGCTTGGCTACTGTCATATCACCAAAGGAATAAATGGGGAAGGTGAGGAAGAGAGATTCTTTCAGAGCCAAATGTACCAGCTACTTATCTAGTAATGTTTGATTCCAGTGATCAAAACCAATTAATTCTTCTTTAACTCATTAAGTATCTAGAGTGCTTGAAAATCCAGAACCCATGGGTATATTTAATGACCTTCTTCAATTCCTCATTCCTTCCTCAGTCTCCCCTAGATCTCTTTACAAGAGAAAGCCAAAAACAGCAACACTGTTTTCAATAAGAAAAATAAATAAACAATGGCTCTGTGCCAAATGTGATAAGCCATACTACTTCTGTTTTAATTAACACATAAACGGGATTCAACTATCAAAATTTAGTTGACATTTATAATAGCATCCCAAACGCCAAATTATCTATTAAAAATGCTGTGTTTTGCAGTTTTGAAGATTGAATCCATTCATAAAATTGATCAGTTGTGTTCGGTCATCCAGCCTTCTCCCTAAATGTTGTGCTCAAAACCATGCTTTGCACACGCTCTTATAGCATGTTAAGTTTTCTGGGATGTTAATGCAGACAGGAATCAGCTTTTAAAATTCCGCTGTCCTTTTTTATGGGGAAGTTGTCCTGATAACAACCATTTACTACTCTTTTTCTTTTGAGACAGAGTCTCACTGTGTAGTTCAGTCTCGTGTCTTGAACTCACATTGGTCCACCTGAGTCTGCCTCCCAGGTGCTGGGATTACAGTCCGCACCACCCCCCTGGGCTTTCCTTACTATGTTTTGAATGTAAGCTTCTACAGTACTGGTGTGAGCCTAGGATAAATTAGGGCTTGTTCATTCCCTCAAAGGTCATACAGGAGCCCATCAGAGAAGAGTGTCATGAAACGCTTTGTTTCTTAATGCCTGTTTCTTCTGGGGCTCAGCTTCTAAGCTAAGCATTGGCCATAGCTAGTCATCAGAGGCAACATCTTCAGAGCCCCACCACCACCACCACAGTCCTTCTAAAAGGACCAAGAGAAAAGAACAAAAGAAAACAAACAAGGGAAAAGAAAAGAAAAGGCCATCAGGGGCATGGCTGAGTGACACCTAAGTGACTCAGGCCAGATTAGGTACTGCCAGGCCCCTTTATCCAATAAGCTCCCAAGTGCACAGTTTACTTCTAGAAAAGCAGAGGGTGGGGATGATTAACTGCAGTGCTAAAGGAGGAAGCGTTTGCCCAAGATTACTTACATTAATAAGGAGGAAGATAAAACATGATACAGTCATTGAGCCTGCCATCAGGTTAGGAAAGCCGCCAAGGTGAGGTCTTAAAAACACCAGCTCTTTCCTAACAAAGCAAAGAGGAAAAAGAACAATACATCCTATCTTTGTGCATATAATTTTACTTATTTTGTAAGTCCAGATTCAGGAGGAAAATGAAAACAGAAGAAAAATTATCTTTCTAAAAGCTCTTATTAAAAAAAAAATACCATGTAAGACAATCTATCATTTAAACTATTTTTTTCCCACTAATTGTGTCTCTAATGTTTTGAGGCCCTGCAGCCTCTGTTCAAAATTAACAAAGAAATGAATAAGTCACATCTGCTGGCATACTTCTCTGGTGACCCTTCTGTCTCTCTCTTACTTGGGTGCTCTGTTGTAAAAACAGAAGGGTAAAAGTAGCACAGTGGCCCCTACCCCTTGTTTGAAGACACAGCAGGTCAGAGCAACAGTCAGAGCTCACGGGCATGAGAGGTGGCTCAGCATCTTCAGAGCACTTGCTCTCCAGGGGACCTGAGTTTTGTTCCCAACAGGTGGCTCGCAGTGTCTGGAACTCTAGCTCTTGGGGATACAATGCCATGTTTGGGTCTCTGCAGGCAGTAGTGTATAAAAACACAATTTTTTTTTAAGTCACAGGCTTATAATTGTCAGGAGAAAGGACATCAGAAAGTACTACCTTGTTCACATTTCTGTTTCTCAGAATTAAATAAATTGACCGATAAAATCTAGGAAATTTTTTTCCACTTTAAAAAAATTGACTCATTTGCTAATGAAAAGCCTTTATGTCAAACAACAACAACTCTCTAACATAAACCAAACTCCTTGTACCTTGACACATCTCAGAACTCCATTGCTGGGATCATCATAATTTTGGTCTTTTCTTATAAGGAAAATCTCTTAACAAATAAGATGTAGCATACATTAAACCCTTTTGGAGTCCCTCTGGCAGCGTGCACAGGTACCAAAATCACTGAAGGAGCAGTTTTCCACTTGTGGGTATACATCAGTCATGCAAGAAGGGGTGGGGGAATTAGGTCAAAGGGTCTGTCTCTTTAAATACAAAAACACTGTCACTTTGTTTTTTCATATGTTTCTAGAGAGGAGATTAGGATGAATAGCATCCTAACCAGCTTGTAGAAGTTGAACTGTGATGGGCTATTAGCTCTCATCTCCCATATCCCCTTGCATTCCTCTGTCCCTAGGGAAAATACTGCTATGGTTTTATAGGAATGTCCCACCTGCCTCCAGATGCACAAAGGCTACTGAGTTTAAAGACCATTGTGTCTCATTAGTGCTGAGCAAAGTGTTCATCATTTCTTCACCACCTAATTCTAACTAATAATTGAATGCTTCTAAGTTTTCCCATCTTTACAACACGAACAATTATGAAGTTCATACAGGATAATGGAAGCCTGATGGTTACCCCTCTTTGATGGCCTGTATTAGTAGCTGAACAGGAGAGACCTTGGTTGTGTGTATGTTTGATCATAACAGATACAGATGCTTGTGAGTCTTGCACGGCATACACATGTGTAGTGTCTATGAGCCAGGGCAGCTCTCTTAAGAAAGCACCAGGTAACTATCATTTGCCCATATGTCAGAAGCAGATGTCTTGTCTTTCACTTATCACTGAAAACAGATCAGGTAGTTGAATACAAAGCCTAGCTAGAATGGCTGTATTCAGTGGCCTCTGTATTGGCCCTTACCAATGAGGCTGGGAGAAATACGTAGGCTATCACTCAGTGAACCCTGTCTACTATAACTAATATTCTATATCTAAGTAGCTTAGTGTTTTTAAGATTTTGATTTTTGACCCATGGGGATTATCCTCTGAAATCTCATCCTAATTTCCAAAACTGTCCTGTTTAAGCAAGGAGAATTTTATCAAATGCCTGCTCCTAATACTACCTTTAAACCACTAAAGCCCAGAAATTGCTAAATATTTCTGAAGTCCAAAATAGCTTAATAAATATTCCTCCAGACCGATGATCATCCTGACATGCTAACAGGGGCATGAAAACCCACAATCTCTTATGATTGACATGCTTCTCCTAAAAAAGGCACAAAATGAGACATGTGATGTTCTCCTTGGAGAGTCAAAATAATTCCCATGGTTTTACTTTATCCTAGAAATGAAATAAATGCCATTCAGGAGAGTTTTCCATCTTTCTTAAAGGTCCATTTTTTGTTCTTGTGGTCCAACCTTAGATGGATATCCCTGCTCTAATTTACTTTTGAGATATTAATTAATTAATTAATTCTTCTTGGACCTGGATAGAGTTCTGCCTGTACCTTATGGAAAGACTAAAGGAGCATACCCAAAAAGACATAAATTATAACACACGCGCACGCGCATACACACACACACACACACACACACACACACACAGCAGCAGCAGCCTCCGCCGCCGCCGCTGCCGCCTCCTCCGCCGCCGCCAACACTGGATGCATCAAATTGTAAAGGGACGGTAGCAGCCCACTGGGCAGGACTTAAATAGAACTTGCAGGTTCTGCCATTTACTCTCTCGATCCTTTCTGAGAAAATCAGAGCAAACATCCTCAAAGTCACAGACAAGCTTCTTAAAGGTAATCCAAAAGCTCTCAGGAAAATTAAAAATGATAGAACCATCAACTTTCTTCACTCAGAAACTCAGGTGTTCTTTCTACCTGTGGGTGATGCTCTAGTTGCTCACTGCCATTCTGGGGACCACACACATCTAGGGTGTGCACTTCTTTGCCACCATGTATTTTCTATCCTCTGTGCTTTTCATTGACTAACAGCACTCATAAATCACATCCACAAATTAATTTGTCATTGGTGTGTTCTGTTCCTTGGGAGGTGGGGAAGAGGCAGTATTCATTATTCAATGGGATTTCCTTTATGCCAGGTCCAGATTATAAGGAACTGGATGTCCACCTTCGAAGGATGGAGTCTGGATTTGGCTTCAGAATCCTCGGGGGAGATGAACCTGGACAGCCTGTAAGTTGAATCTACATTATTTCCACGCATGACTGTTTTGTGTATAAATACCAGGGAGAGTATCATTCAGTATGGTATCAAAAAGGAAATGTATAGAACACAAGGCAGACTGCAGTCTGTGTTCTCTCTTCTAGTTCTCTTAACAATACTTCACAAAATACAAGAATCTCCACGGCCATTATCTCCCTATAAATCTCACTGGGAGTGACAGTACTGTCTCTAAGAATGGACTGATTCCTCTTGAGTAGTTCAATTATTCAATGGTTCTGGAACATGGGATTCTTTAAAAGGCAGTCATAAAATATGACAGAACAGGAAGCTGGAAACCACAGAATCATATATGCTTACAACAAAAACAATGAGGAGTAAAAACCACAGGGGTAAATAGAAGTAAAATCAAATTCTCTGCTAAAAAACCTGAGCCAAACTGAATTAAGGCATTATGAAAAGAATATTTTCATGAAGTCAGCAGCAGTTGAAAGAATTTGAGAATGGTTCTGTAGTAATTTTTATATTAATATATACACATGACCATATGGGTATACATATTCAGAATGAAAACATAAACTAGCAATACTCATTGAGATACAGAAAACATAATGAACTTAGATTTGTGAGCTCATATTAAAATATCCTTCCTGAAACACTCATTGTAGAGATGTATCTTAAATGGTGCTCAAGGAAACAAAGGCAAGTATGGATGCATCCTATCCTAGCTCATGTGAGACACCAAACTGTAAGCCTCAGTTTGCTCATCTGGAAGATGAGGGCAGCCAGAATTACCATCCCATAGAATAGCTTTAAGGAGTAAAGAAGACATAAGTTAAAACTCTTGGTGCCTGGACTGTAACACGTTCTAAATAAATGCCTATGACCACCAGTTTTGTCTACCATCATTTAGTAGATTGTTACCCAAAAGAAACATAAAATGGATCAGCAGAAATTTCCAAAAGGAGAAAACACCAGTCTAACACAAGAAAGGAACCCATAATAATTAAAACTGTCCCCAAGCAGATGGCCTTTGATAGTGTGAGCCTCTTCTCTCTGGACATTCAGACCGAGAGTGACAAGAATCCTGCAGACACCTCCTCTGCCCCCCGTGAGAGGAGCTCCACTAGGTAATAGGAGGTGTCTTACTGCAGAAAACTACAGGGGAAAGCTTCCCTAATTCCCGGGAATGAAATGGGTAACAATCACCCAGCATGCCCTAAGCCTCCAGCTGCCAAGGAAGATGGAAAGACACACTGGCCAAAGATTGGTCCCATTTTCCCTTAGTGTTTCAGGAGGGGAAGAGGATCCAAGAAAATGCCGGCCCCAAGGAACTTCAGACTTCCTGGAGGGACTTAGTTAAGGATAGTACATTCTTTTGCTCCCCTTCACAGCAGCATTCCCCCCACTTGTCACCAGTTCTGAGGTCCTCAGTCACCTGATCAGTCCTCCAGCCTCATTCCCAACAGCTCATTTCATATGCAAATGACTGTGATGTCATAGCACTCTTTTACCTATGTAAATGTTGACTGCATTGATTATACCTCCAGGTGCCTGGCCTCTACAGGATGTTTGTCTGATTTGGCTTCCCTCAGAATTGCTCAGACATGCTTGTGTGTTCACACATTCAGTTTGGTCAGGAAGAATTCCTATTCATTCTAAAGGATTTCATCTTCTCCTTATATTTCTTATTCCATAAATGAAAGCTATGCCATTAACCAGAGTTAGCCAAAACTGAGCTTAAAGTCGTCATCTACCCAAGTCCACCCAGGACTCAAAACATCAATTGAAATGAGTTTGCTAAACTGCAAAGAGACGAGTGTCTCCAAACTGCACTATAGACACTGCTATCCACTGATATGTGGACATCTCTAATGTAACAGTTTCACGGTATATAAATTGAGTTTTGTCTAAGTCCAGTGAAACACTGTGTACACACACAGGGCACATGAAGTAGGTTGATTACTTGTCAGTACTCACAGAAGCTGAAGATTCACTTTATGCTAGTCTCTGGCTCAGGAAAGCTTTCCAAGATAGCCGGAGTCTCAACTGCCCATGCCTCACAGCTGTGGAACCCCCCCCCCAAGCAGCCCACTGTGGGTTTTATACTCTGAAATAACCAGGACATTCTGTTTATAGGGGTAAGGGAACATAGCCCAGGCTATCCTAGCCAGCCCTCCTTATCTGAGGGTGTTTTATTCTCAGAACATTCAAGTTTTTCTTAAGGACTACAAAGAAGAAGGTAGGACAGCTGTGTCAGTCTAAAGCCACTGAAGAACCACCCTGCACACCCACAGCCGTCCTCAGCTTTGGTAATTCACTAGCACAGCAAGAACTCGAAAACGTGCCATGATTGTAGTTTTATTATAGTGAAAGAATAGGCATGAGAACCATGCAAAAGAGATATGCCGACAACCACATCAGGAAAAAAACCTCAAATGCACAGTCGCCCATATTCCACAGCCATTTTGCCAACCAGGATGTTAAGCCAAACTTTGGTGACCAGTGTTTTTAACTAAGGTTTCATACATGGACACAAGTAATTGCATCATCAACTCCAGGGTCAAATTCCATCTCTAGTGCTCTCTTTTTGCCAGAAGTCAGACTGATATCACAGGCCTCAATGGCCCAGTCCTGTAGTTACCAGCTTCCTAAGACTGTGTGAGTGTGGCTGGCCAGCCCTGAGTCATCTCATAAACCATGTCAGCTGTGGTCCAAGGAGTTCACCATGGACAATACAGACATTCCATTTGGAAAGTTTGGCAATTACCTCTCATGAACCAGGGACTTGGCCTGGACTGTAGCTTGAGTTTTTCTCTCAGGGTCCTGCCAAGCCCGGTCAGTCCCGTAGCCCACTTTTAAAATAAACATACAGACGCTTATATTATTTAAACTGCTCAGCCATTAGCTCAGGCCTACAATTGTCTAGCTCTTACTCTTATACTCAGCCCATTTCTGTTAATCTATATGTCACCACGTGTTCTGTGGCTTTACCTACCTTTACATGCTGCTCCCTGGACGGCAGGCTGGCATCCCCTCCAGACTTCCACCTCCCAGCCTCTCCTCTCTGTTTATCCCACCTATCCCATACTTCCTGCCTGGCTACTGGCCAATCAGTGTTTTATTTATTCACAACATATAGGACATCCCACAGCACTGGACCAAGGTAAAATTGTTTAGAACAAAACCATTGTCTTAAAAGATACCAAATAAAAGAACTCATAATAAAATACCAATATATGTTAATTCATAACTTTCTCTGCAGTAGTGGGCACTGAGATACTGCAAAGTATGTAACAATAAACCCAGACAGAACCCGCCATGCTCAGGCTGACATACCAACTTCAAGAGTTCTTTCCAGATAGATGTGTTCTCTGTTCCAAAATACACTGACTAAAACGCTTTTGCTCATCATACCAAACCATTAGCTTACTCTTTTTTTATTTTTTACAGTCACCATGGAGACTGTGAAAGATTATCACAGCTGACAATTTTGCAGGACATTGAGGAAAGTTTTCAAATAGCATTAATCACACCTTGGATAAGCCTTGTTGGCTATGGTACCACCACTATATAAAGCTCCATGAGCTTCTTGAAGACAGGGACTACAATTTGATGGGGATTTTATCTTCCAACCTGATACAAATGTATGTGTTAAGTGGGACTGAATAGAGTACTTATCCCATACAAAACTGAATGCTTCAGAGTGAGTACTGATCTCATATCGAGGTCTCTAGAAAATGGGAGCAAGCCAGTTCTAGAGGCACAAATATAGTTCCAGCAGCCCTGTGGCATGCTCTTGCTCCCTTGGAATTTTTATACTGTTGGGTACTAATTCATTTTTGTGTGTGTGTGTGATTTCCATTTTCTCTTGAAAAACAAATCTAATGACATTTCTATTATGACAACTGGCTGGAGCCAGTTAAGACCAAGCATGACCATAGTTCCTAAAATTCCTTTGATGCCTCTGTCACTCATTTCCCCAACTACCTTTGAGACTGCCATCCAAGACAGTTGGACTGAAAAAAATTAGGAGGGTGAACACCTTAGAACAAAGGAGCCTCTAGCCTGGGCAAAATCATAGTTTATACAAGCCCTAAGCAATGAAAATATTGCCATTTTAATTCAACAGAGCCTATAGGTCCTTTCTCCTATGTATAAATACACATATATTAAGTTATAAAATGAATATAAAGCAAAACAACAATGTTCCAATCCACCTCACGGTATGGATTTTGGTATCTGCTGGACCCCTAGGCACATAATTGTCTGTTTGGGAGTTTGGGAGATACACCAACACCCCAGTTAGTAAACATCAGCCTCAGATATCCTCTTCTCCAGAGGTAGAGGGGCTTTGCCCAAGTCATGAGATGTGTGTAGACTTGGCTAGCTCGAAAAGGGAGATGCCCTTCTAGAGCTGTGGTTCTCCACCTGTGGTGGTCAAGTAGCAGATATCCTGCATATCAGATATTTATATTATGATTATAATAATAGCAAAATTATAGTTATGAAGTAGCAACAAAATAATTTTATGATTGCGGTCACTACAACATGAGGAGCTATATTAAAGGATCACAGCATTAAAAAAGTTGAGAACTACTGTTCTAGTCTTAATCCAACACAAAAGCAATAAAACTGGCTAGCAGAATGGAACATACGTTGCACTAAAGCAAGAGCCAGTGAACATGTTCACAGTCCCCACGTGGGCTCAGGACATCACCTCTGCCTGTTTTGTACACAGGTTCCCTGATCTCAGACCTTCTGAACACAGTTCTTTCATTCCTAAATCCTTCCTCCCTTCAGCACAGCAGCTAGGCATCTGTGATGCCTTATGATAAGCCTCAGATTACATGGATTTCTGGTTATCTTTATTGTTCTTACTGAGATTTATTCCTGTTTATTCCTTCATTTAAATGACTTAAAACATACTCTTACTGCAGTTTCCAATTTTTGGCACTTCAGCAATAATGTAGAAACTTAACTCATCCTAATGCAAGAAATGCTAAAAAGAGAGCCTTTGAAAACAGAATGCTGCACCTCAGAGAATGACTGTGTCAGTATCAGGGAGTTTACTATAAGAAAAATCTCTCATCAGCACGTCCTTCCTGCTTCTCCATATGCTGAGCTCAGAGATAACATACAAACCCAGTCCCTGCCTCATTTAATTGCTGATGTGCTACAGAGGCTGAGGCAAGTAAGGTGATGTGTTCATCACCCACAGATCTCACAGATCACATCAGACAGGTTTCTGTCTCCATATACATGAAGTGGTACTGGGGTTCACATTGAACGTGACAACTAGGCTTCCACAAACAATGAACGGTGGGGCTCCTGTTCAAGCCAAATGTCCAGGCATTTTTTTCTTAAGAAAAGAAGAGAGAGAGATGCTTTTCACAGTTAAGTAACAATAGAAATAGAAAGAAATGAAAAATTGCCAGAAAGGAACAAAAATGAGATTTCCTGCTGTGAACTGAAAAGCAATGAAAAGGCATCAAAATGGAAAGATCTAGAAACTATATCGGAAAAAAGCCTGTGTGGAGACAAACCTTCCGAAATAAAGGCAAATATTGGACAGACCTGTTCCTCGCACTGAAGGCTGATGCAAACTCCTGGAGTCGTTTTGGAAGGAAAGGACCGGAAACGTCTGCCACTGTGGCAACTTGCGGGACTATTGCTGAACAGATCTGCTGGGTTGCGCTGACTTTGGGCAGGCGGTGCAGGAAGGATGGGGCTGATGTGAATGAAGGCTGCAGAGGTCGTTTGTGATTTGGATTTGGTCTTGTTTTCCTTTGAGCAGTATCTTTTCCCCTAGCTTCCTGGTACATCAACCGCTTGAATTAAATTGCTATTTCACAGTGCATATTGTTTTGTTCTGTGCCCTCAAAGCTTGAGATACAGTAGGATTGTGAAGTTGGTTTGTTTCTTTGGGGCTTGTTTGTTTATTTAGAATTTAATATATGAGTTATACTATTTCCCCTCCCCTCCTTTCCTCTAGCTCCCCCTGAGCCACACACCTGAACCCCCTCTCAAGTTTATGGTCTCTTTTTCATTATTATTGTTACATAAATACATTCATAAATAAAACCTGCTGAGTCCATTTAGTGTGGCTCATACCTATATGATTTTAGGGCTGAGCACTTGGTGTTAGGAAAAAAACATAATAGAAAAGACCCAGGGCATGGACTTTCATGCAGACATGTTTTCTATCTGTTTTCCCACTAAGTTTTTCCTTCTGGGCCAGAATAATAGAGATGTGTCAGAATGTTTCTTTAAGAGCATGGAGAACAGAAATCTAAAGAATGAGTCTGAGGCTGAAGAGTCAGTTGAGGTCAGGGGGATAATGACAAGGGCAAGGCTATATTGACTGGGCTGGCTTGCCGGCCAGCATGGCCAGTGGTCAACAAGATCAGAAGGAAGATTCAACTTGATACATAAGGGAATCTAGACTAACAAGTTTCAGTATGCCTGGAAAGTGACCAGTGCAATGGGCCAGGGACAGCTTGGGATATGACCAGTAAGACCATAGTTCCTGTGGCCATTGAACCAAACGGAAATGTTTAATCTAGCTCAGGTACTTAGCAAACATGCAAAATCTCACACTCAGGTGGGGTGTGTTGGCCACACCTTTACATCAGAAGGCAGAGCCATGCATATCCCTATGAGTTCAGAGTCAGTTTGATCTACATAGAGAATTCTCCACCAGCCAGGGCTACATACTGAGACCATACCCCAAAACGTATACCCCATCTCTAGCCTGTAAAATTTCAAGGGTGGTTGATCTAGAAGAGTTTGAAAGCTCACACCTGATACCTATATACCTTAAAGTTGGCAAACAACTGTCTGAAAGAGTTGGGTATCCTGAGACATGGTCTCATGAGCTTATACCAGTCTGTAACACTTGCATTGGGAAGCTAACAAAAGTTACAGTACAAAAGACAGTCATAAATTATCAAGTCCCTGCAGTTAACATAGCAAATGAGAAATAATAGAATGTATTGAGTATACAAATCACATTTGAAGCCTTTTAGAAGTAGGTTTTTCCTGAATAGAGAGAGACATAAAGCTATCTCTGTATCACCAATGAAATACAACACTCAAAGGGATGAAACTGCCAAAGGCTGAGGAGCAAGAGTAACAAGAGAGTTGGAAGAGTGGTCAGTCTCTGTCAGCAAAGACAGCAGTTCCTGATGGACGGAGCAAAGACCCTTTAACTGATGGACAAACACCTCTGATGCCTCTCCGCATGCCAGGCACAGGTCAGGTTGTAACACACAACTCAGGTCAATAGCTACAGCAACACTTTTAAAAATAAAGCAGAGGATATATTATACAATATAATTACACATTATTGCATATAGAAATAATTATGTAACACTACTTAATAAGTAATGATATGTTGAATTTATTTAAAGTGTTAATTGAATAGTCTATATAAAAATAAATACTCAAGATTTGAAAGAACAAAGTAAAAGAAAATTTGAAAGATTGAAGCTTTAAAGTTTTTTAAATGTGTTCAGGCAGAAATCAAGTCTCACCCCTGCTGGCTAGCTTTCACCGTTTTGGAAAATCTACATGTGCTACCAAAAGAAAAAAAGTAAGCACCAGTTTTACCCAGCTGTGAACCACGTGAGCTACAACAATCAGCCTAGTAAGACCTGCCCACTGCTGCATAATGGCACAACAGTCGTGAGAGTAACCGACAACCTTCTGATTGTAAGGCCTGCTCCACAGGTTTAAAACCATATCTGGCACCATGATTGAAGCCACCAAGAACCCGTTGCTAGACAGGTCCTTGGGCACAGGAGAACCTACAGATGTTACCTCACTAAATAGGCATAAGGTTAAACTGATTCCCAATGGCTTGTTGTTATACCCACAGATTAGTGCATCTCTCAACTCTCATCAGAAAAGCTATTTTTTTTTTTTTTTTTTTTTTTGTAGTAGATGGCAAATAGCACAGAGACCCACGACTGGTCAAGGTACAGAGAAGAAGAGACTGTGGAACACTCGGCTCTAAATGAGACATCTCTATAACACCCCTCTTCCCAAGGCTTACGGATCATTACAGGAAAGGTGGTGTGAAGACTGTAAGAGCCAGAGAAAGCAGATGACTATAAGGAAATAGTATTTTCCAGACACAGCAGGAAATGAACAGCCCATAGGAGCTCACTGTGCACAAAGGCTGTGCAAGCTCAAGCCAGACAAAATCTCAGCCTGGAGGAAGGGAGACAGAAACAAAGCACCACCCATAGCTTATTGGCAACTGATAACTGCCGGGAAAGGGAGAGTCGGTTTCTTGAAAGGTGCAGCCCCTGAAGGGTTGGCCGTGCTCCACCGAAGGGTACACATCCAAGAGTACAATGGGCAGCATTGTTCTCGGTGAGTTTAGAAAGAAAAAAGGGACAGAAGGGTTGGTAGGCAGGGAACAGAGGGTGATCTGGGAAGGGCTTTAGGGAAGAAGGGATACCATCAAAATACGTGGTATGAAATTCTCAAAGCATTCACAAAAGTGAGGGAAAATGTGTTCAGTACACTTCATTGTCATTTGACACTTCAAAGTGTCAACTTTTCAATGATGCCTACTCTAACCCTAATTGCCTTGGCCACATAGGTGGCACCCACACACACCTTCTGTTTTTCCCATTGTACATATCTTCTAACATACTATTTAGGTTGCACATTTTTTACATTTTTTTGCACCCCAGGAATGGTGGCTCCATAAGTTGAGGATTATTAATATTTGCACTGTGGATTCCTGGCATTCTATAGTATCATCCCTACACTCCTCAGTGAATATTTGTTGAAATGAATTACTGTTATCACAGCAATATGACAAGAAAGCAATGTTTTACAGGGATTTTCCATTAACGAGTGACATCAAACTAGCAACAGAGAATGTAGCATCAATAGTATGCGTACATCCTTGCATTTTCCCCACAACAAGAGAGTCACAGGAATTTCCCAATGTGTAATTTAGCTTTCCTAGGTTTGTTTAAGGCCCTGTTGTAACTGTAGGCTCTCACAGCTGTAAACTTTCATAGGTTAGAAGCAGAATTTTGCCTTTGAGTTGGTAATTAGCTAGCCAAAAAGTTCATAAACTGTTTTCTTTATAACTAGTTATAAACTTTCCTACTTCCTTATACAGGAAATTAAAGGTTGAAGCATTTTCTTTGGGCAAATCCTACTAAATGCAGCTTTTATAGAGCAGTGGAGAAACAAACACTTATTTTAACTGGCTTTTGCACAAAGCACTCAGAAAACCTTTGAAGCACTCCATAGTGGGCTGAGCCTTTTGAAGAGCAGATTGGAATATCTTTAGAAAGAAATTCAAACATTCAGGTTGGCATGACAATAATGGGAAATAGATTGTCAGAAGTGTAGCCATCTTCTATACTATGGCAAGTAGGTACAACAGGTTCAAGGAAAAGAACAGGGGTTGCAAAGTCTTCCCGAGACAGCAGAAGTGACAGGCTCCTCAGGGCAGTGGAAGCAGTTCACCATCGAAGCAAAGCTATTTCTCACCCCACCCCTCCAGGAATAGTAGACTGTGGCAATACTGTGGGAAATGGTCACTCCTCTAAGCAACGTGTAAGGATATGAAATCCTTCAAACTGTGATGTTGCCTGTACCTAAGAGATCTGTACGTTCAGATCCAGTTGCCATGTTGACAGACATGAGAAATAGGACTAAGTTCAAGAACATCCATTCTGGGTACCAAGCCTGAAGACATGCAGGTCAGCTTGGGGCTAGTCTACAAGCTAGCTGGCATCTACAGATCTGAGACTTGAAAGAAATTATTATGCCTGAAAGAAATCAATTTTTGAGCAAAAGATCGCTTTATCAGAATTTAAAACCTGGAGTGAGGCCTCTGTAATATTGTCAGGCCAATGAAACCACTGCCTTCAGGAGCCATACAGCTCGGGTACTGGCAAAAGAAAAAAAGAGACCTGCTGTGCACAACTTGGAGAAATGTTTTTGTAGGTTAAACAGCAAAACTAAAATACTAAGCACCATTTCTTTCCTCTGAGGAAGCAAAAAAAAAAAAAAAAAAAAAGGTCTTGCTTATAGTCACTAAATCAAGAGATCCCGCTGGATTCTTGCAAGTCATATATACTGCTTTTCGTCATGGTCCTAGTTTGGGGTATTATAATAATACTTTGAGTTCCAGAATGCACACCTCCTCCCTTCCTGGCACAGTGGTGCTGTATCTATCACAGAAGCATTTGAGCTGACATGGAGCTGGGAATGTTTTTATTTGTGCAGAGGAAGACAGTGTTCTAAAGAAACCCTCAGTGAATGAAACAAGAATTTGGAGAAGGTTCAGCTGAGACTATTTGAGTACATCAACTAGCCAGAAAACAATATTGTTTTGTTTTCTTTTTGCTTTACCTCTCCAATGTCTCAAAGTAAACAAGCAAGGGGGAAAAACTGAACCTCTGTCAGAGTTTAATGGTGGTTTCCCTGACATTTGAACACGTACGATGTTATGCAGAAGTGAAATTTTCTCAGTGGCCTCTCCCAGCAATCCTATGAACTGGCCTGATTGTCACCCCGTTTTGTAAGAGAAGGAGGTGAGGCTTGCAAAGCTTAAGAAGCCATATTCAAGCCTAGACAGTCAAGAACTGGTGTGACTCCACAGTATTTCAGTGCAGAGGTCGTGTGTGGTAGTCAGCTAGCATCAGTGTGTTTTGAGTTATAATCCCCCTTAAGGCTGACAGTTATGAGGCAGTCAGCAAATGTCCCCTGTGGGACACTTACTTTTCTGTGAGCAGTAGACAATGGGAAACAGTACCTGAAAGGACATCCGCCCTGCCTCTCAGCATCTACTTTTCAAGCGCATGCCCTTGTATATGCATGTGAATGCGCTCTCCTCGTTTCTAGATTGCACGCCCTTGTATATGCGTGTGAATGCTCTCTCCTCGTTTCTAGATTTTGATTGGAGCCGTCATAGCCATGGGCTCCGCCGACAGAGACGGCCGTCTACATCCAGGAGATGAGCTTGTCTATGTGGATGGGATCCCGGTGGCTGGCAAGACCCACCGCTACGTCATCGACCTTATGCACCACGCAGCCCGCAATGGGCAGGTGAACCTCACTGTGAGAAGAAAGGTGCTATGTGGAGGTACGTACAGAGGTGGGCGGCAAGAGTTGGGCGTGAGGCAGTGGGACGCTCCGGGGAGATGATGAGGAACTAGAGCAAACTTAAAATTGGTTTCTGTGTTATGTGGGAAAAGAAACAAGCTAGATGTTCTACAAGTAACTATTTTCCAAAATGGAGCTTTTCAACCCCACTAATCCAGCCTTTGAGGCCGACATTTTAAATGCAGTCATTAAATTTTCCTAGGAAAGCCTGGGGCTGATTCAAGATGTGTCTGCTCTGTGCTCTTTGGTTCATGCTTGTTATGAGGAAAACATTATAATAATGGAAAATGTGCCTTTTGAAAATGTTTCTCATTGTGTTTACAAACAAAAAAACTACAGCATTTTTATACTGTAATAAGGAAACCAGGATGGAAAATTAGCTTTCATTGTAGCGCCTGATAAAAGGTAACAATATGCCTACCACCCTATATGGGGAACTACAGCTCTCACACTGAGAAAACATAATTCATATAGCTCTAAGCTTATGAAACAGATAAATTAGAAGTAATTATTCCCTTTACAGCTATTTTCTTGGCTTCAAAAAGAATCCACCAAAGACATATATTTCAAAGTCAGCCCATATACTCATACTATTCTCTCACTGGCTTCCCCTCACTATGAAGCCCCAGTGGATCGTTCTTTTCCAGGGGGTATGTCTACTGCCATCCCCACACTGGCTTTATCACCTCACACTGAGATCTCACAGATCTTTTTCCTAAGACCTGACCATGCTTTGTCTTGTCAGTCACAGAAGCAGCAACTCCAGCCGTACCCCCTTGCTCTCTGTCCCACAAACCCACTGGCCTATCTCCTCAGCCACCTGAACTCCCCCGCTGCAGACTCAGTTCTAAAATTAGGAGTGAGCTTAGTCACACAAGCCCTTTGCATTACAGATAAGGAAACTGAGGCCCAAGGAATAATAGATTGCCTAACAGTCACAGTCAGTTAGTGACAATGTCAAGATGGGCTCATCTCTGGTGCCAGTCCTCATTTTTATGCTATTATCAGCTCCAAATTCCACCTTAAGACACTATGCCCACTCCCAGAGACAAACCAAAGGCAGATCACTGATGAATGTCACTCCCTAGTTCTTCCATATGTGTTCACATATAACATTGGAATTTTTTAAAAGGCCACCTGCTAATCACAGGCTGTGGGTGAATAGAAAGCATAAGATTTATTGCTTGGACTAAATAGCGTTTTCTTTTTGAGTCCCATAGAAACTAGCCTTTGAGCAAGGGTAGTCATTTCAAACAGCAAATCAGACAAATCATCAGACTTCACCAGCAGAGACCACTATATATCTTGCACTGGATGGAGGTTTTGCTACAAGGTACCATCTGTCTTCCAAAATTCATGGCATACCACTTGACCCAAAGAAATAAAACACCTTGAATTATGCCTTCTCCTTGAGCGAGTGGCCAGGAGGGAGACAGTGCTTGCTTGGTTAACATCTAATTGCTTCTCTTCCCTACAGAGTGATTTTGAACAAAAAAAGTTTGCTGTGCTATATGTACTGTAACCTGAAGATAAATTAAAAAGATAACTGATTTATGAAGAAATACACTACAAAGTACAAATCCAGTATACCAACATAATTTCATGCTCTCCTTGCCACTAGCTGATTATTGCAAATTAAATTTTGTTCTAATCAACCCAAGTTGTTGGAGTATAGGCCAAATATTGCACAAAAGTACTCTTGCCATTTGTAGGTCATGTGACTTCTGTAAAGCAATCTTTGCTGCAGTTCTTACAAGCTTCTTTCTACCTGGCTTCTGAGTGCATTTAATTCTTGATCATGTTCCACTACAGATTACTCGCACTATGAGAGATTCCATGTTCATTCAGCCCAGACTCCTTGAAAGCACCACCAGTACTGAAAATTATTAAATTCAAGACAGGATGCTTTGAGGGTAAAATAAATGCCTAAAATCAGGGTAAAAGAAATCTACAAGGCATAAGAAAACAAACTTCCTCATAGCTGCCATTTCTTCAAAGTGATAAAGGACAATTCCAGATGGATGTGACAAGGGAGATGTCTTTTAAAGTTATGCTGCTGTTATTCTGCTCTGCTAAGCAAGGCAGTGGGAAGGGCAAGCCTGACTTAGATAGGATGGTCCAGAGCTAATGGAAATGAACAGTCAGCTTAGCAGAAACAAAGACACAGGAAGAGAAATTGTTGGTGCATTATCTCATAGCAGCACTGTTTGGAGCTTGGGGAGCTGGGGGATGGCGCAGCCATGAGATTACACCCCTCCATCTTACTCTGGCCTTGGCTCGTGCAGATATACTGCTTCTTATGAGAAGGCAGGTCCTGGTTTCCAAACTGATGTATCAGAAAAAGAACACATGAACCATAGCATTCAGATAGGTTGATAACATTGGGCAAAAAGTAAAATGACCCAAAGGCCTGCTGCAAATACTAAATTCTAAGAAACATGTGCACACTAAAAGTAGAAAGGCAAAACTTTTCAGCTATAGGCTAAATCATCAAAAATGAGAAATTGCTGAGTTAAAGAACAAGCAGTGTAGTAACCCTCCGGTGTCCTTTCCAGGGGAGTCACCAGCACAAATCTTGCCCATTGAACTGGTTTTGAGAGCTGTCTTATCCATAACTCCAGCATTTGGTTGTTGTTTTTTCCCCAAGGATATTAAGAGAGTGACTTTAATTACTATGCTGAAAGTATAAATATTTATGTATTTGATAGCTCAGCTTTGAGATATTCAACCTAATGACACATTGTTTTGGATGCACACTGTTTGTCTGAGAGTAAGACATCCCTAAGGAATTCCCTAACTTGTGAATCGAGAATGAATATGAAAGAAAGTTTTATGGCTTAATCAAAACATGTTACAGTCAGTCTCCATGCTATCAGCATCTTTCTCCAGTATCCAAGGAGAGTAGAACTCTCGGCCCAGCGTTAAGGAATGGGGGCTTACTGGGAGCACTGGGAGACAAGTTGGTGGGCATAGCCCTTGGTCTTCCTCTACCCTTTGCCATTCTAAGTGAATTTCCTTTTCCTTTGTGAACATGTCACTCATCCAGTAAGCTGTCTACCTTGACAAGTATAAACCAGCTCTGCCTACACAAACACAGGTAGGGCCACACCCAGGGCTGCCTTCCCCATGAGGGTGTCTATACATATGGGTACCCCAGCCCAGGTATCAGGCTCTATTCATATGCATGCCCCCTGGCCCTAGCTCTGCTTCAGGGCAAGATATACCCATCACAGTCTGGAGGCAGGCACAGTCCATCGGACTTACAGAATCCTCAAGTCCTGATACCTAGAATGAGCGTCCAGAAAGGAAATGAAAGCTCTGATTACAAAAGTCCTGTTGGACCTTTGGATTCCTCACCTAGAGAGCACATGAATAAATTTGGTATTTACAAGAAGCGTTGGAATATTGTCAGGAACATGGTGACTCGGACAATGGGCAGCCATGATCCAGCTCCAAAAAAATTAAGAGAAATTACAAATCCGTAATCCTATCAACTCTCCCTACTTATAAACATTGGCAATCGGTTTTAACAATTAGCATATGAAGTTTAGACCAACAATGTGACAATGGGAAGCAAGTCTCACCAATAGTAAATGCTTGAGTCCAAGGCTTCTCACCTGTGGGCACCATCAGCCATCCCCACTCTCCCAAACGAAGAGTCTCTTCCAGTAAAGTGTCACAATGATTTCCAGTGTCACCAGTGGGGTCAGAACAAAACCTAACCTAAAACTTAAGTCTTGACGAGGAAACGCTAAGTGACTGGATTTTGAGTGACCATGTGTGAATGAACCAAAAGGCACCAGGTACCCTGAGACGTTGATAATTTTTTAGTGTACGTGGTGTTGAGTTGCCTGGCCTTTTGCTGTATTATCCTAACCCTGTTGATGGCTACACCACAGAAAGGTTTGGAAAGACAGCAGTCCTGCTCAAATGAAGAACCAGCTGAATAGGAAGCATTTGACATCAACTTGTCAAAGATAGCAGTGCTACAAATACCAAGTGTCAGAGACCAGAGCAACCCTGGGAAGGCTTGGAAGTCCTCCCAGTTAACTGCCTGACTTAAAACATGCTCATTTTGCTGATGATAAAGGGATTTTTCTCAGGAGGTTGGAAAGGGATCCAAATGCAATAGGAAAGTGCCCTGATGGTGAATTTGACTCTTCCTGTTACCCAAGGATCACTCACATTGACTTAGTCAGTGATTCTCTCACTCTCGAGAACCCACAATCTAGCCACTCCCAGCCACTTACTCCAAAGACACATAATTTTTCTTAGTTGCTGATTTACTGACAACCACAGCTCTCAACTCCCCTAAAATATGAGAGCCAGAAAATGAGATCTCTCTTGTCATTGCCTATGACATTTAGTTACTGATTTGGTCCAATAACTCTGGAGATTTTCAATTTAATGTAGCAGCATAATAATTGTTTGTTTTCTTCTCCAAGACTATCTCTAATCACTTTATTTCCAACTTTCACAAGGACTGATAAAGGACATGTGCTTCACCAAGACAATAACGGCCTGTCTTTGAAGGAGGCTTCTCAGCAAGGAGGGTACATTTTACAGACAGAAACACCCAATTCTAGTTCAAAGCAGGGAAAGGAAACAAAATGGACATTTTGTTCTTTTATGACCTCAGTACATTTCTCACAAATGAAAATTATCTTTTTATATTAAATACTAATTAACTATATCTTAAAGAAAAAGCTCAGATATATCAAATCATAATAGCACTAGCTTGGATCTCAGTTCTTCTGTAATTAAAAGAAATGAAGAAGGAAGTATGTAGCTCTTCTACGGCTCTCTTCTCCCTTTAGTGTCCTTAATAAACTACCTTCAAAATATTAATTAATTTTATAAGGCCTTTGTATTACTAAGTGACTTAATTTGCAATTATTCTCTCAAAAATTTTAGTTGATTTAGCAATGCTTCCCTTTTTGGGGGTGTGTGTGTGGCAGTTTTGAGACAAGATTTCTCTGTGTAGACCAGGCTGGCCTAGAACTCACAGAGATCCTCCTGCCTCTGCCTCCCATGTGCTGGGATTAAAGTTGTATGTCACCAGCACCCAGCAATTGAATGCTACTTCTAATGTCTTGGTATATGAATAAATGCAGTTCTTTCTCTGGATATCAGTACAAGAGAACATCTCCTGGGAATCTCTTTCCCCCTTGATGTCCTTATTTCAGGATTGTTCATCAGCTCTCTATTAGTATAACCAATACCTGAGATGAATTAGCTTAGAATGAGGAAAGGTTGTTTGGTGTCACAGTTTCAGACACGACCCATTTGCTTTGGGCCTGTGCCAACACGCAGTGATAGAAGCACATAAAATAATCCCACGTACATCACAGTTAGAGAACAAAGACAAGGATGGAGGGGGACTGGTGTCCCACAATCCCCTTCCAGGGTGCTCCCCAATGAACCAAAGGATCCAGCTAGGCCCCACCTCTCAAAGTTTCACTCCCTCCCAGGCATGCCACACTGTCAGTGCTGGAACTGCAGCTTGTGACCTTAACAGGCTTCACGGGTAACAGGCTTTCTGCGGATCATTTTTACCCAGTATTCTAAATAAGAGTCAGTATCTACAGGCCCTGCAAGAAGTCAGGAACTGTGGTCATTCTCTTTTATTATTCCACTGTACAACATTTTTTGATTCTGTGATGAATATTAGGAAGGAAATGGAACAGTCCTGTTTTTCACTACAATACTCTAAGAACCAAATCAGCTCCTATTATCCCACTCATTGCCAGCACCTAGGTATGAAGTTAAAATGACATCCTTCCTGGATGGCAGACCAACTTTCATTTCAAAAACAAGCTTCTTGGTACTAGAGGGAGATGGCTCAGTCGCTAAGTGCACTAGTTGCTCTTCCAGAGGACCTGGGTTCAATTCCCAGCACCCACATGGCAGCTTATAACCATATGCTACTCCAGTTCCAGGGGTCCAATACCCTCTTCTGACCTCCATGCACACCGAGCATGTACACAATGCACATACATACATTCAGGTAAAACACCCACACACATAAACTAATAATTAAAGCCATAAACTAGCTTCTCTTAGCTCCAAATTTCCTATCATATTGCCACATAAGTATGCTTGTTTCATTTTGGAAGTATTAGTTAGGTTTATCTAATTAATAACGAAGTGTATTTTGTAATATGGGATTCATATGAACAAGACTTCAAACACTCTGTTGAGATTCAACATTCACAGTTTGTCAACCTGATATTGGATTTGATCCAGAGAGTATAAATTTTCAATGAAAATCTCAATTGGTTTGCTTATTCTTTTAAACTACCTTATTGAATATAGCTGATGGCTGTTACATAAAATAATAAGCAGGCCACTTTGGCTAAAAAAAAAGAGGTCTCTTTCCCACCCATTTGGTGTGACTCGACACTTGTAGGCTAGAAAACTACCAGAAGATAGAACTGTGGCTATTTATTTATTTTTCAAGACAGGGTTTCTCTGCGTAGCCGTGGCTGTCCTGGAACTCACTCTGTAGACCAGGCTGGCCTCAAACTCATAGAGATCCACCTGCCTCTGCCTACTAAGTGCTGGGATTAAAGCTGTGCACCACCACCGCTGCCTGGCTGAACTGTGGCTCTTTAAAACAAAAACATACGTTGGCCCCCTTTATGCAACCATCCCATGTTGCTGGCCCCACTTGCAGGTACAGCAGCCTTTTCCAACGATCGTGAAACGTGATCCTGATTCCTACAACTCATTTTCCCCAGGCCTACTGTGGGGAAATAAACAGACACTTCATGGGTGCGTCCTGAAGATGGGTACTTTTCTGTTTGTTCTTTTTAACCTGTGTGTGTGTATGTGAAAGTACACAAATATCTGGGTGTGATGCAGGAGTGCTTGGCACACTTGTAGGGTGAAGAGGACAGGCTCAGGCTTGTCCTTGCCTTCCACATTGTTTGAGGCAGGGTCTCTTTGTTGCTTGCTGTTGTCTACTCCAGCTGGCCAGAGAGCTTCTGTTCCCCATTGCCTCGTAGGAGCACTGACCCCACAAACATGCTCTAGTGTCTGCCTTTATACGGGTTCTGGGGGTTCAACTCAGATCCTCATGATTGCACAGCAAATATCTCACCCACTTAACCATCTCCCCAGCCCTTTTATAAATTCTCTCAGTGAGTCATATGCCCATGATGATTTAGGATTCTGTCCACTTGTTTTCCTATCATCTTTAGTCGGTTACTATGCAACCAAGAGGCTAATATATAAAAGTTGTCATTGTCTCTAGGACTTGCAGTCATAACGAGAGAGAAAAAAGGCGAGTACCAACCTCAGAGGAGGCTGATTGAGAGTTGGAAGGTTGGGGGAGGCTGATAGGGGGAGGCTGATGGGGTGGGCAGGACTCATGGGGTGGGAAGAGGCTAATGGTGGGGGTCGCCCGTGCTTTGGAAAAGGCTAACAATGGATGAAGCCCTGGTGGACTAGAGATCTGCAGCCCTTCAAATACTCTGCATATCTAGAGGGAAGATCATGCCTGCTCCTTCTGAGGAATTCAGTAAGGCCTTTCCTAAACCACTGAGTTCCTGCGTACCCTGGTCTGTATTTCAGGGGAGCCCTGCCCAGAGGACGGGAGGGGTCCGGGCTCGGTATCAACCCACCACAGCTCTCCGCGCAGTGACTACGCAACCTACGCCAACAGCAACCACGCCGCCCCCAGTAGCAACGCCTCTCCGCCTGAAGGCTTTGCCTCACACAGCCTGCAGACCAGTGATGTGGTCATTCACCGCAAGGAGAACGAAGGGTTCGGCTTCGTCATCATCAGCTCCCTCAACAGGCCTGAGTCTGGAGCCACCATAAGTAAGTGACTGGCTTGTCTATGTTCAGATAAGGGGTCTTACAGTTGTTTGTTCTAATGACAGTAATAACAGAAGAAGAGATCAGAGAAAGGCTATGGATATACTGCGTGGTCTAGATGTCCCAGGCTATGAGCACAAAGAAACATAAACCACCCTTGACACTGTTAGGTTAATGTCACTCACCTTACGTTCAAGAAGAGTGCAAGACTACAGCAAATGCTCCCTAAACACTCAGAGCTGTAAACGCTGTTAGTTTATTTGTAAGTAAAATAAAATAAAAAAAGAGTGGTGTGTGGTAGTATGGTTGTGAGAGGAGGCTTGTACCATGTTCACGCCCTGGTGAAGACTGCCTCTTCTGAGAGCTACTCCCGGGATAAGCCAGGGCAGGTGAGGGACTGTCCCTTCTGAGAGCTGCTCCCTGGATAAGCCAGGGCAGGTGAGGGACTGTCCCTTCTGAGAGCTGCTCCCTGGATAAGCCAGGGCAGGTGAGGGACTGCCTCTTCTGAGAGATGCTCCATGGATAACCCAGGGCAGGTGAGGGACTGTCTCTTCTGAGAGATGCTCCCTGGGATAAGCCAGGGCAGGTGAGGGACTGTCCCTTCTGAGAGCTGCTCCCGGGATAAGCCAGGGCAGGTGAGGGACTGTCCCTTCTGAGAGCTGCTCCCGGGATAAGCCAGGGGTGTAAAGGACCTCGGGGGAAATGTTCAGACAGAAGGCTTCTGATGAGAAGGAGCTCAGGATCAAGAAATCCCGGGGTGACAGTACTGTAAGTAAGCCAGAGAGAAGAGCACAGGTTGTCACTTGGAAGTGGGCAGAATCAGGAGGTGCAGGCTTCCTATGCACTGGTAGCGAGTGATACTGCATTCTCAGTTCACGGGCACTAGTAGAAGGTCTTGAACAATGGCCTGCCTTTCTTCTGAAAGACGCTTTTGTAAAATTAAGTGGAGGAGAGGAGAAAGCAAAACTGTAAACATAAGACAGTTGGGAGGCTTTTTTAAAACAACCCCTGGGACAGAGATTCTAGGGTCCTCCTCCAGGGTAGCAGCTGTAAGCAGGAGGGCAGCAGATGGATTAAATTCAGTGGATTCTACAATATCAATGTTCTGTGAGTCTTTACAACAGGTGACAGAGGTCATATTCCTCTTCAGCACCACCATGGTAGATGGTCTCCTTGGTCCCCTCCCCCTCTGCAGCAGTACTCCAGTGCTTAGCCCACAACCACCAAACAGAAGACAGTTGTGAGGACAAGAAAACGTATCGTTTTTCATGGTCAAGTGCTTTGGCCTGAAATTCTATGGATGTAATTTCATCTGCATGTAGAAGTACTCAAATAATAATAGTTTGTCCATGCTGTATTCCTAAAATTCTTATGAATTGTGGTTTCCAGTTCATGTGAGGTGGAAAGGCATGTCAAGCAATACTGAAAAATGAAATTATCAGGAATTAATAAGAGCTCCTATGGTTGGGTTAATGTTATCAACAGCCCACCAGAAGCATGTGGGTAGGTAGGGCTGCCTGTTTAGCATGAGCCTTAACAAATTCAAGAGAGAAAACTACAGAAGTGTTAAACCTCAGCCAATGTGTGTAGAGGCCAAATTATATATGTCTGAAAATACAGTTTCATTTCTCTTCTTCTTCCTGATAAGCTGAAGGAATAAATCCGATCTTTAAGCATACACTCAAAGCAGGATTCTGTCAGTATGATGGATTCACAAAGATCAAAAGGACACAAGACTGAAGATTTTCATGAATTATATAAACATCCTCCCAATAACTTACACTTGGGGAAATGTTCACAGGGAGCTTTTGCCGCTATCTCAAGTCATTCAGATTGTTTATTGGGG
Source organism: Peromyscus eremicus (assembly GCF_949786415.1). Lineage (NCBI taxonomy): Eukaryota > Metazoa > Chordata > Mammalia > Rodentia > Cricetidae > Peromyscus > Peromyscus eremicus. Next base: position 3,642,572 of record NC_081418.1, on the reverse strand, counting down.
CAGAATACCTAGAGGACTGGAAGAAAAAGAAAAAGTATACTGCCATCATGAAAATGTTAAGCATGTGTTTTAGATCTCAACTGTGTTTAAAGCCTGGCATCTTTCTTTCTAAATGTGTAAGGAAGTGTGTGCGTGTGCTTTCTCTATTGCAAATAAGGTCCGTGCATAAATAGGTCTAGGAAAACAGGTGCTGATGCTTAAAATTAATATGAGCATTTTTCTGACTAGAGAGTACCTAAAAAAATAATTCTAAACACTCTCAAACTGGTATGATTTTGCATCACCCTTGAGTATAGAAATGGAGTCTATTAGTACATGAAGCTTCCTGGTTGTTTCCTTTCATCTATTTCTTTCTTTTCAATTTAAGGATATTTAAGGATTTCAAAACACAGATTGCCCCATGCTCTGTGGCAAAGGCAGCCATTACGCTGATGGCATGTTGCCGTTATAGTATATAATTTGCAGCATGCACCTAAAAGGTTCCTGGAGCTGATGCTCTTCTATACTTAACCTCTATAATAATTTTGATCCCTGTTTTCAGAGAGAAATGCTAAGTGCTTTGTGAGTGATAAAGAGTCATCCTTGGGCTCTTTGTATCATATCCATTGCCAGTGTATCAAAGGGTCTGAGATTTTGTGATGCCATCAGATACCTGGGGGTCACAGTCATTTCCCCATTTCCTGGGCTTGTGATAATTTTCTTTTCCTGTCTTACCACAGCCCAAAAAGCATTAACAGTTCTTTGTGTTGTTTGTTTCCTGTGGCTACTGAAGACTTTTCATTGGTAGACAAGGACCACTTTGCATTTGATAGGCAGATCATTACATGCAGGCAAGCCAGTGGCGAGGGGCTGCAACCATACATTTGATGAGAAACCTGGCTCTGTCATTAACCAGCCATGTGACCTTAAGGAAGTCATATGGCTTCAGTCTCCTTAATTATAAAGGAACACTTACTTTCCTCTCTTTGTCATGGGTTACAATGGATGGTACAGGAACTCCTACAGCTCTGACTTCAAGTGAACTGTGAATGTGTTGTTGCTGCTGTGTGGACCACTGTTCTTCCTAGGAATACCTTTCTACTGCACCAGCTCACTCTTCTTTAGCAACACAGAGTTCACACTGGCTGCCAGGCAGCCATTACTAGAGTTACCCACTCTCCTAGGGCAGCTGAATCTGGGCAGTATGTTGGAGGGCCAGCATATTTCTCCCATGTGCCAATCTGAGAACAACACAGTCTTTCAGCCACCCAGCCACCTACAGCCTGTGTCTGCAGTAGGGCAGTAAAAGCTGTGGTGCCCTAACCAGTGCCACTGAAGGAATCTGTAGGACCTTTAGGCAAGAATTCCAGGTTCCTCTGCCACAATTTACCAGCCAGTAAACTACAGAGCCATGGAAAATATCAAGCTTCAGACTCCAAGCCATGCCTTCTAAAATCTCTCTGTAAACATTATGTCACCATTGAATACCATCACAGCAGAGAAGAGAGACAAAGAAGCCAAATGTAATTTTCCATTCCCTGGGGACAGAGAAACCCACTCCAAAGCTTCTTCAGCCAAGAAAACATTGCCAGGGACATGAGATATTCAACTAGTTGGGAAATTGTAATATGAGGTTCCTGGCTTGCTGATTGCCTGACATTTAGTAGTGCTCTATACCAAAACGTTGTATATTCTCTTTAAAATATTAGTTCCCAAAACATAAGAAAGGAATGTTCTTTGTGTGAAGTAGTGAATTCAGAGACACATTTGTTCCCTTCAAGACTGGTCCCCAGGAGACCAAGCATTGTTTGGAACTGGACAGCTATTAGAAGCTTTTCATCTGTAGTACAGGCATCCCTTCTTGATTTAAAGTGATATTAGATAGCTGCCTGAGCATCTGTGTGCCATTAGCAAAAGTATTAATTTTTTCAGGCCTTAAAATCTGGCCCAAGAGAAAATAGTATGTGTCTTTGACCAGAACTCTGGGTCGGAATGAACTAACAGGCAATTACAGTTCAAATTATTAAGAAGAATTTTAAAGATCTATATACATACAAATGTGTTAGCATCCTGTTACTATGATGAAATATCTTTAGAAAATCAAAAATTTTTAAAAAAAATTTAGAGAATTTGTTCTGCTCACAGTTTCAGAGGTTTTAGCCCATGTCAATTGGTTCCATTATTTTGGAGCCTGGGATGAGACAGAACATTTGTGGCAGAGTTATGTGACAAGAGAAGTTGTTCTCATGGTAGTTGGGAAGTAAAACTAAAAGGGGGTGGGGCCCCCCAAACATACCTTCAAGGGCACACCCCCAATGGCCTACCTTCCTTCTAATTGACCCAAACTCTTTTTGTTTTAATTTATTTGTGTATTTTATGTACATGGCTGTTTTGTCTGCATGTAGGTCTGCACACCAGAAGGGGGCATCAGATCCCATGGGGCTACAGTTACAGATGGTTGTGAGCCACCATGGGGGTGCTGGGAATTGAACTCAAGACTCTGGAAGAGCAGCCAGCGCTTTTAACCACTGAGCCATCTCTCTAACCCCTAGACCCCAACCCTTAAAGCACCTCCCAATAACACTACAGGCTGCCATGCAGGCCTTTAGCATATGGGCCTTTAGGGGACATTTAAAATCAAAACCAAATGGCAAAGATGTTCTTTGTCATATTATTAATAAACGTGGGAAAATGAAAATAAGGTTAAAAGCCTCTTTCTTACTTTTAACCTTTATTTTTATTTTATGTGTGTAGGTGTTTTCCTTGCTTGTATGTCTGTACACTATGTGTGTGTATGTTTGTGCACTGTGTACATGTATGTCTGTCCAATGTGTGCACAGTGTACAGAGGCCAGAAAAGGGTGTTATATAACTCCCTGGAGTTCCAGGTCATTGTGAGCTCCCATATGGGTGCTGGGAATCAAACCTGAGTGTAGCATGAATCCTAATTGGTCTTAATAAAAACCTGGAGCCATGTATTGGGGTAAATGCTAAAAGATCAGAGAGACAAAGAAATAAGCCACAGCCACCTCTCACCTCACCAACTCCTCAGCCAAAAAAGACTGAGCTCCTGTCTCCTCCCACTTTATATTTCTTTCTCTGTCCAGCCATATCACTTCCTATCTAAACCTACTTAGTGCTGGGATTAAAGGCGTGTGTGCCTCCCAAGTACTGGGAGCAAAGACATGAGATCCCAAGTGCTGGGATTAAAGGTGTGTGCCACCACTGCCTGGCCTCTATGGCTATCTAGTGGCTGGCTTTGCCCTCTGATCTTCAGGTAAGCTTTATTTGTTAGCACATATACAAGATATCACCACATTTCCCCATTTTGTCTAAAATAAAAAAGATTATATAACTAATATAAGAAAAACTATATACAATAATAACTATATACAAATATATACAGTCAAGAATTACATTAACAATGTCCAGTCCATTAACATTTGACAAATTCAGAGAAAATACTCCATTATTTATCCTATCTTGGTGAGTCCAAAAGATTGTACCTAATTCACCTTCTATGCTAATTTGTATTATCAAAATTACCTTTCAATGTCTCTCAAACTTATATATTTTACACCTCTTTATTGAATTTCTTATCTGAATTTGTTAACAAGGAAAACTATAACTATCTAGTCTTCAACTCTATCAGAGACCCAAGAAGAAAATAATATTACCTAATTAAACAGGAAGTGCAAGCAAGTGATTTCCAAAATATTGGGAAATGACAGAAACAGCTGGCTGCCTGGACAGTCACCCAAGGTTCCTCTGCAATATTGGGGCATCCATCTTCATCCTACAGGTCTACCATATCTGACAGACTTTTCTGTGAAGCAGGATATTCTCAAGGGCTGTCCTACCTTGTCTTGGCAAGTTCTGCAGTCACTTTCTTTTGTGTCCTGCCTGTCCATTTTGACAGGATACTGTCAGCAATCAAGGCAAGGGCACTTTCTTGCCCAGTGACCAACTTTTGCCACAAAGCAAGTAAACTCCATAAGGAGTTTCCTCAATGTCCATCATCTTCTCTGAAGTAGATTGGTGCTGCCAAGAGCAGACATGTCTCATTGTCATAAAAAAAATAATATCTATGTTATTAAAACATCTTAAATGCCATATTCTGTAGATCTCTGAAGTATTTGAAGATGACTTATCTATCTAAAATATATCTCTGTTTGACCTTGAAAACTTACCTAATATGACTGCAAGTTTGATTGTAATAGGTGACTAATTGTTAACCTGTATGTCCTTATTATCCTAAATAGTTTGTAATAATAACTTTAAAGGACTAGCAATTTGTATTACACTGTTAAATGAAATGTATAGGTACAATACCTTGAACAAGATTAGAAATATTTGTATTGTATATTCTAAAAAATAATCTCAACTTTGTATCAATGTATAAATATCCATATCAATGTATAATATTTAAAACAAGTAGTTCCTTTTTAAAAGTAGATTCAATAATTGTAGCAGGAATCTTAACAGTTCTTGTTAATAAAATCAAACCTGTGACCAGTTATTGGGGTAAATGCTGGAAGGTCAGAGAAGCAGAACAAGCCACAGCTAACCTCACCTGGCCAACTTCTCAGCTGGTCTTGTTTCCTCAGACTGGAAACTTCTGTGTCCTCATCCCAATGTCTCTCAGCTGAACTGTGCTGCTCAAAGCCTAAAAGCTTAACCAGCCAAATGCTTAATCAGCCAAATGCTTAACCAGCTAAAAGCTTCTAGTTTCTGGTCCTCATGCCTTATATACCTTTTTGCTTTCTGCCATCACTCCCTGGGATTAAAGGCGTGAATCACCATGCTTGGCTGTATCCTTGAACACATGGATTTCTGCCTCTGGAATGCTAGGATTAAAGGCGTGTGCTACCACTGCCTATCTTCTAAGTTTAATATTGTGGCTGTTCTGTCTCTGACCCCAGATAAGTTTATTAGGGTGTACAATATTTGGGGGAACACAATACCACCACAAATAATCTACCCTTTTATACTATCATATTTATATTCCCCTTTTTTCTTTTCAGAATAGGTTCAATAATCTACCATTTATCTTATCATTTCTATATCCCCCTTTTTTCTTTTCAAAACAAGAACTCTGAATCTAATCTCCTTTGTTTAGCTTTTTTCCTGACCATTACCAATAGCAACTTGTAACCAACTACCCCAAACAATGACAAATATCCATAATCCATTGAATGGCCAAAAACTACCTACCCCACCTCTTGGGAATGTGGGCATCATGTTCTTAAAATTACTTCCTGCTGTCTGGGGGCGACAGCATCTTTAGGGGATCCTGAAAAGAAAAATTTGGGTTAATTGTCAAGTTCTAAGAGAGGTAGCTGTATCATTTGTTGTCAAGTCTCTGCATAATGAGAAAGTACAGGGCTTGTCTCAAGTCCTAGCTAGCATAGTCTGTGAGGCTGGATCATCTCAGCTAGCCACCTTAAGATTGTCCTGAGAAGTTTGTAGTACAAAGACAATCTTTAGGTGTTGTTTTTCAGCTTAGTGGTGTTATCATAGTCCTGGTGGAATCATCATCATGGAGCCCTGACATCTTTTTGGAGACTTCAAAGGTTGCTGTTAGGTATGGTCATGGTTCACTGCCGAACACTTAAATATTTTAAATGTCATATGCAGCAGATTCCAAAGAGGTTAAAGGATCAATATTTATTATGTACATGCAGAATACAAAAGCTTAATCCCTAATTATTTGATAGAGACTCAAACCCAAAATCATGTACAGGAAGCTAGATGAAGCTTTTTTCTAAAATTAGTTAGTACTCTGTATGACCATTAATACCATGATAAGAAGTTTAAGATATATATATATATCTTATGAGTTTGGAGATAATATTTATACGTTAAGAAAAGTTCTAAAGAGTTAAATCAAACCAAAGGATTTATGAGATTAGCAGCAATAGAATAGTCCCTAAATCTTTGTTTTTCCTCTGTCCCATATCAGGTGGCTCTTCTGACATGAGACAGAGATTTTGGATTTTACTTTAACAAGCATGCTTGGGTTTAGAGAAGGAGAGAGCCACACTCTAACTCCAAAACCAGCTTTAATTTTTAACTGGACTGGGACTACAAAAAGACCATTTGCTTTATGTGTCTGTAGAGAACAGCAGAAACAAACATTTAGGAAAATCTATGAAATTTTATCCTGTTGAAAATGTGATATACCAATAGGCCAATTTACTCTTTTTCTTGGGACATTTTTTTTCTGGATGATTTGTCCTTTTCCCTCACATGTCTCATTTGTCCAGTGGTCTTCAGATTCCTTATCTAGATGCCTTCATTCTCCTGAAAAGAAAAAAAAAAACCCTGACCCAACCTTAATTTTGAGGAGATTCCCTTTTAGCAAGTTTTATCTGATTAAATTAAAATCATTTGTTAGTCTTACAGTTAGTATAGATTGAACAGCCATACAGTTTGATGAACTATCATCTCTTCTAATTAAGAGGTCTCTCTTGTTCAAATTGAACCTTTATCAGTTTTGATGGTTATCCACAGCTTTTCTTCTCCTGAGGAAACAAAAGCAAAACTTCTTTCCAAATGTAATGCATATCCTGGTTTTCATTCTGAGGTCAGCACATCTTTAAAGTATACAGGCTGATTTAACTCTGTAGTTTTTTCTACTGTCCAATGTCTCTCCACAACTGTCGTTCCTTTCTCATTAGCATTTAAAAAATTCAAAGTTAATAAAGCATTATGAAATGTATTTCTGGGAGTATTTATCACTGATTTCTGTTTATTTAGCATATTCTTTAGAATTCAATTTGATCTATTCTATGTAGAATTATGTGATGTACCTGTAATATGTTTTATATTGTAATAAGCAAAAAACTGTTTCATTTTACTAGAGACATATGCTGGAGCTTTGTCAGTCTTAATTTGTACAGGTATACTCATGATGGCCATAACTTCTAGCAAATGTGTGATTACAGAATCAACCTTTTCAGAATGCAAAGCAGTCACCCATTGAAATCCTGAATAGGTATCAATAGTGTGGTGTATATATTTTAATTTTCTAAATTCTTCAAAATGAAACACATCCATCTGCCAGATTCTATTCCTTTGAGTACCTTTTGGGTCACTTCCTGCAGGTAGTGGAGTTTGGTTGTATAAAGAACAAGTAGGACATTTCCTTACAATTTCCTTGGCTTGTTGCCAAGTGATGGAAAAATCCTTTTTCAAACCTTAGCTATTGACATGGTATTTTTTTATGAAATTCTGAGGCCTCCAGCACATTTCCTATCAATAGTTCATCAATTTCATCATTACATTGTGCTAAAGGGCCCAACAGACCCATATGGGATCAGATGTGTGTTATATATAAAGGATGACTCTTATTCCCGATTATTTCTTGTAACTGAATAAATAACAAAGTTAATTCTGACTCATCAGAAATAAATTCAACAGTTTAAATGTGTAAAACAACTCTTTCTGCATTCTGAGAGTCAGTAACTGTGTTTAGAAGTTCTATAAAATCCATTAATAACATCAGAATAGCATATAATTCTGACTTTTGGACAGAATCATAAGGGCTTTGAGCCACTTAAATTTCATGATCTATAATCTGCCCTTTTGCATAAGAATAAAATGTAGGTGTTCCAGATATTGGTGTTCCCTGTGCAATATGAGGAGGATCCAGTTAGTTCTCTTTATAAACTGAATTCTCTTGCTTTGGGGATATTTGTTGTTAACCTCTCCAAAAAAATTACTGCAAACTCTTTGCCAAGGTTCACTTTCTGCTCATAATTTGTCAATTTCATCATTAGTAAAAGGTACTACAATTTCTGCTGGGTCTATTCCTGCTAATTGACAAAGTCTCAATTTTCCTTTTAGAATCAACTCAGAGACCTTTTCCACATAAGTTTTTAATTTTTTACTCTTTTTATGTGGTAAAAGATCCATTCTAAGATAATATCTTCCCTCTGCATTAATATTCCTGTAAAGAATGCATAGAGTGTAAAATAACCAGAATGCAATCAAGCTCTGGATCCAAACGATCTGCATGTGCATCCTGTAATTTCTTTTTCACCAAAACAAATTCTCTCTCAGCTTCAGCTGATAATTCTCTTGGACTATTTAAGTCCTTGTCACCATCTAAGGTTTTAAACAAATTAATCAGTTCTTGATTTTCTACTCCAATAATGGGCCGTAGATAGGAAATTCTCCTAGCAATCTTTGAAAGCCATTAAAAGTCCACAATCGATCTCTCCTAATTTGCACTTTCTGGAGTCTAATTTTTTTGTAGACCTATGCTATATCCTAAATAATTAGCTGAGTCTCCTTTTTGTATTTTTTTCAGGAGCAATTTGTAATCCCCAACAAGGCAAGATTTTCTTTACTTCTTCAAATGTTCTTTCTAAAGTATCTACATTTGAATCAGCTAGTAAGATGTCATCCATGGAATGGTAAACTATAGATTGAGGAAATTGCTTATGTATCATTTCCAATGGCTGTCATACAAAATACTGGCACAGGGTGGGGCTATTTAACATTCTCTGTGGGAGAAACTTCCATTGATATCTCTTAACAAGCTGAGAATTATTATAAGTAGGCACTGTGAAGGCAAATTTTTCTCTGTATTTTTCTTGTAAAGGTATAGTGAAGAAACAGTCTTTTAAATTGATAGCTGTAAGAGGCCATTGTTTAAGTAACAGAGAAGGCAAAGTAATTCCAGATTGTAGAGAGCCCACTGGCTGAATCATCTTATTAACAGCTCTTAGATCTGTTACCATTTCCATTTTCCAGATTTCTTTTTAATAACAAATACAGGAGAATCCCAAGGGCTGGTTGATTTTTCAATATGCTGAGCATTTAACTGCTCCTGTACTAGCTCTTCTAAAGCCTGCAGTTTCTCTGTTGTTAAAAGCCATTACTGAACCCATACAAGCTTGTCTGTCAACCATTTTAAAGGTAGGGCTTTTGGTGCCTTTGAAAGTTCAACAGCTATTGTGCCTTGTTCTTATACAACCTGTATACAATGGTCAGGGACTGTTCTTTATAATACATTCTAATATTTTTCCCAGAAACATATGTTGGTTTATGGTTTGTTTCTGAGATTGAAGGAATGTTAATCTGTGTATTCCATTGCTTTAACAAATCATGTCCCCATAAATTCATTGCAATGTTAGCCCCATATGGCTTTAATTTTCCTCTCTGTCTTTCTGGCCCTATACATTCAACCCATCTCACACTCTGTTTTACCTGAGATAACATTCCAACCTCTAAAAGCTGAAAATTTACCTCCTGAAGAGGGCAATTTGGATGCCAAAATTCTGGTGCAATTACTTTTACATCTGCACCTGTGTCTACAAGACCTTCAATGACAGGCCATTTATTCATATTTTTAATTTTGGTCTTTGTTCATTTATAGAAGTTTTCCAAAATATTCACTTTATGATTTCTCCTGAATTTTTGGTTCTCTCTTCTATTTCTGCGCTATCATCCAGAGCAGTCTGTTTTCTTACAATAGACATTAGGTTCTTTAATTACTCTGGGAAGGAGTTTCCTCCATGATGACAGGAAATGACTGAACTGAATTTGACATGGGGGCCTGTGAGAAGTCCCCCAAAGCATTTTATGGTGGCAAAGAGTTACCTTGTCTGCCCCTTGTTGATCTACATTTGTTAGTCCAATGCCTTCCTTTGCCATACCTGCGTAATCTAGAAAGGAGGGCCATTGGGATTATTCTTAGAAAAAACATTGTTTCTAGGAATGCTCTGTTTACAGTCCCTTTTTAATGACCTTATTAATCACAATTGAAACATTTGACATTTCAATTTTTCTTCCAACCTCTGGAAATCACCTCTTCTATCCAAGCATCATCGTGGTTATAAGATTCAATATTGAATTTTTCTTGGATCCATTCCTCCAATGGTGGTGATCTTGACTTTAATGGCCTAATTACCCTTTTGCATTGCACATTAGCATTTTCAAAAGCCAGAGATTCAATTATTATTTGCCCAGCTTCTGAATTTGGTATCATTATACTTACCACTGAAGTCAATCTTTGTAAGAAATCAGTGAAGATGTTTTGGGGGCCCTGTATAACTTTAGAAAGGATTCAATTTTCTTTCCAACTTCTTCAATTCTGTCACAAGCATTTAAGGCTGCCACACAGCATAAAGCCAGGGTGTGGTCATCATATAGAGATTGCCTTTGTATATTAGCATAATCTCCCTCTCCAAGAAGTTGGTCTTGGAGGATTTCTATACCTCTAGCCCTACGTCTTTGTTCAATGGTCTTAGCCTCATCTTTCCACCAGGTCCTCCATTGTAGTTGGGGACCAGCCTCCAAGGCTGCTGTAACCAAATCTCTCCAGTCTTGAGGGGCAACTATTACAAGTTGACCACGAGTTTAATATCTGCTTCACAAAAGGTGAATGCATGCCACATGAGACCATTGCTTCCTTGAATCTCCTCAAATCTAACATTTACATAAGAGTCCATTCAGCTCTTACACAGTCTGGGGGATATTCTATCATTTGGCAGTTCCTGTAAGGTTACTGGATAAATTAAGGTTGGCTGTTTGAAAGCCTTAGGCTGTTCCTTTGTAACCTTAAAATGTAATGCTGAGACTGTTTCTCCTTTAAATTCCTCTGTCTGGCTCTGAATATCTCTATGATCTGTTTTAACAAGTTTTTCTAAAACTTTTATCTTGGCACTCACATTGACCAACTTTTTTAATGATAAAACAAAAATGATCAAACAAATAATATTTATAATTGACATTACATAAATTCCATCTACATAATTATCCTCTCATTTAATTGCTCCATTTTCAAACCCTCTAGCATATTATCAAACAGAGACCCAGCTCCCTCCATTGTAATAGTGTTTCCCATTTTTTAATGTGGGAAAAAACTCTTTTGTTGTTGTTGGTGGTGGTGATGGTTGTTTTTTTTTTTTTTAACTAAATCCCCCCTTTAAGAAATCCCAGTTGACTCACCAAATCTGCTGACAATGACGATTCAGATGATGGTGAAGTGAGGCAGCTACCTAGTGTGGCAGCAGCCCGAGGAGGGGGTCCAGGGAAAGCCACAACCCATTGGGAGAGGGAAGAAGCCAAACAGCCAGCCATCTGCATGGGGGAATGTGCAAAAGTGGCTACTTCTGTTGACTCCTTAGCTGGTGGGGTAGCTCTAGCCTAAGCCAGTGGCTGCAAAGCCACAGGCAAGAGGCTTTTATTTGTGAACTCATACCCCACAAGTTGGACTCCAAATGTAGCTAGGATCCTAATTGCTCTTAAAAAAAAAAACAAACATGGAGCCAGATATCAGGGTAAATGCTGAAAGATCAAAGAGACAAAAGTACAGGCCACAGCCACCTCTCACCTCACCAACTCCTCAGCTAAAAAATACTGAGCTCCTGTCTCCTCATACATTATATATGCCTTTCTTCACTCAGCCATATCACTTCCTGTCTCAACCTCCTTAGTGCTGGGATTAAAGGTATGTGTGCCTCCCAAGTACTGGGAGCAAAGTCATGAGATCTGAAATGCTGGAATTAAAGATGTGTACCACCACTGCCTGGCCTTTATGGCTAACTAGTGGCTAGCTTTGCCCTCTGATCTTCAGGCAAGCTTTATTTGTTAGAGCATATACAAAATATTACCACATCTGAGTGTTCTAGAAGAGCAATTAGTGCTCTGTTAAAAGCTCCTTAATGCTGATAATCTCAATATATTTGTAAAGTCTGAATTATGTTTCTCCATTGACTAACTTATCATTCTTATCATTCATGAAGTCTGTGTACACAGGCCAGGTGTCTCACTCAGCCTTTTAGCTCTGAACCAGATGCTCATTTTATGAAAATGTCCTGGTGGCTGTGTACAGTGGGCTGATAGGCTGGTCTTTGATCATCTCTAGTTCTAGCATGAGTCTTGTTATCCAGGTTTTATTGCATAACTGTAACTGTCCCTATAGACACTTCTTACCTCCTTATCAAACCTGCTGTCTTATCAGAGGTTTCAGAGAAGGGCATTGGTATAAGTGATGAAAAAGTAACCTTTAGTCTCTAACATTTCTGTAGTTTGTCAAGAATGTTACAGCAGAAATTGCTGGGTAAGAAAACATAGACAGCTTGGACATCAATGGTAAAGACTTTTGGGAGATCAACTAGTTCAGAACAGCAGCCACGGCAGTCAAATGTAGGGAGCAATTGTTTCTGTTCCCTTCCTTATGTTTGTATTCTACAATGCTCATCTGACTTCTGTTCTTATCCATAAGTGTATGAGTGGCCAGCAAGCTGACAGTTACTCAGTAATGTCTCAGCCATCCAGGAATGCTTCCACCTCTGTACTTTTATCATCCATGGACATTTCCACCCCTGTACCCTTATCATCCACTGATATTTCCACCTCTGTATTTTATTGTCAGCTGACGTTTCCACCTCTGTACTTTTATCATCCACTGATGTTTCCACTTCTGTACTTTTACCAGCACAGGCCAGTTTGGACTTATTCATTGCTGACTTTCCCCCAAGACCCACGGCCCTCTGGAAAAGAGCCCAACGCTCTGCTCAAGGCATTCTTCATATGTCCACTTGTATGTGATACTGAAAAGTAATCCTCTAGATTCAAAAACTCAATTACAGATCTGTTGTTACATTTAAAGCCATGGTTCTCAACCTTCCTAATGTTGTAACCCTTTAATACAGTTCATGTTGTGCTGACCCCAGCCATAAAATTTTGTTGCTCCTTCATAATTGTAATTTTGCTACTGTTATGAATCATAATGTGAATGTCTGATATGTAGGATATTTCATATGCTACCCCTGTGAAAGGGTCTTTTGACCCCAAGGGGTCAAGACCCACAGCTTGAGAACCACTTATTTAAAGCATGGTCCTTTAGAGGGATAAAATCAAAGTGAAATCCCAAGTGTAAAGAGTTCTGCTTTTTCCTACAGACCACACAGCCATTAGATAGATAGATAGATAGATAGATAGATAGATAGATAGATAGATAGATAAATAGATAGACAGACAGGCAGACAGATACATAGATGGATGGATAGATAGATAGATAGATAGATAGATAGATAGATAGATAGATAGATAGAGACTAAGTTAAAGTCACTTAAATTTAGGAGAGGCACAAAGTAAAACAAAAATTCCTTTTCTCTGTGACCCTAAAACAAGGACATTTGACTAAATGAGAAGTCACCACAGAAGAAATCTTCTAGCTTCTCAGCTGACTCCTGTGCCCAGCTGTCCTGTGACTAGCCTCTTCTAGCTCATAATTACATGAAGCCATTGTCATGACAGATCATAAGATGCTTTGTTTCTGTCCCTGTGTGTAAAGCCTTGGGAAGCTGTGAGCCATGGAAAACACTTAACTTTTGCAACTTTCTGTCTTTGATTGTGTGTTGAAAGTGCCTCCAACACTTTAAGTTCTTGTCCATCTCAGTCTGATCTGATGCAGGCACTAACTACTTGAAAACAGCCCCCCTTTGACCACAGTTTACAGCCATGGATCCCTATTTCACATTTGTAAAGTGACACCACATCTATAACACACTCAGCTAAATGAAGGCTCCTGAGACCCGAAGCTCCTCCTCCACTGCTGCGTGGCACTCTCCTGCAGTGTCACACCCCTCCAGTGACACCCTGGCCAAAGCTCTGCTGGAAAGCAAGTCCTCTAAAGAGCGACCAGTTAGCACCCAGTCATATGAGTCACTGGTTTATTTTGTGGCAATAGAATTTGTTTTAACCTCCATAATGAGTTTGTTCATTGCCTGCTTTGAAAACACAGGTAGAGCCTAGAAAGCCAGGCGGGATGGTTCATACCAACACCAGGAAGGTAAAGACAGGGGAATTACCATGAGTTCAAGGTTAACTTAGTGTGGGCGACATAATGAATCCCAGATAAGCCCAGGCTAAGTAGTGAGACCCTGTCTCAAAAACAAACAAGCCACAAGTAGTAGGCCTACAGGTGCTGATCCTGGCCATTTGACCTTCTGTAAGTCACTATGAACTTTGACCTCCCAGTATTTCTTCCCCAAAAATGAATGGAAAGATATTATATCATGCCAGCAGCTGGAAGTTAGAAAGTCTGACGAATTTCTTTACTCATTAGTTTGCAGAAGCAAGTTTCCTTTGGGAGCTCTGCAGAAGCTTTGCAGCATGTAATGTTACCTACTCCTCAATCACATCTGCTTAGGATTCCGTCATACAGATGCCTTGGTTCGGGGCTTAGACTGTGCTGAGAGCAGCTCACTCAGGAGGAAGGTTCACATTCACACCATTAATGTGAATACTTAGCAACAGAAAATATAGGATAGACAGGACTCCACCCCACCCCTGTAAAATGCCAGCGTTCTCCCAAATACCTGGCTCCCAAACGTCACAAACAGAAGCCACTGTGTTGAAACAAAATAAAAAAAGTCTGGAATATTTGGAAAACCTACACAATTTTTAAAAGGACAATGATATTTACTGAAATACTATACATATATTTTTAAATTAAACACATTGTTCTATTCTGCTTTCTATTACTGTGACAAAAACATTGACTAAAAACAACTCAGGGGAAAAGGGCTTATGTCTGCTTGTGAATCACAGTCCTTTGTCAAGGAAACAAAAGCAGGCACTCCAGCAGAGACCTTGAAGGAATGCTGGGTTCCCAGCTTGCTTTCCTATGCAACTCAGGACCACCTGCCCGGGAGTGGTACCACCCACAACAGTCTGGGTACAATCTCATCAATTATTAATCAAGTAAAATGACCCATAGGCATGCCCACAGGCCAGTCTACACAGGTTTCTCTGTGTAGCGCTGGCTATCCTGGAACTCACTCTGTAGACCAGGCTGGCCCCAAACTCAGAGATTCACCTACCTCTGGCTCCTGAGTGCTGGGATTAAAGGTGTGCACCACCACCACCACCCAGAAACATTCAACACTTTAAAAGCCCAAGATCTCCTTTTAACTATGAGTTCCTGTAAAATTCAAAATAAGTTACATACTTTCTTATTCCAAGAGGCCAGAGCCAGGGCACAGTTACAATCAGGTCAAAGCAAACCCCAAATCCAATAGTGTAAATAACTCAATGTCTGATGTCTTAGACATGACCTTCTGAGCTTGGGTAGTCCCACCTCTCTGCCAACCACAGTTTGTTTCATAAGCTCACGCCAACTTAATTCCACATCTGCTGCTGTCCCTGGTGTCCTATGCTCCTAGCATCTCCATATGCCAGAGTCTCCACTGTAACAGAGGCTGCACCCTCACCATGGACTTCTCCTGATATCTTCAACCATACCAAAATCACGGCTGCTCTCCATGCCTCCTTCATGGCTTCAAAGCCAGCTCCATGTACGGGAGCCTCCCACACCCACTAAGTTTGTCTTCCAGCGTGAGATGCAGCGCTGGCCCCTCTCACCACAGCGTATGTGTTCTGACACAGGGAAACACCTCTCAAGATTTCACCCCAACAATGCTGGTCTCCTCTCAATCACAACCAGCTCTTCACCCCAGCCAACCAGCATCCATTTTCCCAGTAAAGTTAAGTTTTCTCGTCAGTGTTGCTGGCTCTTGTCAATCTTGTTCGTCATGATTCTTCAGCTCAGCTGACTACAAATCACAGGTTCTTAATTCAAATTTTCATGGAAATGGCCCTGATAGAGTGTTTGAAGGGCTCCCAAAGTCCCCTCTGAAATTTTACCATCTGCAATTTCTCTCAACATTCTTATCTTCTAAGCTCCCACAGAACAGCCCATAAGCTTTGAGCACCCAATGGCCCCAAAGTCTAAAATACTTCCACAATCCTCTCAGAAGACCATACATCTTTCAGGTACATCCTAGCAACATCCTGGTACAATTTCTATTCTAGGCTGCTTTCAATTGTGATAAAAATGCTCTGACGGAAAGCAACTGAGGAAAGAAGTTTATGTCAACTTAGCAGTTACAGTCCACTGTGCCGGGAAACCAAGGCAGGAACTAAGGCAGAGACCATGAGGGAATGCTGCTTCCTGGCATGCTTCCTGGCATGCTTCCTCTGACTTGCTCAGCTTGCTTTCCTAACCCAGGCCCACTTGCCCTGGAGTGGCACTACCCACCGTGGGCTGGGCCCTTCTACATCCATATTAATCAATACCCCAAAGACATGCAAACGGACTGATATGATGAAGGCAATTCCTCATTTGAGGCTCCCTCTGTTTTGGTGACTCTAGTTTTAACCAGCATACACATCTTTCCACATTGATTTATGTGCTTTCTGGCTTCATGTGGAGACTAGGACATAAGTGGGTTTAGTTCCTTCCCTGTCCCAGAACCCACAGTTTGCCAGCTCAGATGGAATACCTCTATTATCTAATAATTATATGTACTAAGGCCTCTCCAGCTACTGTGTAATAATCTTACCTTGCTTCATCTTCACAGCAGTCCTATGAGGTAGAGACCGTTGCCCAAACAGCTCATATACCTCAAATGAGCTTCTACTTCAAGTATTTTCCTTTGTTCTTAAATAGAAGTTCTTGTCCGTAAGCCCTGCTCTGTGACTTCCTTCCATCATTGCATCTTTCAACATGACTTTAATACTTTTGTCATGCTGCCTATGTGAACGAGCCTTATGTTTTGTCTCTCCTCTTCCCTGACAGCTTTTAGTTCCTTAAGAGCAAGAAAGTGTGCATCTCTCTGCATCTTTCACAGTTACTAGCAATATGATTTTCAAGCATTCTCCTGTAACTGATGTCTATAGAATGAGATAGAATTCTCATAGAGTGAGCATATTCTGCTCCAACCCATCTGGCACTGAAACCTAGCTATAGCATCAAGACAGTTCTGCTAATAGGTAAGGGAACTCTGTACAACTTGATCCCCACCTATCAAGAGAAAGCACACTATAATACAGTACAATGGGAGCAAGGTCCCAGTGTGCAAATTCCGCATCAGTTGTTCTCTGCCTGGGTACCTGATTCACTATGAGAGGACCCCTGAAGAAATCAGGATAGGTGAACTCTCTCTTTGAGTTGGGTAGCTGGTCTGGTCCTAAGCATCTGAGTGGCAAAGCTCTAGTCCTCTAAAGGACTAGGTGGCCTGTGTATGCTTTGAGACTCATCTTGGTCTGTTTGTCACTGCATACTGCCTCAGCAATCATTACATTAGCTGGGAGGACCATGGTGGCATGTCAAATCTCTTGGGAGAAAGCAAAACTAATATTTCAAATCACTTCCTCATTTCACCATGCTCATGAGCAGCAAACCATTTCAGTTCCACGTGTGAAATCTGAATTGCAGTATTCCTTAGGAATAGCATCCCAGCAAAGACCAGGATGAATGGAGTCCAGAGATTCAGTCATCTTTTCAGTCTTGAATATGACTAGCTCTTTTCCAAAGTGAAAACCTGGCTGCCTGGGTCTCCTCATTACACGACTGAGAGCCTGGACACATTTCACATCAATGGAGTACTCTATATGTGAACATTGAAGCATTTATTAGCTAAAACAGAAACATTGATGCACACATTCTACTCTGGTAGCACTAACAAATGTAAAGATCCATTTTTAAAGAAAGTAGGCCTGCTGAAGATGCATCATCCTTCTTATTTATTCTTAAGAAGAGGAGCCTTGCAGCCTAGCGAATACCTTTAAGTACTCTTGGAGCATTTTTTAAAATTCTGAGCTAGTTTTTCTTATTGTTTGAAAAGAGCTTATCAATCACAAGTTTCTCCCACTAGGGAATCATTTCCAGGAGGGTTTAGGACTGTGTTCAAAGACTTCCCAGGAGCAGTGGAAGGCAGATGTCTTCTTTCCTTCAGCTATTCAGCTTGGAAATGGGTGATGGTGACTCTTTCCTCTGGGCTTAAATCATCCAGCTCCTTGCTGTTCACAAGACAGTTCAAGGAGACTAGAGCTGAGAGCACCCGCCTCCTTCACATGCAGGATCACCCTCCGGTGGAAAATGCCTGTTACTCTCACACGCAATCAAAGCCTACACATCATTTCTACTGATGAGACATTCCCCCCATATTCTATGTAGGGACTTGTATTGTATTATCTTCTCAGTAATTGTGTTTTTCTTCCTTTTCCCAATGGTACACTACATAAAATATTTCAGGGAAGCATCTCAATAAAGCTGGTTCCACGTGTGGATTCATTTAAGAAGACATTGTTATTTTAGCACAGAACTGTTCTATCATTCAGCAGCAACAAAGGTTCCCACTTACATCGGTGTAAACACCATTTCTTCTGGAGGCCTCGATCCCACCAAAGACTTAGAATGCACCTCTGACCAAACTCTTACCATACCAAGTCCTAGTGAGAGCTCTTGAGATTTTTTATTGGATGGCCAATCATTTTGCAATTTAAGTTGCATTTGTTCCCAGCTGAATTAACCTCCATACTTGGTTGGAATCTGTTCTAGTGATTGATCAGCCAGCCTTCCTGAGTGATGAGAGAGTTGGCTGGTCATTCTTAAGGTTTCCACAGTGCCAAAGGAGAATAATCCATGTAGCAATCTCATATTTCAATCTGACCTCTTCCAGATTGTATTTCTCAGTCAGGCAAAGGTTTGCTCTACACACGTACCCAGATGTAGGTTCCTGGTGAACCCGTTTGTTTTTAAGAGGGAAACAGCTAGGACCTTCTGCTCCAGGGATCTTCCTCACAGGACTCTATATTCATGGGTTCAATGTGAGGGTAGGGTCTTCCAGAAAGCAAGGACAAACACACATTCTGAAGGCCTTTGCTCTTGTAGTTTCTGGCACCAAGCAGTTGAAATAATGTAAGAAAGAATGTTCTAACTGGGAAACAATCATTGGAATGTTCATTAGAGTTGCTAGATGAAAAGTAGCCACAACCCCACAGGCCTTGGGCAAAATTAAAGTACAATTAAAACTAGCTCTCTACTGAGAGTGATGCTCCCACTCAACTCCAGTCAGTGTGTAAGCTCTGACCTTTGTGTCTTAGTTAAATATATACGTAACTGTATTATCACCCTTGAGAGATTACATTGTATGCTCTCCCCCTAGACACTGCTAATACCTGGCATGGCATTCTAAACTAGCAGCCAGCAACAGAATCGTCTCCCTTCCAGGAAGTGTTCCCTCCTGCATGCAGCACTAACCTATAGCCACTGGCCATATATGGCTAGTGTGTCAGGAGATAGAGCTTCAGTTGTCTTCAATGTTAATAAGCTTCAATGGCTGCCAGTGGCTGTGTTGGCTTGCCCCTCCCTGTAGCATTAAGTGTGGCCCTTACTTCTCTGCCTCTGCCTCCCTGCTTCCACTCCCCACTTAACACTCTTGATAGGCTCACATAAGGGTCACACTCCATTAGCAGCTCTCATCTGGCTCTTGGATTGATGCCAGGAATGAGGCCTTTCATGACCTCTCCCATCCCACCCCTGTCCCGGGGCTCACTGGTGTTGGTATCCACTGCTACCCGACTCTGCACAGATCTGTCTTTGTAAGTGATGGCACATGTGGCCCTGTTATCTCCCCTCCCTCCAATCCTCCCTCCAACCGCCACCTGGGAGAGTCCCTTGTGTCTTGCCAAACCCAGATTCGGTAGCATTTCCTCTCTGGTGACTCCCAGAGCCCTCCATGCCCCAGGCTCTTTTCTCCTGTTTATACAACACGAATTGTTTATTTCTCTCTATCTGCCCAAACCTTTGTTCCCCTGCTATCTCACTTCTCCCTGTTTGCTAAGGTTTGATTTCAATCAAATAAACTCTGTAATCTGTAGTCCAAGCTTTAATGAGTAGGTTTAGTTTTACAGCTGTTGCCAAAATGAAGTCAGCCTCACCCACCTGCCCAACTCTGAACCACTGATATTTTTTTCTGTCCTATGATTTTTTTTTAAAGACTCAATAGTTTCCCATTGTACGAATGTGCCATAGTTTATCAGTCCTTAATTGAGGGACATTTGGTTTATTTTCTGTTTGAAATAATCACAGAGAAAGATGTTGTTGAGCATCTTTTAGTGTCTCTGTGAAAATGGGTTTTCTATTTTAAAAAGAACATGTGAAGATATTTTCATTTGGTAAATACTGAGGGGTGGGACTGATGGATCATGGATGCTTACTCCAAAGTGGCTTGGATGGAGGTTCTAGATTCTTTCTATATTTGAAATATATTTTCAGGTTTTTCTACTGTGTGTTCATTCCACGTAGACACATTAAGCCATTCCAGAAGGAACACAGCAGGGTCTCACTTTAATTTTAAATTATTCTTTTTCTCTAAGGACCAACACCACTGAAGATTTTTCTTTTCTTTTTTTCTTCTTTTTTTTTTGCCATCTATAGATCTTGACTGAAGTGTAATTTTGCTCTTGGTATCTTGCCTCTAGAGGATAATTGTCATTTTACTGTATGCATTTGGGAACTCCTCAGTCCCTTTTACATTTCTCATTTTAGAGAAATGAAAATCATTTTGCAATAACAGTCTCATAAAATTATTGTGGAAACAGAGTAATATGTACAGTGTTGTTTAAAGTGAAAATGCATGGGGCTGCACTACAGAAAATGTAAATGTTGGAGGAAAATGCCTAGGAGCAGAAACTGAAGTGAGTAAAGGGTACGACGCTTAGAAAGAGAAATGTGATGAAGAGGACCCCATGTGATGCTCTCACTTGCAGACATAATTTATTTAACCACTCAGAGGTCATACCACAAGTTGTTTTCAGATTTAATATATGATCACAATCTCTTGTCTCCCAAGCACTTTGCTTAGGGCTTTTTCATATTTGGGTTTTTTCTAGTCATGCAAAATTACATCATTTCAAGTTAAAGCATGCTGTACCCTGTTAGTGGAACTTTGGCTTTGGTGGAAAAAAAAAACCTGAAGAGCCAATAAATATTCATGTAATCTTGGGGATAACATATTGAAAAGGACAGCTGGCTCAGGAGGGATCATTTGCCCGGGTTAGTATCTGTTTCCATTTACATTAAGAAAATATTGCAAGAAGTTATTATCTGCCTCAGGGCTTAGGGGAATACAATGGAAGGCTGATATTGCACCTGATTGCTTTTGACATTTACCTATTGTAGCAGGGAAACTGTGTGAAGATGGCCAAGTGACTTTTTACAACACACAGTTTCAGAGGCTATAAAGAAAGAGGGAGATGGCAGAGATGGAATGCATGGCATCTGTAAAAATGAGAAATAGGACTTCAGCAACACCTGCTTGTAGCCATCAGCCATCCCTACTGGGCCAGCTGAGAAATTACTGAGAGAGGTGCATTGATGGTGTGAGGTCTCCTGTGCTTTGAAAGGCTGGAGATATGGAGAAGAGAAAGTGTGGTTTTATTGAACATTTTAACCTCAAGCCCACATTGATGAAATGTAATTGTATGACATTTACTGAGACTTGGAAAGAAATCAGTTGTCTCTATTTCTATCTTTCTGTGCTACAGGAGACAACAGAATTGTTTTTAGTTTGAATACATAATTACTTCATAATTTTATTTCAAATGGATTCCAAAATCTCTAATTGGGACCCCCAAAATACTAATAGTAGCAACTGATTTAAGTTATAAAAGATTTTCCATTTGCTGATGGATGACAGCAAAATGTAAATATATTCATCATCTCTTGTTTCTTAGACCCCAATGTACTGGAGTAAAGGGGTGAGAGAAAAGGGATTGCTGTGAGTGGGCAGAGCAGGAGTGGGTGAGATATTGTAAAGGTTAAAAAAAAGTGGCAACTTACTTTGCAAGTCAGAAGAGAACAGAAGCAGATGGAAGGAACATATACCCACTCTTTGTCTTTAGGAATTCAGAGAGACGCAGAACTGTAAAACCCCAGGACAAAACGCAACACAACCACCATGACCGCTAGGTATGAGCTTTTTCATAAAAATATCAGCATGGTTGGTGAGGTGGCTCAGAATGGAGAAGAATCAGCATGGTGAAGGCACTTGCAGCCAAGTTTGATGACCTGAGTTCAATCCCTGGGACCCACACAGCAGAAGAATAGAACTAACCCCAGCCATTTGGCCTTTGACTGCGCACAGCATCCTGTGATAAATGAATAAATATATTTTTTAAGCAGTTTTAAGTAGAAAAGCAAGTGCTAGCAACATGGCTGCACGAGGCTCTGATTTGTCCCCAGCCCCTCAAAACAAGGTTAGAGACAGAAAAACAAGCAATGAAACAATGATAGCGTAAGGGTTCAGGAAGAATAGAACTGTCCTCATCTGCTGTGTACTGTCATAACAGAACCCCACACGCTGGGTCTTTTTAATAAACATACGAATTTTAGAATTGCCAGGGTCCCCTGTGGTTCCAACTGTCAAAACTAGCATTATAATCAACATAAAAAGCAGAATAGTATATATTATAGTATATATACATATATATATGGTTAAAGAAAGAATTCTTAGATACTGAAATTATCATGACTAAATTAAAATTTTTAGTATAAGCATTGAGAGATAAAACCCAAATGAATTCTCACATAAAACAGAACAAAAAAGAAACAGGATGTATGAGAGAAATGTTCAAGAACTGCAGACTAATTCAGGAGGCCTGTATCTAATCAAGAGTTCTGGAAAAAGAGACCAGAGAAACCTGGGAATTAGGGAAGACAGTGAGTGTTCCCGAGTTCTTAATGGCATCCCAGGTTCTCATGCCAGCCACATCAAGTGCACTACAACAGACTTCAGAACATACAAGGTATAGGGACAGTGGTTATTAAGCATCTTCCCAGGCCCCCAAAGGAAGACAAGTGCATTAAATTTAAGGAACAAAAAACTCAAATGAGGCTCAGTACAGTCATTTCTCAGTATCCATGGCAACTGTTTCCAAATACCTGTGCTATCTAAGCCCACAGATACTCGAGTCATTTATGTTAAAAGGGATGGCCTCCATACATTTTCTCACATGCTTCGAATCATGTCTAGATTACTTATAATTCATAAATCAATGGATGCTGAAGTTATAAAAAAGCTGTGATTTAATTTAGAACAAGACAAAACACATAATGATAAGAACAAATCTGCATGTATTCAGTATACATATAGCCTTTATTTTTCAAAGCTTTGATCCATGGTTGGTTGAATACATGCATACAGAACCCAGATAGGGCAGACTAACTATAGCAACACTGGAGGCCAAATTAGAGAGAGGCCTGAAAATTTCTGAGGAAAACTGGCTTTTAGTCTAGAACTAATGTAGTTTTCTAAGATGATTCTTTCAAATATAATGACATTTTCCAACATTAATTGAGGAAATCACTTTTCTCTCATGCATGGTTCCCTAGAACACTGTTGTAGAATTTGCTCTAAAATTCGCTAGTACTAGGGCTCCATGCTCATGACCTCATCCATCATAATTACCTAGCAAAGCCCCATTCCACACACCATTAAACAGGTGAATTTGGAAGCTGAGTCTCCTACCCAGGAACTTAAGGGGATACATTTAAATTATAGCAATACTATACCTCATACATGGGTTTTTATGATTGTGTCATTGTGCTGTTATTATTGTTTTTGTTGTTGTTGAGGATACGATAACTTGCATTTCTGCTTTGTTGGAAAGATATTCTTTTTCTTTCTTTCCTTTTTTTTTTTTTTTTTCATGTTTTGAGACAGGTTTCTCTGTGTAGCCCTGGCTGTCCTGGAACTTACTCTGTATACTCAGGCTGGCCTCAAATTCACAGAAATCTGTCTGCCTTCTGAGTGTTGGGATTGAATGTGTGCACCACCACTGCTCAGCAAAAAAGAAATTCTTTTTCTTCTTTTTTTAAAATTTTTTTTAATTAAGGAATTTTATATTCATTTTACATACCCACCATAGATCCTCCTCTCTTCCCTCCTCCCACACCTCCAACCTCCCCCCTCAACCCATCCCCCATTCCCTCTTCCAACAAGGTATGGCCTCCCATGGTGAGTCAGCAGAGCCTGGTACATTCAGTAGAGGCAGATCCAAGCCCCTCCCCCTGCATCAAGACTGTGCAAGGTGTCTCACCGTAGGTAGTAGGCTCCAAAGAGCCAGTTCATGCACCAGGAATGCATCCTGATCCTACTGCCAGGGGGCCCCTTAAGCAGATCAAGCTATATAACTGTCTCACTTATGCAGACAGAGGGCCTAGTCCAGTCCCATGGAGGCCCCACAGCTGTTGGTCTAAATTTCATGAGTTCCCATTAGTTTGGTTTGGTTGTCTCTGTAGGTTTCCTTATTATGATCTTGATGCCCCTTGCTCATAGAATCCCTCTTCCTTCTCTTTGACTGGAATCCTGGAGCTCGGCCTGGTGCTTAGCTATGGATCTCTGAAGAAATTCTTAATATCAAAATTTTCCATCATTACCATATGAGCTTACTACTTGGTTAGCAAGTCTTGCTAAAAGTTACAGCTTTAGTCACTGAAATTACTTGAACTGAACAGCACAGAATGACAACTTCTACCCCTAGACTTGAAAGACAGGGTTGTCAATTTTACTGAGTGATGAAAATGTCTATATTTTTTCTGTGACTTTAAGTAAAAGTGTAAAAATTATGAATAAAATTGATATTTGGATCAGTAGTACCAAATTTTCTATTGCCACCTTTAGACCAAAACAATTGTAAAAGGATGTCCCAGCTACCTAGGAATTAGTGAAGTAATTTCTATGGATATTCAGAGAAACAGTGAATATATCTGTAGAAGAAAAAGTACCTGTTTTTCCATTCTCTGTGTCTGGTTACCCATGCCTCATCAACCTACAGACTTGAAGATCATGTCTATATAGAAGTTTCCTTGGTTCATAACACCATAATATCTGAATATATTGTCAGACTCTAAAGATATAGGATAAAAGAACACATAAGCTTCTTGAAATACATATTGCTTTCATGTGGTTTATACTAGCCTACATAAATAGAATTACAGAGGAACATCTGCTCTGTAGAAGATCAGTAGTGAGTGACTTGTTATGTAAGAAGAATTTTCACAATGAGATAAGAAAGGTAAGATAATAGGCTTGTTATATCGTTATGTAAAGAATAAAGGATTAACTTTTTGGGGAGTCAGAGTTCTGGGTGTCATATCTAGAGCTGTATGCATGCCACGCATATACTTTACCACGGAATTCTACCCCTAAACCTAAGAATATATTTATCAGAAACTAATTGAACCACCTTTTCTGGTGATATTCATCAGAATGATAAATGAAACCATAAAAGTTTTTTGCTCTTTTCTTCACACTCACCTTTCTGGTGATTTTTCTTGGTTCCTGTACCATATTTTCAATTATATATTCCATTGCAGATGGTAAAAATAGTGGTGTTGCAAAGAAGAAATACACTATGGACATAGCTATAGAAGATCAATTATACAATTCTCAGAGCCCGATACAACATGAAAATGTAGGGTCCTTGCTCAAAAATTACTGAGTATCCAGATGATAACAGCAGACCTTTAAACCAACTACCAGGATCTCTGAGTGTGGGGACCTGGGCGATGGCACAAGTCACACACTCATGGAATCAACTGTCTATAACCTCATCAGATCTTTCCAAACACCCAAACCATTTCAAACCAGTTTTATGACCTAAACCAGAACAGCCATGCCTTGGTTTCTTACCATTTCTAATGCAATGATATCTCTTTCTATTACCAATTTATTTTCAATACTTGACTGAAAGAACTCTTTTAATTGATGAAAATAAATGCATTAATGGTAACATATGCCTAAGAAATGTTTCTCTCTAACCATATAATTAATATTTTCTATAGGATCCTTTTTACCCATGGAAGCATGAGTTCTGTTGGGGTCCCACATTGCCAGTGATGGGGGTTCTTCCCATTCCCCGTTATGACCATTCGCCCATGACCAACTCCAGGGTAACTAAACCATTCAACCATAACAGAATAAATTATGGGTGCTGGGAAATAATGCAGTCCTTAAAATGCCAGCTGTTCCTTTGGGGATTATGCAAACTGGTTGGCTATGAATTTCAGGGAAGATGTTTTCATTTTTAGAAAGCTGAATTTCACAGACTTCTAGAAGAAAACAGGTCACATGGGCAAATTTTTTCTTAATTTTAACATTAAAAATGTTTTAATTAAAAAAATACTTTCCCCTTTTTTTCAATCCCCTTCTGACCAAGAAAAGAACTCTTTCAAAGGACATTGACCACTCTTCAGGAGAGGACACCCGGCTGGATGAGTTTGTCATAAGAGAATATTCTATTCCAGGGCTGCTAGAAAGAAGAAATGGGATATGGGGGAACACTGGGCTCAAGTTTCTGGAGACAGGAAAATTCACCAGGCGTCTTCACATGCTCAGCCTCCATCATCTCAGGCATCTCAGACAGGGGAGTGGGCAGAGCGTCTCTCCCCGCTCCCTCATCCTGGAATTGATGGGCTCCTCCCTTTTGCCACCAGGAGCTCTTCTCTAGAGCATCTTCCACTTACTGTGGGACGCTTGTGCTGCCTCTTCCCCAGGCAGCCTGTCTTCCTCACTGCTCTGAGTCCACACTTGGACCTAGCACTTCACCCCCTTTCCCCTACTGCACCCCACCTTCACAATGAGTTTGCTATGTATTAATTGTTTTAAATATTTTTATGCTTCTTTCTGGTCTCCCCAATATGACTGAATTTCTTGAGGGCAAATCCAGGTGTTGTTATGTTTTCTTCTCCACAGGGCCTGGCATCGTACCTGTTACTTGGAAAATGCTGTGCAGACATGTGTTGGTTGGTTGAGCTATCCTCCTGCCCCAACCCACAATTTCAAAGCCATACAATAAATACGTTTCACAGCTTAGTGAAAGAAAAATGAAAGGAATAATCCAATATTAAAAAAAAAAATGTCAGGCCATAGATTCCTTGGCTTCTTCAGGCTAAGTTTAACCTTTGCTAATTAGTAGAATTGTGAAGTAATGTCCGCTTTTGGTATTGATTGCCTTTGAAGTATTTATGTTTATTACACTCATTTTAGAACCATCTCCCCTCTTGTAAATTTGACATGATTGATGCAAAATCCACTTCTGCTGTCGAACGCCATCCTCCATATATAAGGCCACTTTGTGGGACTTGCTAACAAGGAGATAATTAAATGTAAACACCAGTGGCGAGCTTCTCTTTCTCTGGGGTGAAAAACACCTAAGTAATGTGTAATGAAAATACTGAAGTAGTGACAAAGGGGAAGGATCTAATAGTCTCTTCTCCCAGAATTCCAGCAAAGGAAGGAAAATGGCTGAGCGTTGTGGTGCATGCCTATAATCCCAGCACTCTGCAAGTGAAGCGAGGAGGAGGAGGGGCACGTGAGGTCAGCCTGGGATGCAGATTCCAGCCAATGGGGAAGCATAGCAAAACCTTGTCTCAAACAAATGAGTGAATAAATGCATTTTAATTATACAAAAACCAATAAACAGGCAAGTTCTACAAGGTGGTCGCAATACCATCTTCATGGAAGCTGACCTAAGGCAGCACTCAGCTGATTCATCGGCTGACTCAGTCCACTTCCATGAAGGATCTGTGAAAGCCTGAGTTGGCCATACAGAGATCCTGTGGTATTGTATTCCCCCCAAATATTGTGCATGCTAATAAACTTATCTGGGGTCAGAGACAGAGCAGCCACAATATTAAACATAAAGGATAGGCAGTGGTAGCACACGCCTTTAATCCTAGCATTCCAGAGGCAGAAATCCCTGTGTTCAAGGATACAGACAGGCATGGTGACTCATCATGCCTTTAATCCCAGAAAGCCAGCCTTTAATCCCAGGGAGTGGTGGTAGAAAACAGAAAGGTATATAAGGCGTGAGGATCAGAAACTAGAAGCATTTGGCTGGTTAAGCTTTTAGCTGGTTAAGCTTCAGGCTTTCGAGCAGCAGTTCAGCTGAGACCCATTCTGGATGAGGACTCAGAGGACTCCAGTCTGAGGAAGCAGGATCAGCTGAGGATCCGGCGAGGTGAGGTAGCTGTGGCTTGTTGTGTCTCTCTGACCTACCAGCATTGACCCCAATAATTGGCCTTGGGTTTGATTTTATGAATAAGAACTTTTAAGATTCATGCAACAAGATCCAGTAAGGAGCCCACGCAAAGAAAAAGGACAGCATTGTCTCCTGCAGTGATGCTGCTGGAGACACCAGGATCTTGGACTTTAGAACTCACTATGGAGAGAACCTAGGCCAAGAGACATTTTTTCTGAATATTTCTAAGAAAAATGTGGTATGCTGGACATTGGCAAAACAGGTGACTCGTCTCTGGGAAAGTACAAATTGTATTGCAAAGAAATTGGTATGAGATGAATAATTAAGCAGGAAATATGCATTTCTTTGTCTATAATTTGGGGTTTTCAATTAAAATGCCTATCTAGTGACATATCATCTCATTCCCAAATGTATGTCCAAAGCTAAATGATGCACTGTGACTTCCCCCAATATCTGTGCATCCTAAGCACACCATGGCAGGAAGGCTGATCCAAATGCTTGATCCATGTTGCCTCTGACAGATGATGTCTGCAAGACATGCATCAAAACAGACTGCACTCCAGCGGCTACCTTAGTCATTAGTTCTCACAGAATTAACGAGTACTATTCATCCCAATAGTAGAAACCTAGGTCAGGGCCTCTTCCTTGCTCTGTAATTCCATTAGCACCACACAGAAGGCAGGGGTGGGGGGGATAAGCTCTGCAGACCTTATCTCTGAGCAATGGGACTACGTCTTGTTCCCAGAGAGAATCCTCTTTGGAAGCACCCTTGTCAAAGATTTGTTGTGCATCAGAATTACTTGCATATGTAGCGGAAATGCCAATAAAGAAAAAGTGAGGCTGCTTCAGATGCCAACTGAATACTGGTTGTATTAAAGCAGATGCCAACAGAAACTTATTGGGTGCTTCCGATAACTGAGCACATGTTAAAGTGTTAGTTTTGGGTTTTATGTAAAGCATTCTGTCATTCTTCGTGGCTAACATAGAATTTGTTTCCATTTCATTTTTTTTTATTGCAACGTTATTCTAACTACTGAAAGAAAGTTAAAATGTCATGTTCATCTTGAGACTTCAGGCAGCGTGCTTTCAACAGTCAGACAAGTCATTCCCCTGTCTCTTGTGGAGCAATCACTTCCAGATCCCACAGATTCATCAGAAAAGAACCACCCCAAGGTTTGATGGCACAGGCAAGGATTCCGGGGCTGGATTGACCCTAGCATGTTTTCTTAACAGAAAAATGTGCTTGATTACTATGCTGGAAGGATTTGGAAAAGAGCTTCGAATGGCACTTGGAAATTATTAATAACCTTGGGTTGTTTGTTTTCATTGTTGTTGAGTTCACAAAATTGTGGGGAGGAGACTGTACTTGAAACCTTCGGGATTTTATGCCCAGTAAATCCAGATGACACAGTGCAGTGGAGGAGAGGACAGAGGCGCAAAAAGTCAAAGCAGAAAACCAGCCGTCCAAGCACCATTTGTCAGTGTTTGCAGTATATTTTTTAATTTCATTCCAAATGTCAGTGTTTCTCAGGCACGCCCCCCAAATTTCTTCAAGCAAAGAAATGGCAAAGTGATGTGAAGTCCTAACTAAACAGGATCTGAGGGGTATCCAGTTTTCCTTTCTCTCTTTTCCTCCTGCCCTACCGCAGCTGCATCAAAGCATCCCGTCATCAAAGCATCCCCAGTGCCGGGCTCCCACCCTCCCCTGCATCTGTACTGCACATGCACTGTTTGTGAATCCTGGCTTAGAGGCAGGGTGCAGTCCCAAAGAAAAGCACCAGGCTGACGCTCAGAGCAAGTTGTAGGTCAGAGGCTGGACACCAGGCAAAGCCGAGAGGTAGAGTGGTGGGGTCACCAAGAGCTCTGATGACTGGACTCTGGGTCACGGGGACTCTGAGCCCTGTTTGCCCTTTGTGACCTTGAACAAATTACTGACTGACATCTGCTTTCTATCCATTTCTTCCACAGCACACTCATCATGATATCAGTTACTTTGTAGGCCTTAAAGGCCGCATTTGTGCATTTTAATATAAATACAACTACATCTATAAACAACTTGCTTATTAAGTGTTAAATTTTAATGTTCATGTTATATAAATAAATGTTAAATAGAAATTAAATTTAAATGTTAAATAAATAGGTATCATTTAACAAAGTGCTTGTCTCATGTTAGTAAATACTCAAAAGAAGTAGAAGGAATTGTTACTAGCCCTCAATAAATCCAAAAGCAGATAACCAAAGGATCCATGCTATGTTGATTTCCCTTTGCATAATAAACTATTAGCTCCAAGCTGGTGTTTTCAACAAATATGTGCAATGATTTTGATGCGAAATCAGAGAAAAGCAGATGTGCCTCATCCAGTGTCGATCTAATCCCTGAAACACATCTCTTTTTTCTTAAATGAAGTTGTTTCCCATGTGATGCTTGAAGGATGGTACTCTTCACGTCCCCTTAGGTTTCATGTTTATAAGTTATCTCATACAGAAAAAAGCCAAGTTCACACACACACACACACACACACAATTAAGTAGGAAAGATTTGAAAGGAAATAGTAATAAAAAGAATGATAGTTAATACTTCGAGATTATTTCTTAAGGTTCAGGTACTGTTCTACTAGCCACCTACACATGATGGGTCATCTAGTTCTAAGAACTACTGTGAGGTTGGTGACATTATTATCCCAAGAATAGTTGGAAAAAGTTAAGAGATCTTAGCCAACTTCCCAAAGATCACAGTGTCCACATTTATGGGCAGGAAAGCCAAACTATTTATAGATCATTCCAAGAACTATTGAGCATGGAAAGGGGAAAACAGAGCAGCAAAAAAAACTCTCCCCTGATTATACTTGAAAACTTGAAACACCTTCCAATATTTACATTTTTTTACATTTATTCCTTTTAGTATGTGTATGTGTGCCTATGTGAATGATGTGTGTGTGTGTGTGTGTGCATGTGTGTGCAAGTGCAGGAGTACCACAGTGTACCATGGAGATCTGAGGACAACTCCAGAGTCAGATCTCTCTTGCTGCCTTGTGAGCTCTGGAAATTAAACTCAAGTCATCAGTCGGGGCAAGGACCTCTACCTGATGAGCCACCTCACTGCTCCCTACATTATTAGCTTTTGAATCAGTAATTGTTCTTATTACATTTCTGCCAAGAAATACAGTCTATGACTCTAAAATGGTCATTAGTAAACTCTAAATAGCACTCTCTTAATTAAACACATTAGTGCTTAGGGTAAACAAAAATGAGTTGGGGCTCAAACATGATGAGTTTCACTTCAGGGACACAAACGTGGCTAATATTTTTCTATGCTATCTATAGCCTTTCACAGTAGAATAGTGAGCAAGGTCCTAGTTCATTAACTCACTAATTGTCCTTTCTCTCCATGGTTATTAGTTGATAATCTGCCCTTCACTGTAACACATGTGCCAAATTGAGAACTCAAGGTGTAGACATCCTTAGAGAATATGAGCAGTGGGATGTGTCTACCTCTGTTTCTGCACACTAGCTCAGTACCTGATCCATCAGCAGGTTTTTAGATTACAAGTTCTTTGAAGGGACACATGAGACACTGTGCACTATTGAGATCTGAGCCCAGACACAGCAACCTTGGTATGTAGTCCACCATTTACACTAAATGTCAGTCGTCCTGCTAGAAAAATGTGCATCTCCATGTATCTGGCTCTTCTCAAACATATAAATTAAAGATTAAAGTAAAATGTGTTCATTGTTTTAAAGAATTACATAAAAGTTATACCAACTCTAAAACTTTTACAATATTTTAATATCTCAACAGTTGGAGTATATCTTCTGGTTAATGAGTATAATTATTTAAGGGGCAGGTTTCTATTTTTTCTTTCTTTTTTTTTTTTTTTGTTTTGTTTTTCGAGACAGGGTTTCTCTGTGTAGCTTTGCGCCTTTCCTGGGACTCACTTGGTAGCCCAGGCTGGCCTCGAACTCACAGAGATCCGCCTGGCTCTGCCTCCCGAGTGCTGGGATTAAAGGCGTGAGCCACCACCGCCTGGCTATTTTTTCTTTCTTATGACCCTTAAAATTGTATCTTTGCCACTAATGGCATCTTGGATTGATGAAATCCATTGGACACTTGACATTAGTGTGTTCTCAAAGTCACCTTGTGAAGTGGAAAGGAAAGGGTGATAGAAAACTTGCTGCCCTTAAACTAAATCTTATCAGACTAGAGGTAAGTTCTGTGGCTTGGCCAGGTAGCTGCTCCCTGGATTAGTGGATATTTACAGATTTCCCCTCTTTCCTTCTGTCAATGAGATGGAGATACACAGTAAGTTCCTGTCATTTATTGTATCTTCCTGAGGCTGTACCACTATCTCTCAAGTTTGAGCTTTTTGCACACTCTTCTACACCTGTGGTTCTCAAACACTGGTATGTACTGGACTCTCCCAAGAAGCTGCTTAGAAATCCATGGTTCATGTTTCCTGACTAGAAATTCAGATTCTGATTTTTGGGAAGGCTCAGAGAGCTTATATTTGAGCCTCAGATGAGTTTGATACACCTTAAAATTTGAGAACCTCTGCTATTTGGGTTTAGAATTGGCCTGTCACTGCAAAGGACTTGAATTAAGGAACTGTGGTCTCAGTAGTATGCACAGAACCACATTTATTAGAAATGGTTGTTGTGTGAAAAGGCAAAAACATTGGCAAAGGACAGAATTCTGGCATTGCTTTGCTTGTCTTAGGCGGGACTGGAAGTTAGAACCTATACTGGTGATGTCCCTGATACCTATTTCTGTTGGGGTTTTTTTAGCTGTGCCCCATAAAATCGGACGCATCATTGATGGGAGTCCTGCAGATCGCTGTGCAAAACTAAAAGTGGGAGACCGGATCTTAGCAGTCAACGGCCAGTCTATCATCAACATGCCTCACGCTGACATCGTGAAGCTCATCAAGGATGCGGGTCTTAGTGTCACCCTTCGTATCATTCCTCAGGAGGGTGAGTGCCTGAGGTGGCCTTTAGAGGGACAGTCAGACCACAGACAGATTCACCCCGGGCTCTTCAGCCTGCCCACCCAGCTCCTGGAGTCCACCAGCTGACACCAGGGTGCTGTCTGAGTGTCAGAGGTTGACGACCATTTCCACTTTGTCCCAAACCCACACTCAGCAGCTTCATTAGAAATGAACTGTACTGCAGGCTCAGTAGGAGGAATCCTAAGACATGGGGCTATAGGAGCCCTCCCTGGGGTCTCCCTGGGGTCTCAGGCATACTAGTTTTACGGAGATTTAAAGCCAGCACTCAAATCAACCCAGCAGGTAGCAAAACAAACCTGAAAGAAAAAAGAAAGCAGAGGAGGAGATGCTTGCTCATGTTAATAATTAATCTCTAGAAAAGTCTTCAAAGTCAGATTGATTTTGAAACGCCTGGGGAAGATTTGGTTTTGCAGTCTAAAGAGAGCTCATTTAACAAATGTTACATCTGATAAGAATGTAAAATTCACACTTAGCCTTTCAAATTTCTCTGTACAAGTTCCCTAACCCTAACACCCAAAGGTTTCAGAACAGTAAACAACCCACACTCACAACTGAGGCCCATCTACATTCTTTTACGGTTTCCATGCACAGCAGGCTGTTTGCTGGCTTATAGCTTCTGACTCATCAATGGAACTGAAGCGGTTCATCTTTGGAACTCACTGATGAGTAGCCATGGGTCCCCTCCAGGGACTGACGGAGCCCACTGATGAGTAGCCATGGGTCCCCTCCAGGGACTGATGGAGCTCACTGATGAGTAGCCATGGGTCCCCTCCAGAGGCTGAGGGAGTCCACTGATGAGTAGCCACGGATCCCCTCCAGGGGCTCTTGGGCTTACTTTGCATTCTTTATTCGACTCAGACCCCTCTTACCCATTCCACTTCAAGACTGTCTGATACGTGGACATTAAATGGCAGAGTAGCCAGTCACCTGACTTTAATTATGAAACAGAAGCTCCTAACTTGGGAGATTTGGTACCCTTAGGGAATATCTGGTACTGTCTAGAGACAAGTTTGACTGTCATGATTGGGGCGGAGATATGACTGTCATCTAGTGAATAGAGGTCAGAGATGCTTCTAACCATCATATAACACTCAGGACAATGCCCCACAGTAAAGAATTATCTGACCCAAATGTGAAGAGTGTAAAGTTTATCCCTAATAAGCACAGGGATGATATTAAGACATTTGGACTATATTAGAAGACAGAAAAGTGGTTTATATCAAAATGCAAATAGGCTACCTCCCTTTGTTACCTAACTACAAAAATAGACAGACAGACAGACAGACAGGCAGATAGACCGATGATAAGGGCCATGCTTTTAGTCTGTTGTTGGAAGGCACCAGTCTGTATAAGACAGTCAATGGAAATGAAGTATAAGCAGGACTGTCTCCTACAGACCAGGCATGCTTCTCTGCCCTCCCAGTCTGAAGTGTTGGTCCTGCCTTTACTCCAACATTGGAGGTCATATCCACTGAAATTTTATGTTGTTAAGGTAAGAAAAAAAACAAGAAGCAGATTTTGAATAGTCTCATGAATCTCCTATGTGTGGAATTCTTTACTCTTCCTGGAGAACTATAGGCACAGAGGACTCTTAGTATGACTAGCAAGGGGCCAGAGAAGAGATTGTAACAGAGTCTATGTTCCCACAGCTAGCCTCCTGTCCACATGTTGGAAGCCTTGGGCTGAGTGTGGTGGCACATACCCCACTACTCAGCTCCTTGGCAGGTGGAGTAAAGACCACCTTTCCAGGATCAGCAGGGCTACAGCGTGAGGCTGTGTCTAAAGCAAAGGAAGAGAGATTTCTTAAACAGCCAAAAGGTGTTGGCTAGAACATTTTCTCTCAGCAACATTCAAATATTTATAGATACCAGAATATTTTATGCTTGTTCCTTTGAGTAATTTACTCATAGTTTTAGTACGTTGTTTCTACTTTGGTTTGTTTGCTTCTGTGACCTTTCCTCCCACAAAATGACAAGACTTTTCATAACTTTACTCAGTAATGATTGTAATTAATGAAAGAATACTCCTTCCAGGAATGGTGTGAACCTTGGTAAGTTTAACCTGCTAGCGAAAAGCCCAGCAGAAACTGAAATGACCAAGGCCTGGAATCACACAAGGAGGGATGAGTTCCAACCTCTGTTTACTTCTTGCTCCTGATCAGATGCCAACCTGACCACATCTGTTGCCTTGGTTCCCATCAGAGCTCAACAGCCCAGCATCGGCACCCAGCTCGGAGAAACAAAGTCCTATGGCCCAGCAGCACAGCCCCCTGGCCCAGCAGAGCCCTTTGGCCCAGCCAAGCCCAGCCACCCCCAACAGCCCTGTTGCCCAACCAGCTCCTCCTCAACCTCTTCAGTTACAAGGACATGAAAACAGGTAATGTTTCCTCTGACTTTTCCTACTCTGAGAGGTGATAAGAGAATGTATGGGGGCAGTTCAGGACACAGCAATGAGAGAGATTTTCATACAGCTGAACTTACTGTGTGTACTTTTATATGGTTTCAGCGGGGAGGAGATTAATATATTGTTTCATTAGTAAATATAACTCAACGTCTGCCCTGCACAGTAGAGATGCTCCTCTGCAGGAATGCTGAGCAATCGTGGATTAGTTTGTGTTAACTAGCTAAGAGCGTTAAGGAGCTTCTAGAATGAGAAGGTTCTCTGGCAGGAGAGAGACCCAAACATGAAGGACAGAAGCAAGGCCAGGGTTGTTGTGAAATAGGTTATGGGAGAGCTAGAGATGAGTCCAATGAGGGTGAAGCCAACCCCAAAGGCTCTGGTAAGCATATTGAAAGTCCTCACGTTTGTCCTAATAGTGGGGAGTTTCTATAGGTTTCAGGCTGGCAAGCGACACCTCTGGATTCTCTTTGTTGAAACTTTCACTTGTCCCTTTGCAGAGCAGACTGGTGGCTGGCAGGGTAAAATAGATGAATAATGGAAAGATGGCTGCAGAAAAGCATTGAGCCATAAACATTTGAAGCTCAATGGCAGTGTGGAGGGGAGGGGAAGCAGAGAACTCCTAGTCAATCACAACTGTCCACACTTTCCGCTACTTGAGTGAGAACTTTACACTGTCCTCTCTACAATCTAATGAGCTATCCATTCCATACATGGGACCTCCTGAACTAATAATGAGACTAGAAGACAGGAATGTCCTATGAAAATGTCTTATTGCGAGTTGTGTGTAACAGAGGGCCCAGCTTGGGTTGAGCCATTTAAGAAATAAGGAAGGGTGTGTTCCCGTATGTTTTTCTTCCTCCAACAGGAGAAAAGCAGAGCATACCTGAATGCAAATGCCTCTTTAGCCTTATGATTCCAGCATTTCTTGAACAGCTACCTCCCATGCCCATGCCATGTCAGTGAAGGTGGAGTAAGACAGATTTTCAGAACTCCCTGGCTCCATCATTCACACCTTCTCAGAACAATGATTTCCCCTATACCACATTTCCATAAAACCCATTCTGCTATGATTTTTCCATATGCTTTTATGGAAAGTGAGTGCCTGGCCGTCCTTAGCTGCTTATGTTTTTAGTATATGCTAGGGAAGAGAAGCCCCGTTGAGCAAGTGATGCAGAGATAAGAGATTGACAGCCCCTAAGAAGAGTAAGTTCTGGTTGCCTCAGTCCTGAGCCCAGCTGAGCTTGCTTGTGCCACGTGTCACCTGGACAGCTGGCACTGGCTTTCCCAGGCTCCATGCGGACTGGAAGGAAGACAGTGCACTTGCAGCCCTCAGCTATCCCAGACTCCAGCTCTTGGCTTTGCCATTGTAGTTAATCAGGTCATCCTTCTTCTTTCCGAGTGCAGCTGCCCTGGATTTGAGTCTTACTTCTAGCCTTGGGTGGGTAATCTCACCTCTACCAGCTAGTTAACTCCCCTGTGTGCTGGCCATCATCTCTCCAGAAAAGGTTCTCCCACTGTGAAGAGCAAAGCACGAGAGGACAAGGACTGGAGGGTCCCAACTCCTCCTAGCTTATAACTAGGTCTTCCCTCTCCCTGACATGGAAGCAATGGTCTTTGCAAATACTCTCCCATGACCACAAAATAAAGTATTTTCATATGTGAAGTTAGCATATTTACATGATTCAAATGTTTACAAACCACCGGCACATTTGCCTCAGTCATGTGAACAACCTGAGAAATGGCCGCTCCAGTCTCAGAGCCTTTTACAGACCTGTGCTCGGGTTCCCTGGCTTACATTTTTATTGTTACCAGTGATTCATGTATGTTTGAACAAAAGATTCAGTGATTTTGCAGCTATCAGAAACGTTTTCATGGTCTCCTCCAAAGACGGCCTGTTTCTAGATTAGGCTAGAGATCTGCCAAATCGGTGCACATGGTTCTTCTGTACAAGCCATGCCCGCCTACACGTCAGAGTGAGCCATTTCCCATGCAAGAGTGGGGAAACTACAATGGCAATCTTCTTAAATATTTCTATTTTGCAAATTAGAATAAGTGATATTGATTTCCAAGAGCATTGGAAAATGTATGTGATCTCATTTACTCACAGATTAACTTCCTATGCTACCCTATGCACTCAGGAATCACAAAATAATTCTAAAGTGATCATAAGTAAAAGCAAGAAGGGTCTCTTTAAAAAGAAGAGAACTATTGTAGAATATATTCTAAAACTAAGCATAAAGAATGGAGTTCGCCAACAAGGGCGATGTTTGCCATTGAAAATGACAAGGCCTGTGGAAGAGCATTGGAAAACATATTCGTTCACCCCCCTGGAACCCTAGATACTCAAGGCTGGACATGATTCTTTTTTCTTTTTCCTTCTTCTTTTTTTAAATGTTATGTGCCCTGGTGTTTGACCTGTATGTGTGTCTATGTGAGGGCATCAGATCCCCTGGGACTACAGTTACAGACAACTGCCATATGGGTGCTGGGAATTGAATCAAGGTCCTCTGGGAGAACAGCCAGTGCTTTTAACCACTAAGCCATCTCTCCAGCCCCAAAGTGTTTTTTTGTTTTTTTAAGATTTATTTATTTATATATTTTATGCAATGAATACTTTGACTGCGTGTACATCTGCACACCAAAAGATGGCGTCAGACAGTTATGAGCTGCCATGTGGGTGCTGGGAATTGAACTCAGGACACTTGGAAGAGCAACCAGTGCTCATAACCATGGAGCCATCTCTCCAGCCCGGAAATGATTATTTTTTTTAAGTTTAGTTAGAATATAAATATGTCATTTCTTCCTTTCCTCTTTCCTGCCTCTCCCATCTCCAGCTCCTCCCCCAAAGTATGGGCCTCCTTCTCTTTAGCCGTTACTGTTACACACACATACAAAGAAATCAACGCATAAATACAGCCCGCTGAGTCCCTTCAGTGTTGCCTGCGTGTGTGAGCTGCTGGGGCTGACCACTCAGCACTGCATAGCCAATCCAGAAACTCGTCTCTGGGGAAGAATTCTCCCTCTGTCTGACACTGTTAACTGCCTGCAGTTCTTGAAATCTCATGAGCTCCTACCCCTAGAAATGATTCCAAAAAGGCTCTCAAGCTGTGGAATTTCTCCTGGGCAGCATTTCCTAGTCTTAGAACTTTATCACACCATAAAAGCTTACCAGAATTTATCTTTGCCATCTGTCCTTACCATCTCTCTAAAGTATCTTTAGTGATGGAATTAACAGATATAAGAATTATGTTGGTGACCTTCTTTTATATGTAAAATAACCCTTAAGAGAGTGAGTGTGTGTGTGTGTGTGTGTGTGTGTGTGTGTGTGTGTGTGTGTATGCGCGCGCGCATGTCCAAGCATGTGCAGAGGGCAGAGGTTTGTTGGATATCTTCTCAACCGGTTCTTCATCTTACTGTTTTGAGCAACAGTCTGTCTCTGAACCTGGAGCTCACTGGTTGGTTAGATTGTCTGGCCAGCAAGGTGCACAGATCCTCCTGTTTCTACCTCCCAAGTGCTGGGATTACAGGCACAGCCACTGCGCCTGGCTTTCACACAGGTGCTAGCGATTCAAACTCGGATCTTCATGTTTATGGAGCAAGTGCTTTCCCAACTTGACCCACCTTCCCAGCCTGGAGCCTGGCCTGTTTTTTTTTTTAATTTTTAATAATCTAATTCTGTGTTTTCCATAAAGTGAAGTGTTTCACACGTTCAGTCCAACCTAATTTTTCCTCTAGCCAGTGTGTCACCCACTTAAAAGTTAGCAAATTCATACAAAGTTAAGTACATTTTCCTCGTTAAAGAGCTCTTCAGTATGCAGCTACCTGGGATTCCTGACACATGACACTGGAGTGGAGGGAAATCTGAGTGCTTGGTGGCCCAGGTGACAGCCACAGCGAGCTGCACTCTTCCTGTTTCTAGTCATTTGCCTAATCTGTGGGGAGAGTCTTACATTTCCCCTTTTACTGTAACTGGTGGCACATCTGGTTGGAAACAGAGCACAAAATGGGCATCTCATACCAATAACACACAGATCATAAAAATAAAGTGGCTATGCTATAGCTTAAACCAGGGTGACATCCAAACCACTGAGCTAGCGATTTCTAGAAGGGAGCCATCACACACTGGCAAATGTCACCCCGTTCGATTCCTTTTGTTTAATGCATGCTTTTGCATAGTTAAGCATCTTATTCAAATCGTATTTTAAATAGTTCTGTTCACAGCTTGCACGTCAGTAGGTGAATGGACTAGTGAGGAAGAAAGCAAAGCTTGAGTTATGCAAGTCACAGAAGGATGTCCTTCCTCTCTGCAGGGTTAAGGAACAAATGTAACCTACCCGGGGAGGGGCGATTGAAACCACTTAGTAACCCCTCCCAAGAAGCCCAAGTGAACACATCCACTGTTCTGCACTTCCCGTGTGCCCTCCCCAAGCGCTGGGTTATAGTAGTGGTAACTGCTCAGGCTGACTTTTTTGTTTTGATATTTGCTAGTAATCAACATCAGTCAGACCACAAGCAAGTAAAGACACCATCTTCTATGTAAAATTCTACACACATTGAGCCTTTTTGTGTGCTGAATATTCCCTTAATCCCACCAGATATGGTATCATACACCTGCCATCCTAGCATCTCAGGAGGCTGATGGAGGCATATCACAAATTCAAGACCAGCCAGAGCTACATAGTTAGGCCTTATCTAGGGAAAAAAGAAAAGAAAAGAAAGTATTTTGCTAATTCTTCAGAATATTGTTTTAATCTAATTACATCTGTACTGCAGCAACGGGCCATGAGCTATAAAAGCCTCTGAGGTTTTGGCTTGTCTTACCCATGTACCCATGATCCCACAATGTCAGGGACTGACTGTCACTCCCACAGTGACCAGGGAGCACCCTCAGCTTAGAGCAGTGGGGATGTCAGGAAGATTTCTAAGCTTCTGCTTCTGCTCTCTGTGTTTACCCATGAGTAAGGACTAAAAACAAGCCAGAAATGAATGTTGCACTGGGTCATCTTGCCTTCCCCCATCACATGACCACAGTGGGATCAAGAAGCTGTGCTTTCATACTTCATCCTCTGCAGGTCTAAGGTCCAGTTTTCCCAGTGAGTCCGGAACTCTGGGCCTGCACTCTATTTGATGAGCACGTCTTTCTGCCACATCTTTAACATCTAAAATGCTCCAAAAGATGCAACTTTGGCAGCTAAAATAACCCTGGTTGGGACTGGAGATGGCTCAGTGTTTAAGAGCCCTTGCTCTTGTAGAAGACTGGAGTTTAGTTCCCAGCATGCACACAATGCCTCATAACCCTCTATAACTCCAGTTCCATGTACTGATGCACTCTTCTGGCTGCTAAGGTCAACATTCAACCATTCACACATACATACATATAAACATTCATACACATAAAATAAAACTTTTAAAAAGCCATTAATAACATGTTTATAAACTATTTAGTGATCATTTCAATTGTGTTCCCATGATGATGTGCCAAGTATTGTGTTTGTATGTGAGAGAGAGGGAGACAGAGACAGACAGAGACCGAGAGAAAGGCAGGGGAGGCATACAGGAAGAGGGGAGAAGGAGGGAGAGGGACATGACATGTTTAATCCCCTTGATTTGCAGTGGTTGTACAGCTGGGTTTCTTCTAAAGATTTATTTTATTTTTAATTATGTATGCATGTGTATGTCTGTGTGTGGGTATGTGCACATGAGTGCAGTACCTGTGGAGTACAAAAGAGTCCAATTCCCTGAAGCTGGAACTGCAAGTGGTTGTGGGCTGCCTGACGTGGGTGCTGGGAACTGAACTTAAGTCCTCTACAGCAGCAGTGCAAGCTCTTAACGAAAAGCCAGCCCTCCAACCCCCTGACTATGCAGTGTTTAAATAGCCAAGTGAGAGAGAAATACCCATGATGCCTTCCCACAAAGTTCTGGTGAAAACATCACTTTTATGTCAATTTCTCTTGTTTGTTTGTCTTTTGTTTGTTTGGTTTGGTTTGGTTTTGGTTTTGGTTTGGTTTGGTTTGGTTTTTGAGACAAAGTTTATCTGTGTAACTCTGGCTGTCATGGAACTAGGACTGTAGACCAAATGGCCTGGAACTCACAGAAATCCACCTGCCTCTGCCTCCTGAGTGCTGGGATTAAAGGCATGCACCACCACTGCTCTGTTTATGTTGATTTCTTAAGGAGCCAAATGAAAGTATATAACACAACATTTGTCAACAATTTCTTAAATCCTAAATATGTAATGAGACTGACTCAAAGATTGGGTCCCCACAAGCTATAGTGGCTGGACCATGCTTAGAGTCTTTCTAATCTCCTCAGAGTTCTGAAATACGAAAGCAAACTCCCTTTTCCTTTATCTAGTTACAGGTCAGAAGTTAAAGCAAGGCAAGATGTGAAGCCAGACATCCGGCAGCCTCCCTTCACAGACTACAGGCAACCCCCACTGGACTACAGGCAACCCCCAGGAGGGGACTACCCACAGCCCCCACCCTTGGACTACAGGCAGCACTCCCCAGACACCAGGCAGTACCCTCTGTCAGACTACAGGCAGCCACAGGTACCTCTGCTGGAGACCACAGGGTCCTCACTAAGACTTCCTCATGTGCTGTAGAAGAGATGCAGAAAGGACCGTGCTGGAGCAGACCACCAGGGCTCTGTTCTTAGTGTCAGTATGGGGTAACAACTGCATCTCCAAAACTTCAGTGCATAAATAAATCTATTCCAGAATAAACAGGACATTCATCCATAATCAATCAGGAGTGAGTAGGTAGTCACGGATAAACTAATCCTTGGTGATAATTAGCCAGCTAACTCCAAGAACATGGCTTTGTCAACAGTTTTTGTTTGTAAGCTCCTGCTAAACCCTCAGAATGCTACTAATGCAAAAAATTTTACATATTCCAGCCATCAGGGTCTTTCAGAGCCATAGTTTCTAAATGGCCTCCTGCCTCCCACTCTGTGGTAAAGAGCCAAGCTAAGCATACCTTTACAATCCACCCTGCAGCCACTGCAGTGGCCAAAGTCCCTGTGTGCACAACAAAGGGTTTGGCTGGCATTGGACATTCCTCCCGAGGCTTCCTTGACCACTCGGAGCTTCCAGTTCCTCAAGGGCGGCTCTTTCTAATAGGCCATGGTAAATGGTCAGCCTCTGTGAAAGGTAGCAAGACCGGAGCTCAATGTCTGGTAAATATCCATCACTTGGTAATGAGATGCCAAGATAGAAACTAAGTACAACTTCCATCCTATCCAATTATATTGTGTCCCATTATTAAATTAAGGACCAACTTTATCCCCACAGAGTTTAAGAATGGTGATGGTCAGGAAGTCTTGGACATGCTACATTTTAGGGGAAAGAAAAACTTATTTTTTTATCCTCTGAGTTGATGGTCAGTTGTCTGTACAACTGAAAGATGTAGTCAGAATCCATTCAAGTTCACTTTTCAGCTCATAAAACTGTAGTTTACACTCACAGAGAGACATCACTGTTGGACAGACTTATTGATGTTGCTAACAATAATGAATGAGAAAATTTAGAAGAGATGATGTCACGCAGTAGGTAGAAGTTGATCAAGAAAGCCGACTCGAACTGTTCTGTTTGCATTAACAGAGTCATCTGTTCTGACCTACTTGAGCCTTTGGAGCTGGGTCTCATAAAGGCAGATGGTGTCTTTTAACACCATGTTATTTGAATGCATTAACTATGAGAGAGAGGGGAACAGGGAAATTCATCATCGAAGTCCCTCTAATGCTAAACAATTCCATCTTCCATTTTTCCCCACTCTCAAAGGATTTTGATTATTTCACTGTGGATATGGAGAAAGGAGCCAAAGGATTTGGATTCAGCATTCGTGGAGGAAGGGAATACAAAATGGATCTGTACGTGTTGAGATTGGCAGAGGATGGGCCAGCCATAAGGAACGGCAGGATGAGGGTAAGATGCCTCACATTACAGAGCTCCTTGGCCCTCATGAGAACCCCACTGTGGCATCAGGAGGGTGTTGAGACATGCTCTCAAATAAGCAGGTTTTACCCTTTCTGTTTCATAATCTTATTTTTAAAGATTTAGTCAAACACAAAGAATTACGGCATCAAGCACCATGGTGGTGCATCCCTATAATGCTAGCACTGGGGAGGTTGAGGCAGGAGGATGACAATCAAGGCCGTAGTAAATTTGCGGCCATCCTGGGCAAAATAGTATGACTCACACTCTCAAAAACCAAAAAAGATAAAAGACTACAGCGTCTCTTGTTTTTCTGTTTATAAATGTCTACAGATTGATAAACCTCAACATACTGGTATTTTTCTCATTTTTCTCATGAGGAAATGAAAGGAAGAGGGGAGAGGAAAGAAATTTAAGAAATAGTTTGAAATAGAGACAAGCCCTATTATTCTTCTATGGTTCAGTAATTCCATTTCCACTGAGGTTGAATCTTTCAAAATTTATTTTCCCTTTCATGTTCCTCCCCTCCACACACATTAATCAAATGGCCTTATGTCTCTCTGGGAATGTTTCCTTCCTCTTGACTGGCCTTTGGGCTTTGATATTGGGCAGCCAGGCACAATAGGAGAAAGGGGATTCAGCTGCTAGCACATAGGTTGTTCTTAAAAAACTGGAGCAGTTAGATGCTTCGATTTGAGCGCACATGAGGAGGGATTTTTAAAGTAACAGCCACACTCAGGGTGATGACTGATGGAATAACTCATTCTGCATCGACAGGTTCAAAACAAAACAACATAACTTTAGATATATTCGTGTCCTGTCTCAAACAGCACCAGCAACTACATAACTAAGTTTAATTCTTCTTGTACATCTAGAACTCAACCTTGCCCTCTTCCCCTGCCTTTTAAGTTCATAGAGAAAGGGAGGGGGAGGCTGTGACTTGGAGGTTCTAAAATCTGGGGTCCTTGCACTAAGCCTTGCCACCTAGTTGTTCTGGGAAGAGCACTTGTTATTTACACCACCATAGCTATTGTCTATCATTCTGTTTCCAAAAGCAAGGCATCATCTGCTACAAAATTAGGAAGAATGAAAATCGTGTTTTCCTCC
The DNA here is from genome assembly GCF_949786415.1 of Peromyscus eremicus. Classification (NCBI taxonomy): domain Eukaryota; kingdom Metazoa; phylum Chordata; class Mammalia; order Rodentia; family Cricetidae; genus Peromyscus; species Peromyscus eremicus. Next base: position 3,598,299 of record NC_081418.1, on the reverse strand, counting down.
GTCCTCTACAATTCTCTGATAGCTGGAAGGTTGTAGGGGCGGAATTTTACCCCAGACAGGAGTGACTCCAGATATAGACAGTCCTGCCTTATCCAACACTACCCTATGCTTCTCTCTCTGAGGAATCAGCAGGAAAGGTCTTCACATGGCTTCTTGCTTCTATAGTTTCCCTCCAAACCAGAATGGCACATTCTTTTTATAGAATTATGTTTGTTGATTTATTTATGGTGGAGGCATGCTCATGCCATAGAATGCACTTGGGAGGTCAAAGGACAGTTTGGGGGAATTGGCTGTCTCCTTCCACAATGTGTGGTATGAGGGTTGAACTCAGGTGGTCAGTGAGTACCCTTACCTACTGAACCACCTGCCCAGGTCAGAACTGTACTGCAAAGTCAGCTCGAGAGTGATTAAATAAAATAAAATTAATCCTCACAGTGCAAGTAAAGTCGGCATAGTACAGAGATCATGGGAGAAATGACCAGAGCCTAGTGAGATAAGGAACAAGTCCCTAGCCTAGTCCCATGACTTTAGAGGTCGCCATATTTTAAACCAGTTACAGTGGCTCCCTGCTGAGTAGATATAGGACTTCCAAGTCACAGAAGCCAAGATAGAAAGCAAGATTTTTAATAGAGCCCCAGCCTAGCAGTGGTTCTCGGCACAGCCCCAGCAGTGAGTCTCAGGATTTGCCAGCATTTTGTAGTTACAGGGCACACAGTTGCACTTGATCAGAGCACGCACATCTTAATTCATAGACACATTTAAATGACTTCATCCAGGACCACGATCCATCAATAGTTGCATGACTTATGGCTTGACTATTTTAAGCTAATGCACTAACTGGATAATATTCAGGTTATTGGTTAGGAAAATCCATAATAAAGTTACTCAAGGACTTGTTCTCAGTTTATTACAAGTTTCCACCTTGATATTATTAGTATTCAGGTACATATGAAGCTTAAATATCTGTGCTAATAAGGTTTTACAAGGTCTTGTCAACCTTACATGTATTATGATTTGGTTTTTAAATTTTTTTCAAGATTCCTGAGACAGCCAGGTGAACTAGACATTCATGAGCTATCACTAAAAAATAGCTCAAAAAATAGAAGCCAGTATGAAGTTCTTCCCAGCCTCTGAACTATTACAACACATTTCCTCCCTATTAACATGATTTTGTTACCTCCAATTTCAATGTGTGACCTCTCTATGCACATACACACACACACACACACACACACATGCATGTAAATGTGCACACGCACACACACACACACAAATGTGCACATACACTTGATCAAATTTGTTTGGTAGATACTATGTATTTCCCCCATTTTCATCATCAAGAACATCAAAAAGAAAATCTGTAGGTAACGGTCTGATAGAAGCTTAGATTTAGTCTGCCACAGTAAAATTGTTGAAATCCAGATTACTGCCAAGGGGCCGGGTGCTTCTGTAACATGAACTAGTCATTGTGCCCATAGATTTAGGACATGGATACTGTGGATTTTAGACACTTTGTATTGCACCAGATTTGAGCCTCTGCATTTGAGACTTCTTTTTCTGGTCATTTGTGTTAGTCTGGTTGTAGGAAAATAATAATACAGAATTTAGATAGGGACACAGAGAAACCCAGGTGAAGTGTTAACACAAAAGTAAGGGCACCATTCGACTGAGGATTCTGGGACACTTTAGTACCCATCTTTTATTTTCAGGTTGTCTCTAGGCATCCAAGTTTTATCAAGACAAATAACAATGATCTTCATGGAACAGGTGAGGAAACGCAGGTAGACCATACCAGTTCTTTCTGGCTGCCTGCAGCCGTGAGGGTTAGTTTGGCAGAGAAATTTAGCAAATTAGACCATTAGAGAAATTAGTTCCAACAAAGTTAACAGGGATAAAATCTTCATAACTAATGAATAAGTCTCTGGGACAAAGTTCTTAGAAATATAACCTCATTAAAAACTGAAACTAAGTAGAAAACTCAGGCGAAGAAAAACGAGCGTACAAAATAGCTCTCTGGTGAAGCTCGATGGCGCAGAGAGCGTGAGAAATCCAGAGACAGATGTGAGGCATTTGGAGGGGGGAATAATAGTTTTGAGTGCTTAATAAAAGTCCACCAGGCAAAACGTAAGAGAATCTAAGAGGAGAACAAAATGGTTCTCTAAAGGTAGACTAGCATGAAGGGTGGGGTCCTGCTAAAGTGCATGGTTAGCATCCCCAAACACAGAGGAAGAAGGCAAAAATGCTTTCCGCTCCCATGAAAGTGTAATACTTTCCTCATCTCTGTGAAATTTATAAAAGAACGTCATTTATAACTCCATTGGTAGCTGTGTGGCGTTTGCATGTGCCCAACAGTGCCTGGGCTAGTGGTTCACTATGGAGCCTGCCTGCAATGGGCCTCAGAGGGCCCAGAACCTTAGCTAGCCAAGCAGTGTACAAGAAGGACACACCTTACCCATCTTTTGTGTTATCTTAATGAAAAGTATAACTGACTGATTTAAACTTCTTTTGCATTTGTCAGTTTTATTCCTGGTCCAGACACATCTAGCTTGAAATTACAGAATAAATATTTAAATGATGTATATTCTATTTTATATTTTGTTACTATTAAACACAGAACCACTTGCAAGACTGTTTCTAACATATGTGACAGAAATAAATACTAATGATACTTCAAACGCCCATGAGCTTTTATCCCAGCTTTAAAAAAAGGGGGAGGGGGACATTATCAACCTCTTGTGTCTCCATTCCCTCCTACCTTCCCACCCTAGATGGAAAGTGCCACCGCCCTAAATAAAGAAGCACTTGATGTTCTGACTGCTGTCCCCACACATGCCGCTTTCGTTTTGCATACTTGGTGAGCTTTGTACAAATGACTCACAATGTGCATGCTCTTCCCGGTAGTTCCTTCTTTATAATTATTTTCACGAGATTTATCCATGTTGGTGGATTTATTTTCACTGCTGAGTTTTCCATTTGGGTCGATATTCTACAGTCTGTGTACCTGTGTATTCCTGTTCTATGGGCATTTGGAATTTCCCCTGTCGATGGATCTTAGGTTGTAGCAAGTACAATCCTTGAACATCCTCCAGTTCCATACATGCAAGACTTCCTCTAGACTAGTGTATTGCTAGACAGATACATATTTACTTACCTAAGAGCACAAAAACAATATCTGAGGTTACCATGCAAAGTTACACACATACCAACAATGTTGATAAGTGCTCATTCTTGCAGAACTTGTGTTTCTGTCTTCTAAACTCTCACTCTAATAAATGGAAATGACATATCATCTGGGTATGAGTTTGCACATCAGTGTGTGCTTGCCTTCAGGTGCATGTCCAACCTATGCGAGTGCGCAGGTGCAGGCTAGAGGTCCACATCATTTGCCTTCCTCTGTTGCTTCCTGCCTAGTCTCCTCTTTGTTTTTAAATTGTGGAGTACATTTATTATTTTTAAGATAAGCATGTAGCACAGTGCACATATGGGGATCAGAAGGCAGCCTGTAGAAATCTCTTCTCTCCTTTCACCATATGTGTCCTGAGGCTTAAGCCCAAGTCCTCAGGTTTGGTGGCGATCGCTTTGGCCCTCTCAGCTGTCTCACAGGCCCTCTCCACATTACTATCTTTTTCTTGTGAGGCAGGTTCTCTGTACTGATTCAGGGAGACTTGCTAGCCAGTGAATGTGAAGGAATTTGTATGCCTTCATTCCGCAAGATGTTCATTATTTTTTCCTACAGTTATTAGATCTGGGCATCCCCTCTTGAAAAATGTGTCTTTTATTCACATAATGTTGAATATTTGTCCTTACATAGTGTGAATCTCTTGTTCCAGTTTATGTATTGTAGTTCCTTTTCTTCCTGATGCTTGTTCATAAAGAGACCTTCTTGATTTTCATATAACTTCTTAACCTTTTTCTTCATAGTCTCCCCACTTTTGACTATTGCTTAAGAAATCATTTCCCAACACAGTCTCTCTCTCTCTCTCTCTCTCTCTCTCTCTCTCTCTCTCTCTCTCTCTCTCTCTCTCTGCCCCCCCCGTGTGTGTGTGTGTGTGTGTGTGTGTGTGTGTCTGTGTGTGTCTGTGTGTGTGTGTCTGTGTGTGTGTGTCTGTGTGTGTGTCTGTGTGTGTGTCTGTGTGTGTGCGTATGTGTGTGTGTGTGTGTGTGTCTGTGTGTCTGTGTGTCTGTCTGTGTCTGTGTGTGTCTGTGATGGATGTGTGTGCACCTGTATGGATGAAGGTGCATGTGTGCAGGGGCCAGAGAAGGACACTGAGTATCTCACTGAATCTGGAACTTGCTGGATTTTTTGGCTAAGACGGCTGGCCAGCTGCCCCAGCAACTCTCCCACCTCTACACACATACACACCAGTGCTCGGGTACAGGAAGTGCAGCTACACCGAGCTTTTTACATGTGGGGAGAGACTAGAAATCTGAATTCACATTCCCATGCTTCCTCAGCAAAAGCTCTGGCCCACTGAGCTGTCTCTCCAACCCTGCAACTCACTGTCGCAAACATCGACACCTGTGCTAGGAGACAGACATTCAGTTTCCATCTTTATGCATAACCTCATGCCACAGCATCGTTTTATGATTCTCTCTTCTCCCTGGTCTATAAGGATAACTCTATAATAAATAGAATAAATTCTATTTAATAAATATGTAATGCAATCGTCACTGTATTTTTAAAAAATCTTAGGAGCTCTAGAAGATTCTTAAGACTTTGGAAATGATTTCTCAAGCAAGCATAAAGGAAAGAGTTAAGTTATGCTGGCCTGTTTGTCTGCATCAATGGCAGCATGTGCATCTGTCAAGAAATGTTGAATTTCTCAGATGCACAACTCTGCTTTCAGGAGGATTCTTCAGTTCTTGTTCAGAGTTTTCTTCCTGGGTTTCTCAAAGAATTAATAAAACATTATATTAAGGAAGGAATAAAACAAAATGAGGTAGAGGTGCTATTTCAATAGCTGTCTAAGCATTCTCCAGAATTTATTAATAAAACTCCATTTTATGCTTAATGTGGAAAAAAGTGGGAAACTTACATCTCTGTTTCATTGAACAGAATTAAAAGTTTTTATAGCCTTACTGCTCAACAAGACCCTGTCTCAAAAATCGACAGCTGGGCATGTAGTTCAGTGGTAGAGGGCTTACCATGAAAAAGGCCCCAGATTGGGGCCTCAGTACTGCAATTAACCAAGAATCAAGTTGGTTGGCTACATTTGTAGGTCTGTTTCTAACCCAGCACATCTCTGGTCATCTCCAGTCTACTCTCTTTCACCAATGACACATTTCCTTGGTCTCTGACTCAGTCTTCTAACTGTGTACTTCTAGAGACAGCACTTTCATGCCAGCTGGCCCGGGGCTTCTGCCATCTCTCCGGCCCCCACCTCCCATCTTGCCCTAGGAGTACTGGGACAACAGAGGCCCTGTTGTCTGCATTTGCCTTCTTACCTGGGCTTTGGTGGTGGAACTTCAGTCATCAGGCCTGCTTAGCTAGCAACTTTATGTATCTCCCTGGTCTACAATTATTTTCAAGGCATTGATCAATTACATTGTTTAACGAAAACAACTAAACTCTCTTACTATTTTGATAATCAACATTTAGATCTTCTTTGTAATAATCACATTTCCTGAAAACAAAGTTTGTTTGTTTTTATAATTCCTTTTAAGTCCTTTAGCTCCTTCCCTGTTCCCTTCTCTCTGTTTCTTTGGCTTCCTGCATGCAGAGGGACAGAGGTGCTTGTCGGCAGGAATGCCTCGCCACCTTCATTAGCATGGTGTTTGATGGGCTTATCACAGATCACCATCATCTGAGCTTCCTCAGGACAGCTTCCTTCTGCTGCTACTAATTTGCCAGGAAGGCTTATTAGGAATAGGTGATGAATTCTAGTTACTTTTTCTATTTCCATAAAAGGTATCAGGTGATTTTTTTCATTGGTGTGTTAATATGAAAGTTGGGTGCAGGTTCGTGCAGAGCACATATTTATGTCTCTCTTTGGACTATTATGTGTATCCTCTCAATCCTAGTTTTACAAATCATGCCCAATGTTTTCCCATCTTCCTTCAGCCTTGTCAGATGACTGACTCACATATTCACCCTCCTGCTCATTTGCTTTAATGTTTGGTATTTCCTTTCATCCCATCCATTTGCCTTGGCTTACCTGTAGCTCCTTCCTGCTCAGCAGTTGGAGGTTCATATCAACGTTGATTGAGGCTTTCTGCTCAAGGCCATTTTGTTATAGGTATGTTCATTATTTAAATTTCTGTGTTCTAGAATGCGTTCTGATTTCTAACATGACTTGTGCTCTGACTCATGCTCAAATTCTCAAGCTTTGTTTCCAATAATAATGTATAAATTTAAGGCTATAGTTCTGACATGAAACATAATCACTGTTTTACATTCTAAATATATTGTAATTTTCATTATGATTGTCTCACTCCATTATGATCACTTTTACTCATGCATTATTTAGAAGCTTTTTTTATGGGTGAGATTGTTCTGGTTAAATTTCTATATTCTTGATTTTTAGCATAATTCCATTGTCTTCAGATAATATATTGCATATTATTTCAGTCTCTCAAATCTGTTGCAGCTCACTCTTTTGCCTAATGTGTTCACATTTTGTATAAGACCCACGTATAAGTAAAGACTAGCGTGGCCTGGAGTGGATGAGGAAGTGCAGTGACACGTCCCTTGAGTGAAGCCTCAGTACTGCCCTGTTCAACCATTCTGCACTGGCGCTTCTATCCATTATACTTATTAAATGCCAAGCTAGACTCTAAAAATATTTGCCCTGTAAAGTTTCCCTTGAGGAGTGGTTGACTCTTCCTTGGGTGTTTTGATGTCACGTAGTTTGATACTAAGATATCGATTTCGTTTTCTAGGTGAGTGATGAGCTCTTGTCCCTCACTGCTGGGACAAAATGCCTGGCAAGCGCAGACTAGGAAAGGAAGAGTTTGTGTCACCCACCATTTAAGGGTACAGTCTTTCGTGACAGGGCAAGTGTGGGTTGTTTTTGCTCTTTTGAGGGGGGCCAGCCACCCAGCTCCCAAATAAATCACACATGGAGGCTTATTCTCAATTATGAATGCCTGGCCTTAGCTTGGCTTGTTTCTTGCCAGCTTTCCTTAATTTTAAATTATCCCTTATACCTTTTGCCTCTGGGCCTTTTCCTTTTCTTATTTCTGTACATCTTACTTTCACTCTTACTCTAGGCTAGCTGTGTGGCTGGCCCTGATGTCCTCCTCCCAGATTTCTCCCTCCGTTTATTCCGTCTGTCTGCCAGCCCTGCCTTTTTCTCTCTCCTGCCTTGCTATTGGTCACTCAGCTCTTTATTAGACCATCAGGTGTTTAGACAGGCACAGTAACACAGCTTCACGGGGTTAAACAAATGCAACATAAACAAAAGTAACACACCTTAAAATAATATTCCACAACAGGGAAGTAAGTGGTGGTAGCAGGAGGTAAGGCCAACTTGCAATCAGTCAGGAAGCAGAGAGAGATGTATGCTGCTCACTTTCTCCTTTATCCAGCCCTGGATCCCAGCCCAGAGAATGGTGCCACCCACATTCAGGGTGAGTCTTTTACCTCAATTAACCCAGTCTAGAAACTCCCTCATAAACATGCCAATTTGTTCCTTTTATCATCTAAATGCCACCAAGTTGACAGTCAAGATTGTCACACCTGCCGTCTGTCTCCTACCTATTTCTTTGTTTTGTTTTAAAGTATGTTTTGACTCATATAAGAAGCTAGTTTTCTTTAGATCATCTCTTTTATGTTTTCATCTTTTCTATGTCTTTATATTTGATATGCTTATCTAAAAGCCTAAGTTTTTATTTTTAAATATTCTGTTTCCCCAAGTTCACAATAGTCAGTATGTACTAATTTCTGTGCTAATACAATTTATTTAATCCTGTCACTTCATTTTGTCCCTATTCTATTGGTTTTTCTTTATCACATTCTTTGAAATTTTCTTTTATTGCCTTCCTTTGGACAGTTCTCTGGAGTCCCAGCTCACACTCATGCCTTTTAGACTTCCCACTTTTGTCCCTAAGTGTGATATCTATCATTGTTACCAAAATGGAAACTCATGTGTTCTGGGAACAGGCAGGTGTTTCCCCCTTGTTCAGATATGTTCTGAAAACTCAGACTTACAGAAGGAAGCCAGCATTCCCCCAAGCCAACAGCTGGCCAAGGTGTTTGTTTCCTGCTGACCAAGGTGTTTGTTTGCCTTCCAGGATCCTGTCTTTCACTTGTTTTAGCATCAGAGGACTCTGCTATTCAGCACTAATGAGGTGGCTCAGAGTTTTCAGGTTGCTAGAAACAAAAGTTAGAGTAGCATTTACTTTTAACAACCTTCCAATTGGCCCACACCCACCTAGGATGCCACACAGAAGCCCTGAAGACCGCCCAATGTGAAGCCGTGCTCATTCCGTAATACCCTCCTCTCCTTCCTCTGCACCTCCAGTCCCCAGTTGTACAGCTCCTGTCCACAAAGCCACTAATGCGTCTTTGCCACATCTGTGCCTAAGAACTCTGCAGCACTGGGGGATCCCACACGGCAGGTCCTGGAAGAGCAGCACCTCTGCTGTGCTCTTCCTCTGCCACTGGGACCACAGTTCAGACAGGGCAGCGAGGGCAGCCAGCAGCAGCCCCGCAGCGGTGAGTGAAGAGTAGAGAGCCTTTAAACCCAGGCCAACTGTTGATGGGTAGAAGTCCCAGCTTCCTTGTGCTAAGCCTTTGATTTTTCAAGCCAAAAGCTGTGTTTTGTTTTGTTTTTAAGAATTAACTAGACTTGAAATTGTTTCATTTAAAAAGCCATGCAGGTCAAACAAAATAAGTATATAGGCAACGTGAGACTTGCAATCATCTTGTATTTGTCATTTGCTGTAAACAAATGCCAGGGCAAGGGGAACACAAGACAGCTATGAAAAGGGGATGAAGTAGCTTCTACCGGAACACGGTGTGGGCTCTGGCACCTTTCAAAGTCCTTATATACTTTCAGAACAATACACTAATTCAGGAAAGCTGGAAGAGTTTCATAAATGTATCTACAGAGAAAAATACGTATAAATGTGGATCATATGTCTCACTGGTGTATGTGGAATTTCAAAGATAGTGGCTTTCACATGTAGACTCCAGTGGCCTGAATTATTTAGCATTTGTCAAGCCCTGTGGTATCTAGGAGAATCAGCTTTGAGAGAGGGGACATTTAGCAGCAAACAGATTCCTAGAGACCACTCAGAGGGATTCTCTCCAGTCTTCTCCAGCATCCAGGTTGTATGTCTAGGACATAGACATGCAGGCCCGCCTAGCTGGAGGCTTTACCTAAATAGGGAGAGAAGCCATCTTCAATAGCTTGGCACACCACCTTGCCTTTAGGTTTGATAGTAAGACTGACTGCCCCTGGCAACAAGAGACTCTCACACACATAGAGTCTTCCAGTGGGAAAGACTTGGGTAGAAACAGTGAGATAAAGGCTGAGGCTGTAGTTGAGCAAAGTGCTGCCTAGCTTGTATAAGTTTCTAATTGCAATCTCTAACACAGACACAGACACAGACACACACACACACACACACACACACACACACACACACACACAGCCTTGGACATGCTACCACCCTGTCAAGGCTCACAGCCACAGTAACCTCGATCCCATGCCTTCCTCTGGACAGCCTCCAGAGTTCATAAACACTGAAAGGGAGCCTGAGAGAAAAGTAAGTGTACATGTCAAGAGGCTCTAAGCTTCCAAATGTAAATTGACTGGGATTTACATCTACACCTACTCGATTCACTGGTTGCTTTTTCAAGCACTGTGCTGATCCACCTGCCCACTGTTCACAACCCTTCAGTGGCACCCCGCTTATTTCAGGGTAAATATCAGTCCTGACGACAAGATTGCCTGGCCCTCCCTCCTGCACTTGGCCTTCCTGCAGCGTCTGACACTGTACGGCAGCACCCAGTGGGCTCTGGGGAAGTGTTTCTATCGAACGCTCCCTCTCCTCCCCTCAGTTGGTGAACTTTTGGTTTCTCTCTACTTCTTATCTGGTCGCATCCACTGTCCTTGGCTCTTGCTGCTCATTCAGACACATCTTCATAGCATTTGTCTCCGACCTCATTTCACACTGTATGCGATTGTGTAGGAAAGCAGCCCCTGCAGTGTGCAGGCGTCAGGACAGCAGGAGCCACGCTGCTCTGGGCATGTGTCCTGTACCCCAGTGCCCACATGGAGGTGCTCATACATACCAAGCAGTGTGTGAAGAGGAGCCTTCAAACACTCAGGTTCCTTTCCCCTGGAAGTTAATGAGCTGTGATTACTAAGTGCAAGGACACAGAGGCTGATAAACCAGACAGACGCCATCTCTCCTCAGTGATGTACGACATAACATACGTTCAGCTAACTCATAGTCGCCTCTTACTGTTTTAAAATAATATGCCCTAAGGTAAACACATTGCCTTTGGGGATACATGTATTTATTGCAAGTTATGCAGTGTCTGTGAAGTAGTATTTGTAAAACTCTATTGTGCTTTCAAAAAATCTCTTTAATCTTAAGCTTTGAGACATTTCAGGACCTGTTTTCTTCTTGTGTAAGCTACCTGTCACCAAGTATGGCTGACAGAGCAAGAAAGAAAGAAAGTAAGGTCAAGTCAGAAATAACGAAAACCTTCAAAAGTGGGGCTTTGCAAGCCATGATAAAGAGAATAAAGATCCCACGACACGTGTTCCGGGGCCCATTGGGAAAGACGCCCAGCGCAGTGGGGCTGATAGGAAAACCAGAGCTGAGCAGATCTGCACTCTGCCGGGCTGAGCTGCTCCAGGTCAGTGCAGATGAGTGAGCTGAGGTTGATGAAACTGAAGCCTGAGTGGAGAGTTAGGAATAAAGCAGCCCAGCTGGAGAAATAACGAAGCTGATGGGATCCTGCAGGGTTTTATCACCTGGGGGTGCTGGGACTCAGTAAGCCCGGCGAGGTCGTCTGCAACGCGTGTGACCTCTTCCTGTCATCATAGCCCCTTCATCCTGATGCCCAGGTGGCCCTCAGCCCCTACCTGGATTATACTCTGGAGAGTCTGCAAATGAGGGATTTCTCCTTTATCATTTGGGCTCTGCTCCTGCCTTTTACGAAGGAAAGGAGAAAGTTCTGGCAGATGAATCCATTCCCCTTTCTTTTTCAGTGTGTGACCTGTGAACATTGTGTGTTAAATGAGTTGCCTGAGTTCCTTTGAGGAATGGGGCTTGATTAGAGAAGGCAGCATTCATGCTTATTCGGCCTCATTATCCACACAAGGAGGGCTCCACTTCTCTGCCGTTTCTTCTGTTGGGTGCCCAACCTTGAGCCATTTCAAAAGCAGCTTCCCATGGGGGCTAGTGAAAGGTTTGGTAAGGAATCAAAGGGTTAGCATTAAGATTGCATCTTGGTATGGAAAGACAGAGAGGAAATTGAATAAATTAGAAGTGAGGAGAGTCTTTGCATTTTAATTATTCATGGGGTTAGGAGGTATGCGTACAGAAAAGAGTGGAAACGTTTACAAGGCTGTGCTGAGAACACATTTGCTTCCCTCTTCAGTGAGAAGAGACTTGTGGGTGTAGTTTCCTTTTTTATGCTAGCCATCATCTCTACCTGAGAGTAAATTAAAATTGTCCCTGTTTCTGTCCCCAGGGCAGTGTTTGAGCAAGTTAGCCATCTGCTCCTGGCCCTGCCGCTGTCTCCTCTACTCTTCTGATGGCCTCTCAGTTTACCCGCTTCACCTACACAGCTTTTTAAGTCCGAAAATGGATGTTCAGCATCCCTTGGTCCTAGTCTAAGCATGATTTAGTTTGTACAGCAGAGCACTTTAGAAGACATTGAGAAGAAGGTACATTTTATTTAACTTTTAGTTCAAATTGGTAGCTGGCATTGAATCTCACATTTATCGTATGCAACATGATATTTCAATATACACATTGAATAGTGATTAAATATAGCTAATCAACATTACCTCCCATAGCAGACAGCTTTATGAGAATGCTCAGCACCTATTTGTGTTTTCTTTAAAGAATATTGTCATTAGCTACAGTCTCTTGAATATATTCTTCCTGTCATCTAATTCTACTTCTGTACCCTCTGCAATGTCCCCCTTATTCCCCTCCCTAAGCCTCTGGTTACCGCCATTCTTACCCTCTACATCTAGGAGATGACTTTTTTAGACGCTGTGAGAAATGGCATTTGTCATCCTGCAGCTGGAGCTGGATTCTCTAGTCTTCAATTCATCTCGGGCCCTGCCCCTTCCTTCTTTGTTGCTGTGCCCCAGGAGTGCTGCTCTTGCTGACAGGCACCATGCACAGATTCAGTCTCCTTCTGTCCCTGTGGCTGTGTCCTCCTGTTCCCTATTGTATTGAAGTGGTTCTCCAGGATAAAAAGGTCATTGCTACATCAGACTTCTGAATGGTTCAACTTGACAGGATGCATGATTTCCAATAAGCTCTTCTTTATATCGGGATCCATCACCTCTGCTTGATCCAGTATCACACAACACAGTCGCCGACTGGCTTGAAGATGCAGGACTATTGACTGATATTCTTCTTACTGCCTAACCTGAAGTTCCGATTGCCTATTGGATGTTCGGTGTACTCATCTTCCATTTCACCCCAACCACCCGCTCCTACTGTATGTATATTTGTGAAATTATCTGCTGAAAGGATGAATTTCCCACTAGTCTCTGAGATGCTGTCAGCAGCTTAAGCTTCTTGCAAAAGAGAAGAGACTCTTCAATTTGTTCATGTTACCGTCGATTCCGTTTAAGACCTTGAGAAAATGACAGTTCTGAGGAGTTAAGGCCAGATGCAAGTAAGCAAAGTGGATTAATAAATTTTGGACAGAGATCATTTCAAATACGGTTGTCTCGTTCCAGAGAGGACCATAAAACACTGAGAGGCACGCCCTGTGTTAAAGGGAACTGGGGACAAGACTCTGAGCTAATGCTCACAATTAGCTGGCAAGTTCAAGAGTATGTTCAGTCTTGAACAGGAGCTGACCTGAAGAAAACCATGATGTCTTCCTTCAGCCAGTGTCTTTCTGGAAATGGACCCAAATCATGCATTATCCCTTTCATTCCATCGCCTCTGCCATAGTGCAGAACCCATCTTTGTAATCCTGAACTATTCCTGTAACCAGATGGAACCCATCTGCCTCTAATTTCTCCCATTCATGCTTCAGATAACGACTAAAATTATGTTTCTAAACCACAAGAGTACTGAGTTTCTTGCTTCCCCAAAAGTCTTAAACAACTTGCCTTTACCTGAAGTTTGAGATCCAGATATGTTCCCAAGTTTGGAAGGAAACAAGGAAAGGAAGGCCATCCCTGTTTACCTGAATGAAATTCCCACCCTTCTCTGCCACAGTAGTCCCTGTTTATATTCCAATTGTTGCTGTTCAGGGGACACATGGTGCCATCTCACACATTTATATCTTTCCTCCTGTTCTTCCCAAGTGGAACTTTCTGACTGTTTCTCTCTTCACAACTCTTCTGTCTTTCAAAGACCAGTTCTAACTACGTTGTGGAGCCAGTTCCTGCTTCTCACCTCCACCGCCATAGGCATGAAGTACTCCCACATGCTTGGTGGCACTCCAGTAGCACCCATTTAGCTAGATCATTGTTATACAATAGTGTAGAAAAGAGAATATGTATGAGCAGTCTAAACAACAATAACAATCAGTGCCTGTGCAGTCGGACTCTCTTTGGACTGCCAGGTCCCAAATAATGACACAGAGACTTCTTATTAAGTATGAAAGCTTGTTCTTAGCTTAGGCTTGTTCTCAACTAGCTCTTAAAACTTAAATTAACCCATTTATATTCATCTACGTTCTGTCACATGGCTTGTTACCTCTCCTCAGTACAGTATATCTCACTTCCTCCATGTCTGGCTGGCAAACCCCACCTTGCTTCTTCCCAGAGTTCCTATCTCTGCCCGGAAATCCCACCTATCCTCTCCTGACTAGCTATTGGCTATTCATCTCTTTATTAAACCAATCAGAAGGTGCCTTGGCAGAGACACTTCTTCATCGTGTACAAAAAGATTATCTCACAACATGCCTGTGCAGCCACCAGCCATCTTGGGAAAACACAAGGACAATGCCCCGTGTCTCTTTTGTGCCTGTCTCCACCACAACCTCCTAGAGGGAATGCTCATCGGTTCTCAGCCACTCCTTAGCACATGGCCATACCTCTCAGTGATGTTGCTGAGCTTCACAACTTTTAGCTTCAAAGGCGTTGCACTTTCTTCCTTTTTTTTTCAGAGAAAATTCATCACAGAGAATGTATAATAATCCATTCTCTATGTATTTTTCTACAATACTCTCACCCAACTATTGATTTATGTATCTGTTTTCCTGCTGAAGGGGACCACAGTGGTTTCTAATGTTTTACTATTGAAAAGGGAAATTCTTTGAAAAGTCTCCTGATACACGTTGTCAAAATTTTCTCTAAGGTACATCTCAGAAACCTGAAGTATGTATCTGAATGACTTCATAATTGTAAAATAATGCCAGAAACTTTTCCAAACACTTTATCCAATATGTACATTTCTGTATCTAATGTGTGAATCCCTGTTGCTCTGTATCTGGTCAACACTTGATATAAAATTTATATTAAATTTATATTACTTTACTATAGTGGATATGGATCAATATATCACTATGGTTTTAATTTTATTCCTGATTACTAATCAACAGCTCTTCATATTTGAGTCATTTTCCCTCTGTGATATATATTTTGATATCTCTTACTCACTTTTTAATTATTTTAGTGTTTCCTTGTTTTTTTATACTTTCTAGATATTAAATTTTCATTATACGCTTCAAATATCTTTTCAAAGTGTGTGGTTACTCTTTTCTTTAAAATTTTCTTTTAATGAAATTAAATTTATAAATCTTTCAAGATCAAATATATCAAAATTCTATACTGTTTGTGTTTTTGTACTTTAAGAAATTCTATCCTATTTTAAAGTCTTACTTTTTTTCTAGAGGTTTTAAGGTTTGAATTTTCATGTTGAAATCCATAATTCACTTGGAATTGTTTTTTATATATAGCTCAAGGTAGCAATCACCTTTAAAGATCTTCATCACAGCACTTAGTTGATTCTTTTCATAGCAAAATTTAATTGTAGATTATAAGAACATTGATATTTGTCTTAGTTAAGGTTTCTATTGCTGTGAAGAGACATCATGACCATGGCAACTCTTATAAAGGGGAAACATTTAATTGGAGTGGCTTACATTTCCATAGGTTTAGTCCAGTATCATCATGGTAGAACACAGTGGTGTGCATGCAGACATGGTGCTGGAGAGATGCTAAGAGTTCTGCATCTGGTGCAGGCAACAGGAAGTAGTCTGTCTCACTGGCCATGGCTTGAGAATATATGAGCCCTCAAAGCCCTCCTTTAGAGTGACACACTTCCTCCAACAAGATCACACCCACTCCAACAAGGCCACACCTCCTAATAGTGCCACTCCCTTTGGGGGCCATTTTTTCTCAAACCACCACAATATATGATATTATGTTGTAATCATATTTGTATCCTCCACTCTCTCATCAAGCTTCTCACTTAATAGATACTCAGAAAGGTTTTCTATCAGAGCGTTGTGGCCTTTGGGCTTCTCTCAATGCCTCTTTCCTCAGATGGCCCTTCTTCCAACACAGAGGATTTAGCAATGAGCACCATGGCCTTCCTCTGTCTTGTTATGCAGCTTCTTTCCTCACCCTGTCCCCTGCAGACATTTGCATGAACTGTTCCCCTACTCAATTCCCCACCTACAGAGCTGATATGCAGAACTCCTAGATAAAAGAAGTTGGTGAAGAGCAGTCATTTGTTTTGCATTGGTCCATCATGCCTTATAATGTGCCTCCCTGAAGTATTAGGAATCCAGGAGACTCCACAACATAGAAATTCTCATCTTAGGCTGTGTTTACACAGTCTGGTATAGCTCAGACATCAAAGATCATGAAGAGGAAGCTGGGAATGTAGTTCAGTTGGTAGAGCGCTTGTCTACTGCACACTGAGGCCCTGGGTTCCATTTCTAACACTGAACAAAATCATCTTTAATACCGATTGTGGCTTCAGCTGCCAATTTACTTTCCTGCAGACTGCCAATAAAATGAAATTTCCAGTGGATTCTCTTTGCTTTTCAGCTACCAGTGTGAGCTAAGATACACTAAATAAAACAAGCATAGAGTTCTTTTCAGAATCATGCAAGAGAAATCTTGCCCTTTGGAACCTAGACATACTCATGTGTAATTTTTTTTCATGCTTTCTAGTCTAAGCAATTGAGTGTGGATTTATTCTTTTTTTTAAACCAGAACAAACATTTCTAAAAATGCAGATAAACACTGGAAATCACTGAGGGTCATAAAGTAGCCTAAGTGTTATGAGCCTGGATTTTGGCAGATCGTGGCTTAGTCATTAAGAACTGAGTAACTTCAACTTTGTCATCACAGCAGGGAGATCACAGCATATGTACCTTGAAGAGCTTTTGTACTAATTAAATGTGGTGATGGATAATGTTAAAATACTGCCTCGTGCATTCTAAGTCATTAATCAATGAAAAATAATGATGGCTTGTAATAAAGGAAAAAGAAGGAAAACAATGATTCACTGATGGAATGCTTCAATCCCCGTGCTTTGGAGGTTTGTGTCTACATAGATTGATAACACAAAAGCAAGGCTGAGTGCAGTAAAGGGATGTGATTGTCGTAACTATATTTTTAAACCAGTCATTGCAGCACAACCTGGCAGTTAAACAAGTTCAAGAGAAGATTTGGATCTACTATCAAAAATTAGACCTTCTCTCTAGATGGCATTCCAACAAATAAAGCAAATATTCCTGAAACTTGCAAGACAAGAGATGTGGCAAAGCACAAACCCCACAAAATGACCCAGTACAGGAAGAGGAAAGACTGTCTCTCTGCCCAGGGAAAGCAGCATTAAACAAGATGGTTATGGTGGACACACTAAGCCTATTTTCCACAGGAAAACTAAAACAACAAAGAAGAGTGGGCTGGGACATAAGAATACTGAACCCAGTCTCAGAGAATGCTATTCATTAAAGCAATTCAAGTGTTTGGAACTGGAGGATGAGAAGAAAAGGGGTGAAGTGATTCAGAACTAAGCCAATTTTATTGTAAGAACAATTGCTGTGAGATGTTCTGTATGTTAAATGTGCTGCTCTGATTGGTTAATAAAAAAAACACTGATTGGTCAGTAGCCAGGCAGGAAGTATAGGCAGGACAAGGAGAGAGGAGAATTCTGGGAAGTGGAAGGCTGAGTCAGAGAGATGCTGCCAGCCGCCGCCATGACAAGCGAGATGTAAGGTACCTGTTAGCCATGAGCCACGTGGCAACTTATAGACTAATAGAAATGGGTTAATTTAAGATAGAAGAACTAGATAACAAGAGTCCTGCTGCAGCCATACAGTTTGTAAGCAATATAAGTCTCTGTGTGTTTACTTGTTTGGGTCTGAGCAGCTGTGGGACTGGTGGGTGAGAGAGATTTGTCCTGACCATGGGCCAAGCAGGACCAGGAAAACTTCAGCTACAAACAATAGAATTGTGTACTTATATTCTAATAAAAAGGGGGGAGCTTGTTAGGCTGAGGGTATACTTTAGTGGTAGAACACTTGCCTAGCATGCACAAGCTCCTAGCTTTGACTCTCCTCATCAGAAATGTTCCCTGTGCTGTAGATGTAACCAACCTTCTTATTAAATAAGAAACACAGAACCAATGCAAAGAAGAAAGCCAAGAGGTCAGAGCTAAGAGCTAAAACCTTACCCTTCCTCCTGCAGTGGTCCTACCTCTCCGAACTAGCTACCCCTGTGTTAAAGTCTTTATATAGTGTTCCTGTTCTGCCTTCTCATTGGTTGTAAACCCAACCACATGACCACCTCGTCACAGCCTGTCTGTATAGGCCTCCAGGTTTTCCTTGCTTGGTATTGAGATTAAAGACATGTGTGTCCAATAATTGCTGTATCCCTGAACACACAGAGACTTACCCAGCTCTGCCTACCAAGTGCTGGGATTACAAGTGTACGCCACCACTGCCCTGCTTTCCTATGGCTTGCTAATAGCTCTGACCCCCGGGCAACTTTATTTATTAACATACAAATAACATTTTAATACAAATAAAATATCACCATACTGTGCAGTCTCCCAGAAGCACTGATCATCTGCAATAGGAAAGATGAGCTGTGTCCTGTGGAGGTACCTTAGAGGAGATGAGATTTAAGTAGGGTCTTGGTGGAACTTCACCAGCTGGAGAGAGAAAACAAAGCTCTGGCAGCAGGACTAGTATCATAGAGTAAAACATGACCAGATGCTCCAGATGCATTATCTTCACATGGAAAAGATATAGATAATCCCAATAAAAGATTATAGCACTCCAGAGAGTCCCTGGGGCAGGTGGGTAATGGAGTGAAAGTCCAGGGAAATGGCTCAGAGAGTGAAGGTTGCCACTGAGCCTAATGACCAGAGTTCAGCCCCCAGGACCACATGAGAAAAGGAGGCAAGCAAACTCTGCAAGTTGTCCTCTGACCTCCACATACCTTCTGTGGCACTTGTGCCCTTATATGGGTGCACATATATGCATACACACACAATTAATTAGCTAATTAATTTTTAAAAGATGAAGTAAAAAGCAGAAACCTGAGTACTACCGCCCATCCATGTCACTGTTTCGAAGTAGCTCTGCTCTCAGGTCTTTCCTGTGGCCTTTCTCTGGTGAAATGTCTCTTGTGAAAGACTTCCCACTGCTTAACAGTGCCAGTTGGTGAGTTTAGTTCTTGCCTTGATTTCTATACCCAAACTTCTTTTTAAATTTATTCATATTTTCTGAAGTTTTAATATAATCACATCAATTCCCAGCTTCCCTCCACCCTCTCCCATAAATCCCCCTAGCTCTCAAATCCATGACCTCTTTTTCTTAAATTGTTACACACACACACACACACAAGATTTCTAAATACATAAATACAACCTGTTTAGTTTAGATAATGTTACCTGCAAATCCATCGTCTCAGGGCTGGTCATGGGTATCTGATAACCATTCATGGGGTTCTTTTCTAGAGAAGACCATTTCTTTAACTCTCAGAATTCTCCAGGTCTTTGTCTAGGGTTGAGGCCCTGGGAACTTTCCCCCTTCCACATCATCGTGTCCATCAGTGTCTTCGTTGTTCAGGTCTAGTCTAGGCAGCCATGTGAATGAGATTCCATGGGTGTAACCTCCGACATTTCTAGGAGACACATTCCCACAGTAAACTTCCTGTTCATCTGCATCTTACATCTGCCTGTCTCCTCGACGATCTCTGAGCCTTAGGTGCAGGAATTGTGTTGCAGATCTATCTATTCATTGGGACTGAGCACAACATGATCCCTTGTTCTCTGCAGTTTGGCTGTGGTTTTCTATAATAGTCTCTATGTGTTGAAAGGAGAAATTTCTTTAATGAGGGTTAAGGAACTATACTTGTCTGTGGGCATAAGAATAAATATTTAGAATGTAGTTGGAAACTATGCTGGTTTAGTAAAGTAGTGGTTACCCAATCTACTTTTGACCCTGTGATAATTTTTACTTTGTTTACTAGTCTTGAATTTTTTTTCCAGCTTTATTGAGGTATAACTGACAAAGTATTATATATACTTGAGATGTTCAATGTGTTGTTTTCATATCAGTACAGTTTGTACACTTATTTGTACAATCTAATTAGTATATTCATCAGCAAACAAAGTTACATGAAAGCAGTTGATTATATTTAAGGCCTATTCTATTAGCAATTGATATATATATTCTCTTAGCAATTGATATAGAGGGAGACAGAGTGGTGTTTTGTGCCCCTTTACCCGTATCTTCCCATTTCTCTTGCTCTTTAGCCTTTAGCAACCGCTATTTTACTCATTTTGTTTTCTCGTGTTTCTGGAGTCTTACATTTGCAGATGTCACCAGAAAAATAATTCCTCACAGTGTTTGTTTTTCTGTATCTGGCATGTCTACTAAGATTCTGGGGTTTTTTGTTGTTGTTGTTGTTGTTGTTTTAAGGGATCACCATATTGTTTTCCACAATGGCCGTGCCATGGTACTTACATTTCTACCAACTATAGGTAAGGCATTCCATTCTCTACATCCTTGCCTCTGTTCATTATCTCTTGTCTTTTTAACAGTAGCCATCCTAATGAAAGTGAGAAAACTGGCTGTGTTTTAAGTTCCGTCCCCCTAATGACTAGTGAAGCTGAGCATCTTTTCATGCACCTGTTGCTCATCCATAAACTTTCTTTGAGGAAATGTCTTTTGAATTCCTCTTTTCTGCATTTCAGTTGGGTTGTTAACATTTGCTATGGGGTAACATGATCCCCTTACATACTTCAGATACTAAACTCTTCTCAGATACATGGTTGGCAAGCATGCCTTCCCACTCAGAGGCTGTCTTTCCTTTCATTGGCTGCTATTTGCCATGAAGAACCTCTTTAGATTGATATAGTCCTACTTTTTATATTTGCCTTGTTGCCTTTAGTTTTTATGTCATATACAGAGAATAACAGCAAAAGCAATGGTCAGGAAGCTTATTCCTTGAGTTCATTCAGGTGTTTCACAGCTTCAAATCTTGTATTTAAGTCTTTAATTCACTTTGAGTTGATTTTTATATATGGTATAAAGGTCCAATTTTTTTCATATCCATGGAGATACCTGGTTTTTCCAACTCCATTCATAGCATAGTCTTTGTACCTTTATAAAGATTAGTTAGCTATATTTGCACAAACTTCCCTAGAAAATATGCTTTTTCTATGTCTATAAGTCTACTTTTATATAGTACCATACTGTTTTAATTATTATAGCTTTGTAATAGGCTTTAAATCACTATGTGATGCCTCCAGCCATGCTTTTTATTCTCAAGATTGCTCTAGCTATCTGGAATCTTCTGTGGTCCTGTATAAATTCCAGAGCCAATTTTTATTTTTTCTGTTTTTGTGAAAGTTGTCATTGGAATTTTCATAGAGATAACATTAATTCTATAGATTTAGTATAGACATTTTAACAATATAAATTCTTCCCCTCACCTAAATATATATTTCATCTTATTTATCTCTTCTTCAATTTGTTTTATCAATGTATTATGAAAAATAATACTATGAAACAAAAATCCTTTAGGTATATTATACCTTTCACTTCATTGGTTTAATGTTTTCCTTAATATTTTTGAAGCTATTGTAAGAGATATCTTTTCTTCATTTCTTTCTCTGTTAGCTAACTTTTAATTATAAAATCACAATTATTTGATTGTCTACCCTGCAACTGTACTAAATGCATTTAGTTCTAACAGGTTTGTGTGTGTGTGTGTGTGTGTGTGTGTGTGTGTGTGTGTGTGTGTGTTAGATCTTGTATTTGCTACTTAAAAAAACATGCCGCATACTTCTCCATTTCCAATTTCCATGTCTTTTATTACATATTCTTGCTTGGTCTGTGTAGGACTTCTAGCACTATACTGAACAGGGGTAATAAGAGTAGGCATCCACTACTACCTATGGTGGGACACCTCGCACAGCCTTGAGGCTTGGGGAGGAGCTTGGACCTGCCTCTACTGAATATACCAGGCTCTGCTGACTCCCCATGGGAAGCCTTACTTTCTTGTAGGAGGGAATAGGGGGAGAATTGGGGGAGAGAAGGCTGAAGGGACAGGGTAGGGGGAAGGAAGAGGAGGATCTGTGATTGGTATGTCAAATGAATAAAAAAATTTTCTAAATATATATATAAAAGAGTAAAAGAGTGGGCATCTAGGTGCTGACTTTATGGCTTAGTTTGTAAAGTACTTGTCTACCATGATGAAGCCTTGGGTTAATCCCTGGTACTACATAATCCAGACATGGTGCTGCATTCCTGTGATACCAACATTCTGGAAGTGGAGTTAGGAAGATCAAGAATTCAAGGCCATCCTTGGCTATGTAGTATATTCAAGGCCAGCCTGGGCTACATGAGAGCCTATCTCAAAAAGAGAAAGAGTGAGCATCCTACTTTTTCTCCTGATCTAGATGGAAATTTTTCAATGTTTCATCTCTCAGAAGATTTCAGGACCTGAGTGAGATGATAGTGGAATGATGAGAAAAAATATCCCATGTAAATGGAAAGAAAATCAGGTGCTGGCTATATGTGTATGGGGAAAAAAAGACTTTAAGTCAAAACTGTAACAGGAGACAAAGTCATTGTAAAAAGATGTAAGGATGAATTGTGGTCAACCTATTGAGACCTTAAACAACCATAAATATAAAGGCACCTAATACAGAGTACATAAATATATAAGTCAAATACTAGCAAAACTAAAGGGAATATAGATAATCAATACATGTAGATTTTCCATTTATATCCCAGATATCCAAGTAAAAGTGACTGAGAAAAGTTAAACTAGAAAATAGAAATGCATTGGAAATGTCCAAGAGAACATGACAGCAGTTAGGCCAGTTGGATAGAGAGCCTGCCAGACCTTCCTATGCCAATAAAGGCAATTGCCTTCTGGTACAGTAAGGGGTCTTACTGAATAAGAGCCTGGAAAAGTTGTTTTTAATTTCATACGTATCTCTATTATAATAAATGTTATCAGAGTTTTCTTAGAAAGGCAAAGCACTACCTGCCCCATGGCATACGATGCTCTCAAGTATGTGTTGAGTAGATCTTAATTAAAAGAGGGTAGGTGGCTTTTAAATGGTCCCCACATAGTTCTGATGTTTATTCCTGGGTAAAACCTACTCCTGAAGAGCCCATGGGGTATGAAGTGGACAACTATTGCAAGATACACAATATAAAGAGAAAACTTCATCCCTTTATGACTCAATTATTCAACAAATATTTTACTAAGAGAATAGTATGATGGTTAATATAATCCTACTTTAATTTATATGACTAACTTCTTTTAAAAAAAACTTTTCATTTTCTAAAGAGCTTCCACACAGCTATGGAATAACTCCTAGTAAAGTCTTTGTCTGCAAATTGAAATGAAGATGTTTGAGTTAGTGATTGGTACATAATGCATTTCTCCATACCTCACCAGTCAAGAGGGAGAAAGGAGTGAAGGCATTGTTCTTAACCTGAATTCTGATCATGTTTTACTGGGTATAATCTAAAGATTTTGGAAACCACTTGCATTTGAAAATGAATTTTCATTTGAAATGCTATCCAGAACACATAAATAATAAAAAATAGCATAAATAATAAAAATAAACAACAATAATAAACCCCAAAAGAAATAGTGAGCAAAGCACAGAATGAGAAAATCTATTTTTCAAAAAAGAAAGAAACCCAAATGACTTTTAAAAATCTGAAAAGATGCTTACCACCATGAAAATACAAATTAAAGAACTAAAATAGTACTGTCATCTATCAGGTTGGCAAAAGCTAAAAAAATAAAAATAAAAAACTGGCATTTCTTTAAAAAAAGGTAATAACATGAGGAACTAAGAACTTTTGATTGTTAGTGATGGTAGTGCAAATTGGTGTGTCTTTGGAGAGAAACTTGGCAATATCCAATAAATTTGGATATACACATTAACCTATAAGTCAACAATTTCACCATTATGTTTTTACTGTGGTTTTACTCATATACAACAGGAGACAATAGTTACCGTAACATGGGTTTTAATTGTAAGTACTGAGTGTAGGAGAGAGTCCCAGATGGATATCAATATAATATAAAAATAAGTAGTAAGCTATTTATATAATACAGTATTATATAGTAGTGTAAAGGAGTAAAGTATATTTCCTACTTAGACACATTTCAACAACATAATATTGAGTTTAAAAAGGAAGTTACAGAATCATGTATGTGATGCTACTTCTATAAAACTCAAAAACATTCTAGCATTATTTATTACTCATGGTACACACGTGTCACAAAATGATAAAGACCTGAAAAAGAAAGCATACATCAAATGCAGAGAAGGCAGGCCAGGCGTGCCGCCATAAACTCTGGATTGTTCAAGGGAGTGAAACCCTCCACCAGAGACACTCTAGAAGACTGAGGGGGGGGGTCGGAGAGAGAGAGAGAGAGACTCAGAACATGGGAGAATACAACCCTTCATCCATTTAAGTAACTCACCCCTTCCATCTAGTCTACATCAAAAGGGGGAAGTAGGGAAGCTCTCGCATGGTCCTGCATTATACTCTTTAATGGCTTAAAATGTTGAGAAATAACCCAGCAGTAAAGGGACAGAGCGCAGCTGCTAGCAGTTATTGGACAAATTAATCAATTTTAAATCTATGCCTCAGTGGCCAGAGACACTTTAATCAAACCACTTACGTTAACAACGTGATGCTCTCGGAAAACAAAGGTGATTAAAAAGTAAGGATTCTCCATCAGAACAAGCCTACAGGACTGTTCTTCCAGAAAAAGCAATGGAGCTGAGGATTTTTGTTTACATGTTTGGTCTCAGTCCTCTTGGTAATGAAGAGACACTTTGAAAGATGACCCTGCAGCCTCACAGGCATCATCAGTTAACACAGGGCAGTTCTGATGATGCAGGGACCAGTCCCTAAGAGTACCAACACAGTGGTGAACTCAGGGAGCCATCCCGGAGACATACCTAACGGTTACATGAAATCACAAGAGACACAGTGGACGTGATGATCAGAGCCATAGTCCAAGAAAGAAATCTGAAGTCCCAAACAGAAACAGGGGAAGCGTCACGAAGTGGATCCAAAGGATTCTCAAGTGCTCACACAGTGTTAAGGAGGTCAGTCCAAGTTAAGAGGCACAAAAAAATTACAAAAAAGAGAGAAAAGTGTAAACAAAAGTAATATGGGTGGTTCAGATTAAATAATCGTGCAGAAAATTAATTTGATGTCTCTGTACCAGTGCCTCTTACTATGTGTTATTCATTAATCAGCTCCCTGTGGAATAGCAGAGATGTTTCCTTTCCAGATTTAATTCTAAATTCTTCCATCAGTTCTCTGCCATCAAAGATTTGTCTGTTTGTCCATTTCAGAATTAAACATGATCATGTTTCTAACACATCTCAAAAGAATCTGGCCTAAAACTATGTTGAATATGTGGGAAGTGTTGTAAAGGGTCAGTGTTTTTCATCGGGGAGGCTGACAACCCCTAAAAACTCTTAGATAATTAACTGAGAATTTTACACGGAGACAAAACTCTAAATGCATGGGTCTGGTAGTGTAAGAACTTATGTTCACACAGAGAACTTAGAATTATTTGAACCTAGCTGGGCTGCATGATAGATAATATCGTTTTAGCTGCCTCTCGTCTCCTAATGCTTACATACAAGCAAATGTACTCGGGGCTCTGAATGTTCCCAATCGAGGTGAGCTCTCATATCCTCCCATGCATTCCATTAGATGCAGGAGTCAGTTTTCAAAAACTGAAGAGAGAAAACCACACGCTTGAGTCAAGATACATATGGGAACACCCCCTTTGAAAACAGTGGCCTGCCGTGGACTCCTGAGAGTGCTGCCAGTGTGTCAGAGAGTTCTTATCCCACACTGCAAAGCGGAAGAGTTCCAAAAGCACATTGCAAAGCTACCGTGATCCAGGGGCTTTTTAGTCTCCTGATTTACAAAAGCTTTACATTTTTATTTCCAATTAACCTATCGATAGTGATGTCACTTAAATACTCCTAAGGAATATTATCTGCTCATTATAACCAGAAAAACATGCTGCCCAATTTCATAGCTCAGCTGTTCTCATGCATGGATGGACAATCTGAATTAACTCGAACAGAAACAAGATTTTTAGACACTCGGCTACATTCCTAGTTGCAAATTTTAAGTAATTAATATGTAACTTTAAATAGTAAAAGAAGATAAATGGATAATGTTTATTTTGTGTATCATAATGATGGTGACACAGTGCTCCTCTGGCTTTCTATTTATTTAGCATTAGTACTTCAATAGAAAAATTATTATAATCAACACACTAACTGCTGATAACACTGAATATCGTGGCAATGAGTAAAGGTTCTCTGGGGAGCTGCCTTGAAATTAAACTTTTAATGAAAGACTCTATCTGTGTCCATTATGGCCATGATAATAGACCCCAGTGCCTACTAGTGCCATGATTTTTCCTGCTTATGTACACTTTGTGCACAGTTCAAATACTACACAAGGACATGCATGATACTGCTGGTTTGAGACTTCATGTAGTGTGCACAGTTATCTGAAGAGAAAGGTTAAATTGATCAGGGACATTCAGAGCCATTCATTGCTGATGAGACTTATTCATAGTTACAGCTGTTCCCACTCCATATCTGCTGAATTCTCACTCATGGGATGGCCTGGGTATTAGAGCTACTTGGGACATGTGATTGTGCCTATTTAATTATACAAAATAAAGGGTTTCATTATGACATTTTCAAACATATACTCTGATTATGTTCACCCTCATCACTCCGTCTTGTTATTTTTAAACAATAGCCCTGTCTTAGGGTTACTAATGCTGTGATGAAATACCATGACCAAAGAAACTTGGGGAAGATAGGATTCATTTGGCTTACACTTCCACATCACTGTTCACCATTGAAAGAAGTCAGGACAGGAACTCACACAGGGCAGGATCCTGGAGGCAGGAGCTGATGCGCAAGCCATAGAGGGGTGCTGCTTACTGGCTTGCTTCCCCTGGCTTGCTCAGCCTGCTTTCTTATAGAACCCAGGACCACCAGCCTAGGGATGGCACCACCCACCATGGGCTGGCATCTCCCCCACTGATCACTTGAATGAGAAAATGCCTTACAGCTGGATCCCATGGAGGCATTTTCTCAATTGAGGCTCCTTCCCCTTTGGTGATTCTAGCTTGTGTCAAGTTCACACAAAACTGGCCAATACAACCCCAAAGGTAAATATTCAACCATAAGCATCTCTATTGCATCTCATTTGAGTAATGAACAACACTGTGTCTTTCTCCCTTCCTGGAGTGCTAAAGTACCCTCAGAAGGAGTAGAGTCAGAGAACCTACAGTTGGCCTTGTCTCCTGACTAACTATGTGTTTTCCATAGCTTCCTACTTTTCTCTAAAGTTCAGAATACTCACTTAAAGTGAGGGAAATAAAATCCAGAGGAAAAAGTGGGCTCCTTGCCCTCCACCACTGCGTATGATTTGTGGGTGTCTTCCTGTTGCTACAGTAGAGTATCTGAGAACTGCTTATGGAAGACCAGTAATTCCTTTCTGTTCTGTGGTCTCATAAGTCCAAGATGAAGGTGCCAGAATCTAGCATGGGCTCCTTTATGTGTCAGCAGGACAGAAGACAGACGTGCAAAGGGGTCAGCCCACTCTCATGGCCCTTTTTATCCATCCATTCATCAGGATAGAGCTCCCAGGACCTAAAAACCTCCCTAAGGCTCTGCCGCCAACACTGATGGGCTGGGGATGAGTCTTCCTGCACATGAATTTGGGGGAACTCATCCCAGACCATAGCAGTGAGTAGAGAATAAGAACCTTTACCAGCTGTTACCTCTCCTTGTTTACCACCCCCTCCCCCATTTATTAAAAAGTCACCTTGCTCACTTGCCTGCACATATATGCACACAGACACACAGACATGCGCATGCTAAATGCTACAAGAGATAGTATAAACACAGAGCGTGCTCTCTGCTCTCCAGGGGTATAATTTCACTATGTCTGCCTTTAGCCTATGTGAGCAGACGGAGAGAGGCGAACAGCAGACAGCTGCTTCCACCTTGTGGCTGTCTCCTCAGGGAGTTGCGGTGAAGCATGGCAGGGTTGCCTCTCCTTGAAAGCTGAAGAAGATTGTGTTGGTTTCACTTCTATAACTTTTTTTACCTTCTTAAAATTATAAGTATTAGGAATGTTTGAGGCCTTGTTTTCAGAGAAGTCAAACTTGAGTTTCACCCAAAGTCAAGTAGTGTGTATCTGAGAAATATTCATGAAGCTCTTGTCTCATTCCAAGCATGTCTATCAGCAATGGCAAAACACTAAGGCATCTCCTGCCTCAAAGCACTCAGCCATGAGCACTCGAAGACTCATAGTCTCCTCTATCTCCCACACACCCTCACCTCTCTTCAGCATCTCTCTCTTCCACCAGTGGGAACTAACTAATCTTTGCCCCTTTTATAAGTAGATTTTACTCTTTATTATTTTAAAGCAATACAGTACTACTACCAGGAGGTACAAAGACACAGTCCCACTTTCCAAGAGTTTATAATTTTGTCAGTTGAGATGTGGGAGGAATAAAGCACAAGAATCAACTCTAGAGGCTTTGATGCCCTGAGTGCTACAAGAGAGGAAGCTACAGTGTATTGGGACCAGAGAGAAAGGAGCGGGAATTATCTCCATGATGGCCAGTGATGGCTTCATGGGGAATCTGAGTAGAGCCGTGATGAGTGGCCATGATTAAAAGATGAGATTCGAAGGCCAGGCAAAATAGCAAGAATGACAAGGTCTGCTGAAGATAATAGCCAAAGAATAAAAAATAAAAGTAGGAAAGCTGGGAAGAATCAGAAAAGGGCCATACTGAACATAAGTGAGGGGTGGGGACACGCTACAACAGTAGAGGCTTCCGGGTTCATAAGGAGCCACATAGCACAAAGTCTGTTCAAGGAGCATGTGATGGGGGCAGATGTTGAAAGAGCGGAGACACAAAACCAGAGGCATGTTATGCAGTGGGCAGTGGTGATTTCTTGGTAGAAGTCCAAGCAGTGGCCATATGGACCAAAAGAAGAGGGGAAGAAGGGGGCAGTGAAAGTGGAGGGAGACTGGAGGGAAGGAAGGGATGCTCTGGCTCTCACCGAGGAAACAGCAAATGGCTAGAGGCACGGGTGCCTCTGAGGTCTTAGGCAATCAAACAGCATTGATACTGCCGATTTTCCTACAAAGGGGCTTAAAGGATGTCCGTGGTTAAAACTAAATATTACAACAGAGTAAGATTCCCAAATAGCACCTTTCCAATGCAAGTTGGGAAAAGTAAATACCATCCGACTTTGACATCTTGCTCTTGAATTATTTCTTAAACCCTATATCTGTCATACCACTTGTCATATTCATTCACTGTTTGTGGCTCTACCCCTACCTTGCATCAACTGCACCCCAAGGTCAGTTCTTCCTTTATTCCACCTTCTCATCCAAGCCTGTTTTCTTTCAGTCCCTGCCCCATGCAGTGTTCTTGGGGTGATGGCTATATCGGGATTACCCAAACGCTCCTGGCCTCCAGCACATGTTAGTTTTGCTCACTAAGAAATACCAACAGAAAGAGACTGTATACATTAGTTTTGTATTCATGCTACAGTAAATGATGACAAATTTAGTGGCTGGAAACAGTGCACACTGACTACCTCACAATTCTAGTGGTCAAAACGTCCAAATTGTTTCACTGAGTGGAAAGGGAGGCATCAAGTTGGCGGCACTGGCTTCTTCAACAGGCTTCCAGGGAAAATGTTGCCTTTTCCAGCATCCTGAGCCATCTGTTTGTCTTGGCTCCTAGCCCATTCCTTTATCCTCAGATCCATCAGTTTAGCATCTTCTCCCCTCCCTGACCTCTGCTTCTATCCTTTCATCTCCCTTAGATGTTGACTCTTGGGACTTCATTGGACCCAGCCAGATATTCCAGGATAACCCATCTCACAACCCTTAAGGTTGAGCTGGAGGTAAAGCTCAGTTAGCTCAGTTGGAGAGCTCTTTTCTGATATGTGTGAAGAGTTGAGTTCAGTCCCCGATAGAGGAAAAAAATGGAGCCTGGGATGTCATTCAGCAGTAGAGCACGAGGCCTCACATTTCATCCCTAGCTCTAGATAGATAGATAGATAGATAGATAGATAGATAGATAGATAGATAGATAGATAGATAGATAAGATAGATAGATAAGATAGATAGATAAGATAGATAGATAAGATAGATAAGATAGATGATAGATAGATAGATAGATAGATAGATAGATAGATAGATAGATAGATAGATAGATAGATAGATAGAATCTGCAATGTCCTTTTCCATATAAAGTAACATATTCACAGCTTCCAGGAATTCAGAAGTAGAAGTCTAGGGGGTGGGAGGTAACATGATTCCGTATTCTCTCCACACCGACAGATGGCTGTTTTTCTTGTTTTGCCACTCCCTGCAACTGTGCTCTGGGCCTAGCAGAACTTCTCCTTTCTGCAGCTCCAACTCCAGGCAGGCAGCCTCTCTTCCATGGTCTCTTTCTTGATCCCAGTAACTTTTCTTTCCTTCCTCAGGTCTTTCAGGATTGAGGTGGCAACAGCACCAATCTGCTTACACGGGGCTGCCTCCATAGCTATTTTCATTTCCTTCCCATCCACGTTGTACAATAGTGCCTTCATTAAATCATTCTCAGGATTGTAGCTGACCACTGTGCATGGCTACCCATCGTGATATACCGTCGCATTCTAACCTACACAGCTATCATGTCAGATCTAGAATTGGCACACTCACGGAGAGTCCACACGTGTAAATGCAATGTGAAAGATGGTTAGCTTCCGCAAACCAGGAATCATTATCATGTGCCAAAAGAGCAGCCATTGTTCAAAGTCCAGTTGGTGATCATATCTGGAAAACAGTATATCTGATTAGGCAAATATGCAGAATAATACTCTGTTTTGCTTTCAGCTGCATGCAGGGAAGGGAAATGATAGACTGCACGTAGTCCGCAGTTAAAGTTTCCTCTGTGATTTTCTTTTTGTTTATTTTTCAATCAGCTAGGCAGACAGACTTCATGACCTAACGTAAGTGATTTCTAAGCAATAGCAGACGCTCAGCTGGGCTGCCGCCGAGAGCCTTCTACCCCTGCTCAGGCAAATGATTTGAGATATTACCCGGTCTCTTCCCGCCTGAACAGATAAAGAGCATCTGAAAGTGAAATGGGGCTGCTTGTGTTTTTCTCCTTTGTAGAAACTATTTCTGCTTCAACAAGCTTGCCTTTAAACTCTGTCTTCGCATTTATGTCTTCTGCCACATTCATGGTGATTTCTTTGTATTAACTCGGGGTTTAAATTACCTGCCAAGCACTCAATGAGATTCTCTTCCTAAAGATTTCATCTAGAATCATAAAATCAAAATAGCATTGCTGTCCTATAAGAATGCCTGCGAGGCAGTACTTAACAACCCAAGAAGACTCTTTCCCCTGTCAGTGGTGTTTCCACAGAAACAATATTTGCCCCATTCTCCACTTAACACTCCCTCAGTCAATCTGCTGCCTCCCTCCTAGGTTCATTGTGCAAAGTTTACTATTGTGTTTCTTTTCCCTCTTCTACCATGATGATGATGGTGATGATTACTACAATTAGCAATAGATTGTATTTATAGATATGCTTTGTAGATTATAAGGTATGTATGTGTGCTGTGTGCTATTCAATTTGGGTCAAAGTAGGTGACATATACTATGAAACCAAAGTAAATTCTTACTGTAAACTGATTAAATCCAGTTTAAGCAAAAAGGAGCATAGAATCAAATGAAATACCTGAAAAGAGTCCCTTCCTTCAGCCAACCATGAATGCTTCTGTTAAACAACGCATATGGACATTTCCCTGTGGCTGGACTTATGCTGTTGGGAAGCTTGCAATACTAGACAGGAAGAGGAAATTCTTCTAAAGACATGCACAGGAAAGGTGCATCCACGGCTGGTGGGATCCCAGAAGCCCCTCTTGGATGATCTGGTAGCTGAGGTTGGTCTTAAGGGATGAGTAAGATGAACCTGTTTGAAATGAAGTGGGAGGGCGTCCAGGCAGACCAATGAAATGGCACCTACAAAAGGACAAAAAAGAAAAGGTTCTCAGATGCTCAGAGCCCAGGAAGGGTTGACCCAAGAACAGCATAAAGCCAGGAGTGGGCACTTCAGAAGTAGGGCATCAACCATAAGCGAGGGTTCTGGGAGACTAAGGAGAGTTATAAACAATCTAATAAAGCTCCCTGTGTATACGATTGGAGTCTGCAGTATTTGCCAGGGAAAATGAAAGCTTTGATGGCAAAGACCGAGGTGTCATTTAAAGGTTGACTGCTTCTACAATCGGGATGCTGAATTATCTGTAAATTTTACAATTTTTCCATGTTTAAATTTAGAGACTTTAAAAAAGATTGAATGAGAAATGAAGGCTTTTGAGCAGAAAGCCTCCCCATTGCTGCCAGGGGCAGCCTGCTAATTAGAATGTCCAGCCCCAGGACACTCCGCTGCAGATCAGTGCGCTCAAGTCAAAGACTGAGGTTTTCTTTAACTGTGACTACATCTTTTCAAAGGGTAAACATCAAATCATAAAAGCACAGAAGATGTTATACCACCCACAGCTCATGGCAGCCCTCCGAATTATGCAGCGGCCTGTGACTTCTTAAAGCCACTTGTGGCCCTCACCTCCATGCCCTTCTAAGCTGGTATGCACTCAGGTGTAGCCTTGATCAAGGACTTTGCACATTTGCAGGGTCATTTCACGTTTCCATTGGAATAAATTTTCTTGAGCGATATTGGAAAGTTTCTCTTTTAAATGGTTACTATATCTAGGACATAATATAAAGACAGAAAGAAACTCAATTTTCAACATACAAATTAATTGAGACAAATAAAATTCACAGTTTGAACACTCTCAAACATTTGTTTCCATTTCCAATTGGGTTCAAAGTTTTCTCCATGGAAGAACCTGCTGACTTGATGGGTTCCTGTCTCAGCATGTAACAAGAACCAGGCTACGTGCTGGGTAGCTGCAGCCTATCTAATTCAATTACGGTCTAACGAGAGGGATGGGGTGGTTAACAAAGACACTTGATGGAACCCCTTGGAAAGTATGCTCACTGCAAATGGTTACTAAGTAACGTCTAACAGGGCTGGAGATGCAGCTCAGAGGTCAGTGCCCTGATATGTCCTAGGCCTCAGGCTCTGCTTCTAGCTCTTTAGACTAAACATATAAGAAGAATGATAGCAATAATCGAATGTCTAACAAAGGTCAATCATATAAACCGTCCACTGAATGTAAACAGTCAGCCTGGACAGAAGGCTGGCTAAGAGGACTCTGCCCTTGCAGAGGACTGCTTCAGTTCCCAGAACACAGGTGTGGGCTGGCAACCACCAGGTACCACAACTCCAGGGGCTCACATGCCCTGTTCTGGCCACCACAGACACCAGGCATGCACGTGGTGAACATGTAGGCAAAACACTAACGCACTTAAAATAAAAATAAACATTTTCAGAATTTTAAAAATATATTAAAGTCACTGTCAAGTAGGAATCAGTCTGTCTCCTGCTACAGCAGGGTGACCTGTGGCCATCAGCACCTTCTTGTTGAGTAGCTAGAAGTGAGTTGGAGCAATGAACACCCTAATTCTATCTGTTTTTTTTCCTCTAGCACTTTATGGTGTCTTTCAAGTAAGCTCTCTTCCTCCTCAGACCTTTAGGATTGTTTCTAACTTCCCTCTAAGAATTTGTTCAACTCACCATTATGAAAATCTCATCTGGTTTCCTACAAATACTATAGAAATTGTTACAGTTTGACTCAAGTTGCTTAAGGCAGTATTTCCAGAAAACTTGAGGTGTATGCCGAGGTGCCCAAAGCTTATGTCTCTATATCATGAGAATGAATTCATTGGTTGTAACTGAAAAGCAAACCAAGCATGCATTACTCAACTCTGATTAGCTGAGGACCTACCTGTCAAGAGTAGCAGGAATGAATGACATGGAGTCAGTGGGGGGAAAGAGCCTATAAGTGATGCATATGATGACATTGACCTGGGACCTGAGGATATTAGCCACAAATGTGGCCCACACTCAACCTCCCCGAAGTAAGAACTTGAGGTTATCTTTTATCCATGTGTGCACTATTCTGAAGAAGCCTAGCTTCTCACACTGGACTATAATCTGGGATCATTTCACTTATGACGGTCATGCAAAATAAGTTCTTGTTTTGTAGTAGTCACATAAGAGCCATTAACTGAGAACAATCTGCTACCGGCTGGGCATGGTGAGGCAGGCCTTTAATCCCACCATTGTCAGAGGCAGAGGTAGGCAGATCTCTATGAATGTGAAGCCAGCCTGGTCTACATAGAGAGTTCCACTACATAGTGAAACCTTGTCTCAAATAAATAAATACAACTTACTAAGCATGTTTATGTAGATGGCCATGAAGAAGTTGAAATGAACCTGTACTTAACATATTTCTTATAAAGACTCTATTGAGCCAAACCACATGCTTCCTAAATGACTTAGCTATATGAATGTATCCAGAACTGGGAATGGTTATGCATGCCTATAATCCCAGCACTTGGGAGACTGAGACAGGAGGATGAAGAGTTGGGAACCAGCCTGAATAATGTAGTGAAAGAGACACTATCTCAAAAACAAAAAATGTGTGCATGGGCATGTGCATGCCCGCACACAGTATAGAATTTAGTTTTAAAGTTTTAACATCTGAATTATCCATCACTTAAGGTCTGAGCATTAACCTGTACTGCCTTGGCCTTCTAGTAGGAAGAGAAAAAATAATCTACTCTACGCAGCCTCAAGCAAGTGTAAGGATTTGGTAATAACTTTGTTAAAGAAAATTCCACCACGATACAGGACCTGGAGTAGATGGGGAGAAACGTGGGACATGACAGGGTATGCTATGTGGAAAGACGCATCTCAGCCTGCCTTGCCCAAAGACATAGCTTTGCTCAAAGGTTGCTAGTTGCCCCAAGGGGACCACAGATAATATTTCTGAACCCCTTGGCTAATTTTCTAAATTTGATATTTCTTCAACCTATACAAAGCCCCAGGCCATACATGGGTCCTGAATCACCTCTACCCCAATTAATCTTTTTTCTTTCCATTTCCCTCTCCATTCCTCCTCTCCTTCTTCCCTCCTTCCCTCCTCCCCTCCTTCCCTCCTCCCCTCCATCCCTCTCTCTCTCCTTCTCTGCCCTTCTTGCCCACTCTACAGTATTTTAAAAATTCCTTAAGGACTCTTGGCAACCTTTGAAGCTCCATTTTAGTCACATATCTCAGCTACAGACAGTTCTACAGTAGGAAGAATGTAGAAAGATAACGCAGACACTGTGGGTCATTTTCTTCATCCTGAAAGACTGTGGGTTTCATATTAATTTCCCATCTCATAGAACAGGAAATGATGCTTTGGGGGTGTACACTAGAAGTTGAAGTGAAGTTGGATAAGATCAGAAAGTAATAAGAGACCTTCTCCCGCCAACAAGTCCATCTTTCTATACAGAGGATGAAAATGAAGGAAGTCACATCCCACGTTTATTTAGAGAGTTCCAGTTAAAATTACACATAACCCTGAATTGGAATGACAATGGGAATTCCACCTTTCTGTCATACATACTGGCACAGGGAAAGGCAGGAATCTCCATGCTGAGGCTGGATTGTTTCTTACTGTTGACCTAGCTCCAAATGAGCTGGTATCCAGAACACTCTGTAAAACTATGAACAGACGTGATTCCATTCTATTACCTAAACACTTCCACCCCTAAGGAATTTTTTTCTAAATTTAGTAATATCTTAGTGTATTCCCAGACTCTTGTCTAGGGTTTGATCTGAGGGTCTATCCTCAAACGAGGCACTAGAAACTCTCCATTCACAAGCACAGATTGTGCCGCATTCCAGTTACCTAGTTCAAGGGCTCCAGTTCCCTCCCTCCATAGCCCAGCATCTCTGTCCCCAAGACCTCCTCATGCTGGTACCATGGCAGGGTGCAGGCCATTAAAGAAGCAAACAATTAAAAAGCAGGAAAGAAGTGTTCCCAGAAATCTTAGGGAGTCCCAGCAAAGCTATCACATGGCACTGGAGAAACTGGGGATCCCCCTTTAGGCCTTGGGCTCATTAATGAGAGAATTTAAGAACAAATTCAAATGCAAGAGAATAAAAGAATGGACTCAAGCAGAGCCCGAGGATGAGTCATTAGAGTTGAAAGGGAACTCTGGGGCAGGTGAGGTGTGGGTCTCACACTGCCTGGAGGAGGGAAATAAAACATGAACTGGCACAGAGGTCTGCTACAGGTGGAGAAGGAAGCTTTAGGGAAAAAGCAAGGAAGTTCCGAGTGTAGAGTTCTGACAGTATCCAAGAGAAAAGTACTGAAGGAAAAGAAAAGAGGAGGATGAAATGAGCCATGCCTTTCTAAGGAAAGCCCACAGAGCCAGCCGAGCCTTCCCTGGAGAGGTCTCCAAGGTTTCCTGACCTGAGGGAAGGAGACAAGGGCGTGTCTTGCTCACTAGGTGGATCATGTGACAGCCCTCTGCTCAACCTCCCATCTTTCCACTCCACTCGGGGAAGCATCACCTCCCGGCTGGCTTCCATCAATTTATTCCCTGTTTAATGTGCTCAGTGCCCAGCTGGTGCCTTTTAAAAAAAAACCCACATTCCTGAGTGGTCCACCAAACTCCAAACATTCCTGAGGAACCAAACACTCTCCAGTGTTGGGGTCTTGCGTATGATGCTCTCTCTGTCTACAATGTGTGGTTCCGCCTTCATCTGGGCAGCTTCTCTTGACACTTCACAACTCAGCTGACACTTTGCCACCACCAAGCAGTCCTGACAGCCTCTACACACCATTCTGGCCTCAATGTCCCTCCCTCTGCTCCCTTAGAACTTTATGGATGCAAGTGCCATAGCCAAGATACAGTGGAAATTTATTGTCATCTTTACATACTTTCTTCTTCAACCAGACAAGAACGTATTGCAAATAGAAACTGTAACATTTGTCTCCATGTCACCAGTGGACTCTCTGGCACATAATAAGTGTTCATTAAAAACTGTTTACTGAGTGAAGGCACTCAGAGTCTTGGGGGGAATATAGTTACAAACAGAGGGAGAGGTGTAACTGATGAACAGCCTGGAAACTTTTGTTTGAGAAGGTTGGCATGTTTGAGGAAGATACCGCAGAAGAGACAACACTTAGGCTGGGCTTGGAAGATGCAGGCCTGTGAGAAAGAGGTGGAGAGAATCTTGATGCCTCGGTCGGTATGGCATCCCTTCCGTCGGAAGAGTGACTGTGATGAAAACTGGGACAGCAAGGGGCTGGAGAACGCTGTACTGACCCAGGTACAGCCCAGCATTGGGTTGGTACACAATTGGACGCATAAGAGAGTCGGAACAGGTGCAGAGAAGCTGCATTTTTAAAAGGAGTCTGAGAGCTGGAGAGATGGCTCAACACTTAAGAGCACTTAGTGCTCTTGCAGAGGGCCATACTTCAGTACCCAGCACCCATGCCAGGCACTCACAACCACCTCTACCTCCAGCTCCAGGGGATCCAATGCTCTCTTCTGGCTTCCACAGATCCCACATACACATGGCACATACATACATACATACATACATACATACATACATACATACATACAAAATAAAATAATCATAACTTTTACTTTTAAGGAGTGATGCGTGACCCCACACTTCTGGCTTGCGGGAATGGTGGTACCTATAAGTGTGGCAAAGCCGGGGATGTAGCTTCACACTACTGCCCCCCAGCAGCCTATGGTTCCCCCTCAACCCTGTAAGGATCTTGACTCAAGCTAACCCAGGATTCTTGGCTTCAGAAAAGAATTTCAGAATGAGCCATTACGGAACAGAGTTGGGGGTTTTAAAAATAGACAGGTACTCAGGTGAAGCATGACGCAGACCTGAGAGTTTGGGCACAAGCTTCTAGAGAAGAGCAGCCATTTATTAAAAGGCATTTTTGGCATCGATTTTAAGCAAGGGGATTAAGAGGGAGACACTCAAAGAAAACTTAAAACATACCGGAGTGTGGGTCTGGTGTTCTCAAGGGAGAGTCTCAGTTACGTCTTAGCAGTTGGTGTGTACCATTTTGGTGGCTCTCAAATTACATCTCAAAGAACTTCCAAGAAATATCCTCTCTTCTCTTCTCCTTTGGCAAGCGAGATTATAGGGCAGCTCCAGATGTGCATTAGATGGGGTTATAATCTGGTAAGGTAAAGCCAGGAGCCGCTAGGGTTGCACAGGGCATTAGGATGTACGTTTGGCTGTAAATGGGACTCCAGGAGAGATTCCCAGAAAAGCACAGGTTTACAGCTAGGAGGAAAGAGAGGCCTAAGTAAACTTTGTATTAGAATTCTTACTTTCCAGCTGGCAAAAGGCTTCAGCCAGACTCCAGGGTCTTTTTTCTTCCTCTGTCCCCATAATTTCCCCTCCTGCCTAAGGACAGGGGAATCCCAATCCTTAAAGGTTAGACACCAGGAGAGAATCTGCTTTGGGGGAAGTTGGTGGGCTCATCCACTGCTGAGATACCTGCTGGCTGTCCAGGAGAAGGTGTCCAGTAACCATGTGGACATGAGTTTAGGCATGCAGAAAAAAGAGCAAGGCCGGGCGGTGGTGGTGCACGCCTTTAATCCCAGCACTCGGGAGGCAGAGCCAGGCGGATCTCTGTGAGTTCGAGGCCAGCCTGGGCTACCAAGTGAGTTCCAGGAAAAAGGCACAAAGCTACACAGAGAAAGCCTGTCTCAAAAAACCAAAAAAAAAAAAAAAAAAAAAAAAGAGCAAGGAGACTTTCTCTGTGTGACTTAGCCCTTAGTGTTCCATAATTTAATACTGTGTCTGTAGTGTGGGTGAAGACTCCTTGAGTTCTTCTAAATGTTCCCACTTTCACTGGTAATTTAGACGCACAGCCCCCTCACAAGCCACTTGACTCCAGGACATAGCTCTTCCTTCATAGCAAAAGTGACAGTTAAGGAAACATGAAGAGAGAATGTCTTAATCAGGGTTACTACTGCTGTGATGAAACACCATGACTAAAGCAACTTGGGAAAGAAAGGGTTTATTTGATTTATACTTTCATATCATAATTCATCATCAAAGGAAATCAGGACAGGAACTCAAACAGGGCAGGAACCTGGAGGCAGGAGCTGATGTAGAGACCATGGAGGGGTACTGATTACTGGCTTGCTCCTCAGGGATTGCTCAGTCTGCTTTCTTATAGAGCCCAACACCACCAGCCCAGGGATAGCCCCACCCACAGTGGGCTATACCCTCCCCATCAATCACTAATGAAGAAAATGCCCTGCAACAGGATCTTGTGGAAGCTTTTTCTCAATTGAGGTTCCCTCCTTTCAGATGACGCTAGCTTGTGTCAAGTTGACACACACTGGCCAGCACAGTGACAGTAACCTTTAGTCCTGTCTTCTGAGTTATTCTGTGTAATATGGATGCCACAGAAATGATACCATCCTCTTCCACTGCCCCAAACCCATGCCTCTAGAGGCCACCAAGCACATGAAGGGAAATCCTTATTGTCATTATATTGGAAAGGGTATGGGCCTCTGGATGAATCCTCTTTAGACGGAGATGCCACTTCCTGTTAAGTGTGTTGGGGTTCTTATTGCAGTGCCCTGTTGCCATGGTGATAGCAACTACCTGTTTCTCTGTCCAATCCACCTGACTGTAGCTCTTGGTTCTCTATGCTTTATAGATATCAATTAAGATGAGATCTTCTTTGTTTAAGAAACCATCTACAATAAATTTTTGCAAAACAACTCATTGTGTTTTCCCTGACTAATTTGTCTTAAGTAATTTGCCCTGAAATTCAATATATTTTAATTCAAAGGCCCATGACAATAATGATCCTCTGGGAGTTACATGGTATGTTTGTAGTTGAAACTCTTTGTATCCTAACATCTATTCACAAAAGCTAAATGGGAATTGCTTATGGAGCACAGGCATTTTTGACAAATCCAGAGGAAATGATGCTTCACCAAACAGCTTCTGGCAACCAGGTGTGAGCATGGCAAAGATTTCACAAGAGCATTAGTCATGTGCAGAGACTAGAGGGTCTCATTTGTAAGTCAAGGGACAGTGACAGAGAACTCATCATCGAACTGGAGTATCAGCTAACTGATGTTCACTGTGAAGGCAGCACTGCAATAGCACCCAGAGCAATTTAAATGACGCATAGCAAATGTTCTCAGAGAAGCACAAAAACTAATCATTCCTTCCAGTGTGCTAAACAAACACTGCACAAAGCCAAAGCCTGATGATGTGTTCAGTGAAAAAGCTCTAGAATATTTACTTCTCCGTTCAAACAAAGCTGCCAGAATATTTTGAATTGTAGTATCAGACCTATTTTCCAATTTCTTTTAATGCCCAGTTTTTTAACTGAGGCCACTGCCATCCTAGCTAATGATGAGTGGCGCAGCCTCTGATGAAGTTAGTCGGATTCAGGGTGGGGCTATGACGAGCCTTTTCTGGGAGGCAGTCAAGCAGCTCGGTGGCTCTGTAGAAATGGGGTGATGCTTGAACAGTGGGAACTACACACCGCCTTTGCCTGACTTCACTTTTCTTTAATTGGCAGGTAGGAGATCAAATCATTGAAATCAACGGGGAAAGCACCCGGGACATGACACACGCCAGAGCAATAGAACTCATCAAATCCGGAGGAAGAAGAGTGAGGTTGCTGCTGAAGCGCGGCACGGGACAAGTGCCGGAGTATGGTGCGTTTCAGTTTCCGTCCCGCTGTGTTCTGCTTTCTGTGTGTTACAAATGTGCAGCCTTCCTTTTTTGTATACGAAAATGCATCTGTCCTCTATTGCTGCCAGGACAGGTATTCACTATCGGGAGACAGATAGGCACGCATGTCCACTTAAGCCCCAGATACATGTGTGCAAACCCTTTCTTCAGCTTGTGAAACGAGGAAATGTTTGAAATATTGAACGTGTGAGCTTCCAGGGCATCTCTGAGTGTGCAGGGAGAGCCAACACCACTTGTATGTGGGACCCTTTGTAATTAGACTGATAGTGCTCTGTTCATTTGAGACTGCAGTAATTTACCAGTTTCTCTCTAAAATCACACATGCTTTAGACAATCCTACAGGATTACTAAACTGGGCCAGGGGATGAGTCAGAGCCAATCCTCAGGGTGTAAAATTTAAAATGCTAACTTCAGCTCATTCAGTGGCTGCTTTTCCCTGACATTTAGAGATTGTTCAAAAAATTCATTCCTATGCTTTTTTATATGCTTTTGAGGAAGGTTTTTCATTTTTTTTTTATATAAAACAAAGCATTTAATTGGGAGCTTGCTTACAGTTTCAGAGGGTCCATTATCATCATGGCAGGTGGGAGGGCGTAGCAAGAGCCTGGTGCCACTCATGGCACTGGAGCAGTAGCTAAGAGCTACGTCCTGATCTGCAAACAGAGAGACCCGCCTGGGTGGAGCGAGGCTTTAAAGTACATTTTAAATCATCGTTTGCTTTCAAGAGTCTTTAAAGGTGTCATTTCCCAGCAGCCTGTTGAAGGCATCGCCAACAGTGTAGACAGTGTAGCTGACCCAGCTGAGTGGCCCTTACATGAAAAGCTTCACAACCCAAGTCATCTTTAAAAGTATTTTCAGAGCCTAGGGACATGGCTCAGAGGAGCACACACGGGCCCTGGGCTCTACCTCTAGCACCTTAAGAAACAAAATAGAAACATTTTCCAGGGAGCATCAGAGACAGACAGACAGCAGTGACAAGCCACACAGACTATCAGGGTACCAACAGGGGCTGGCCACAGGCCTCAGTGATCCCTTCCCATCCGCCATCTGTAAGAAGTGGTTCACTTTTGGCACCACCCCATTCCTACCCAGAAGACTTTCTAAACAGTAGCTTTCCCTTTCACACGTGCTTTTTGTATATGCTACATAAACAGCTATTAACACTTCCTTGTTGGTAGGGCAGATCAGTGCCCTGCAGAACTCAGCTAGAATCTCGACATTCAAAGGCCCTCATAGACACCCCTGTGTCTTCGAAGGTCGCTGCATAAGGAGCTAGCAGGCTCTCGTGGTGAGTGGAAAGCACCTTGAAGCTTCTCTTCTGCAGGGCCAGCTCTTTTGTGCCCAAGGAAATACTTTATTCCACGTTCCCACCCACAATGCTTAGATCTAATAAACTATTTTTAAATATTGATAGCAGCAAGAAGCATAGGCTTGGTAAGGAATTTGAACTCCTAGAATAGAGTGACTTTGTGTGTCCTAAAGCATCAGCTGATTCAACAACACCAAAGTGACCTGTGAAATCATATCACCTCTGAAAATATGCCTCATCTTAAAGGGGTGTTTCACTCCATGCCAAGACTTGACTATTACCTAGTGAGGAAATTTTGAAGTTACCCTAACAAGTGAATCTTTACAAAGTTGCTCTGTCCGGATTCACTGCCCTCAGCTTCTTGTTCCTTTTCGAATCACTGGTCCATGCTTTCAACATCCACCACACCAGCTGCTTATCTACAATGAGAAGGTAGAACAACCCTGAATCATACTGATGCATTATTCCCTATCTACTTGAGGAGAACATGAACACATAGCTTTGGAACAAGACAAAAACCCAAGACCCTGTCAACATCATTTCATTCTTAACATCATCCAAAAATAGCTAGTTCAGTTAAATTCTCAGAATAACCAATTCAGAGCATCTTTCAGATATGTGGGCACACTGTTAGGGGACTCCATATCGATATTATTAGCTATTGTGATATTACAGATCTCACTTTGAATGTCTATTTTTCTAAAACATCCAGTTACACTTGCTGATGATCTCGGGACTTACTAGCTGCTCCTCTAAGATGTGGAATTTGTAAAATTAGTTTAGATGTGATGAAATGAAAGGAAAAAGTTAGAGCAAAGTGATCCCGTCAGGGAAGTAGAAGAACAAACATAAACTAAGCAGACCATAGCTCTTCAGGAACATTTAAGCTGAGTTGTGAGCAATGACACGTGAGGAGTGAAGAAGACCGAGCATCAAGTCTACATCTTGGATGATAATGCCATCAAATGGTTTTCCGGAGTTTCATAACAGCTAATGGCAGGGCTCAAAGGTTCCCTGGGTGACTTCTGGGGCATAGACTATAGCTATACAGACTCACAGCAGACTCATTTGGAACAGAAAGAAAATTCAGGCAGTTGCTGGAGGCATCAACATACAGACTTCCTGTTTCTTTTTATTTTATTTAATTAACTTTTGTCATTTATTTTACATACCAACTACAGTTTCCCCTCCCTCTTCTCCTCCTGTTCCCTCCCTTCCCTCCTCTCTACCGCCCCCCCCCCCCCCAATCCATTCCTCCTCTGTCTCTATTTAGAAAGGTACAGGCCTTCATGGGCTTGAACAAAGCATGGCACATCAAGTTGAGGCAGGACTGAGCTCCTCCCCCTATATCAAGACTGGATGATGTGATGCAGCATGGAGAACAGTTTCCCAAAGCCAGCTAAGCGCCAGGGACAGGTCCTGATCCCACTGCTAGGAGCCTTACAAACAGACTAAGCTACATAACTGTCACTCACATGCAGAGGGCCTAGGTGGGTCCCACGCAGGCTCCCTAGCTGTTGGTCTAGAGTCAGTGAGCTCCCATGAGCTCAGGTCAGCTGTACAGACTTCCTCTTATGCTCACACGTGCTCTCCTATGATGTCACCCAGATTGTATATTGCCCCAAGCAACAAAAATATAGCAGTGGACCAGGGAATCCATTAGCAGCTCAGCGCACATGATTTTCACCGGGGCTGGTCTTGCAGGCATCCCCTTGCCCAGCACATCCCAAAATTCTAGACTCCTGGAAGGAAAGCAGATGTTGAGTACAATCACGTCATTTGTATCAGCCATTTAAGGAAAGTGAGACATGCTCAGCGTTCAGCACAAGGCTCGTATTAGCATAGCAGATGATTTACAGCCATGTTCCCAGCATAGAGCCAGCCTCATAAGCCAGCATTTCTGAGCAGAGTGCTCCCTGGCTTGCTGTGTTAACTCTCTTCTGCATCAGGAGCAGACCAAAGACAAGACTACATTTATGGCTGCATAAATGATCTCAATGTAACAGTGTCCATGGCCGAAGCAATTCCTCCAGCATCAGTAAGAAATAGACTGGTCAAGAAACCATTTTTTTTTTTTTAGTTCAAAATAAACTGGAGTGCATTTTAATAAAAATGTTCCCAAGAACAGGATGGTGGCAATAAGTAACAACACAAGAAAAAATTGCATTGACTAAGATAGAATCAAGAACATAATCTACTTTGACTAGCAATAGCCTCATCACAGGAAAATGACATTTTTCTTGCCAAGTATTAATTTAAGCCTGCATGCTTCCTTTGTTTGCCTTTCAAGTTCCTAAACTTGGCACGCTCCTTAAGAGATCATTGAGTTCTCAGGGTCCAAAGGAGGCATGCTTAACCTCTCAGGGACCCTTGGGGCTTAAGCTGGCCTAGGAAAGAGGTACCTGGGGATGAGGCGACTGGGGAGCTGAGGGTCCAGGTTTTAAGCCATTCCACCCATGCTCCCTCTGCTAGTGACAGAGCCGCTTTGAAATGGAACCCTTATCTGGACTTGGGGACTTGTCAAAGAAAAGCTGATCTCAGTCAAGAGAAATACAGACCTGGAGCTCTGAGTTCTTAGGTTGATCTGTGACACAGAGATAAATGCAGGTACAATTGAAAAGAAAAAAACCAGCAAGCACAATCTGTCAGATCATTGATTAACCAAAATCGGTGTGACTCCAAGCAAGCTGAGGAAGGAAATAAACACGCGGCGAATAAACCAGATTGCCAGGTGACACCTCAGGCAAATCAGAGGCAGACACCGACCAGTGCCACGGCACAGGTTACGGCTGAACACAGGCTGGGGAGCAGCTGCAGAGGGAGTTGGAAATGATAAGGGCTTTGAAGAGTCGCTTTTACAGTCAAGTCCTTGAAAGAGAAACTCAAGAGATAGGCACTTCAAGTGTAGTCCTCAGGATAAGAATTTGTTGATTATAAACTGAGCGGAAACTGTGAATGCCTCATCCCTTCACATGCCTCTCAGCCACTGGCAGGAATACGGACCCTCCCCCCGTCCCCACTGAGAACGGAAAGGTGAGCACCCAAAGTGTGTACTCTGCAGCACAGGTAGCTGCTATTCAAATTAAACCTAAAGAGGTTAGAGGAAGGGGAAGTATGCATCCTGGCTGTAAAACTGCCCAGGAATAAATTATACAAATTAGCTCCCTGCTTTGAAGTACAGGTGTCCTTCATTAACAGTCAAGGCCCTGTGTGCACGCTGAACA
Organism: Peromyscus eremicus; assembly: GCF_949786415.1. Lineage (NCBI taxonomy): Eukaryota > Metazoa > Chordata > Mammalia > Rodentia > Cricetidae > Peromyscus > Peromyscus eremicus. The sequence continues at coordinate 3,553,347 of NC_081418.1, read as the reverse complement.
CACACTTGATTTGCAAACCAAACCACCCAGCCAGAGCCCAGGTCCACGTAAGTGTCCTTGGATTAAAAAAGAAAAAGAAAAGCCCAGAATATTTCACATCAAAGTGAAGCGTTTCCCTTGGGTCTGTTTGCTGTTTCGGATGAAGTAAACACGCTTTACAGTCTTGGTGGGCACTCTGCTGTGCTCACTCCCCTGGAGAACAGCGGGCCGCTCTTCATGTGGAGAACACGGAAGTACACCCAGACACCAGTGGGAGACCAGGCGGTCTGAGCAGCCCACGCAGGACTGAAAGGATGAAGTAGAATTCCCCCTGTGAGTAGCCCGGATCACCCGAGGTCCACATGAAGGGAAAGACAACCAATTATCTGAATTATACTTCTACCTGCACATTCAACGTGAATTGTGTCTTCAAAAGGTTTTGACTGGATTCCAGGCCCTCGACAGATAAAATTGTGTGCGTTCTATAGGTGTAATGAAACCGTTCTAAGGAGAGAAGAGACTCCCTGAAGAAATACATGGACTAAATAGTTGTTAACTTAAAGTCTCCCTCTAACCAATGATTACAGTGACTTAAGACAATCATATCAGAACACCCTGTGAGCAGAATTGGTCTTTCCTTGGATTCTCAATGATACATACTAACAAACATCATAAGCATACCTTCATATTCTTATTTGTAGTCATTTTCCCAGGTTGCCTATCACTCCCTAACCAAAGATAAACTCCAGGAAATATGTCTTTACTAAATATTGTATGTGGGACAGATCCTGGAATTAATGTCATGGATTGACAGTTAATTATCAGTCTTCAACTAATCCAAGGTTTACTGAGCACCTACTATGTGCACTTTGTGGCCACTGAACATGAGATTGGGGCCTCAGGGAGCCAACAGGCAAACACTGAGGACACATGTAGAGGCTGTTTCTGACAGAACGGCAACTGAAGAAAAGGCCCTCGAGAATCTGCTCTCAAGAAAAATATTAAAATAGGCTTATTAATTATTCATAGAATTTAATAAGCACTTCTAGAGCATTAGGAATTCTCGAAGAGCACTTGGCCCCTTTGGTCTGTTAAGCGTTTCCTTTGTAATAGTCCTGCTAATAACTTGTGCTTTCTCTGAAGGAAGAAGGCCTTACTGAGTCTGGGTGAACCTCCTCCCAGACATGATCTGAATTCTGAATCAGAGCTGATCTAATACATTTACTATTCATGGCTGTGTGGCTATCAGCCAGGTCAGGAACCACAAAACTGTCACCAGGTGCTGGGGTTCAACATCTGCCTCTGATGAAAGGCAAGAGGAAAGTCACTATCGCTTCCCCTCCTGCCCCAAGATGGTGCTCAGGGGAGCCATGAGTGGCTCTATTGCCCTTGCACAGTTTACCTGCCTTTTCGACAGGGCAAAGGGTGGTTTGCCTTGGTAATAAATTCTGAAATCTAATTTCATCTTCTGGCATCCATGGCTGAGCGCATCTTCCTTTCCCATGGGCACCTTCACAAATCACTCAGGAACACCTTGTGCTGAGTAAGAGAAAATGATGAAGCACCTGAAGGGGCATCACTCTGCAGCCTCAAGGCAATTCCTGGGATATACTGACACACGCCAACACCATCTGCAAGACCCCACTTGTTAGACTCCACACACTATTAAAAAAAAAAAAAAAAAAAACAAAAAAAAAAAAACTACCAAAACAGTGCCATACCCATCCATTTTGAAAGGTCGTGAGCCAAGGGGTATCTTTCTCAAGCCCCTTTGAGAAAAATCCCCACGGGTATCTTAGAAAAGCTAAGGATTCCTCCTGTCCAGCATCCATCCTGAAGAGCATGCTTGAGGATTCTTGCCTGTACATAGAGCTGAGCCTGACCACAGAAGTCCAAGAGCAAAGGCAGCTAGCTTTGAAAACACTTCTAAATACTGGGAGATGCAGACTGGACCTCAGGGAAGTCCCCAGTTCCAGACACTGTTTCTTACATGGCAGGGAAGTTGAAGGCAGGAAATGGAAACCACCGGTGATACTGGCCTATAATCCCAGCTACGCTGGAGGCTGAGACAGGAGAATCACAAGTTTATGGCCCAGTAGAGCTATAAAGCAAGCACAAGGTCAGCATGAACAATTCAGGGAGACCCTGTCTCAAAATGAAAAGTTAGGGAGAAAGTCTAAGGTTATAACGCTGTAGGAGAGCACTGTGTGGCCTGTGTGAGGCCTTGGGTCCAGAGGTTTGAGGATACCTTGTGGATATGGGGATCAAGCACAGCTTGCTGGTTTGGCAAAAAGTGCCTTTCTGGGAGCTATCTCACTAGCCCACACACTCTGTTTTCAAGTGTGTCCCGGCATATTCAGAGGCCTTCATGTCCTGGAGATTGCTGGGTTTCTCTCTTCCTGCTCCAGTGTGAAGGAGGAACCTGTGTATACCACAGGCTCTGGCCCATCCAGAGAATGGGTCACTTCCCATTCGTAGATTTAGTTGTTGAGACATAGACATGAAAGGGGACTAAGTTTTCCTCTCACTGTGTTTTCTGTCCCCGGCCTTCTTATCAATCTGAGCATGGTCTCCATTCTGCTTGTGAAGTCTGGTGCAGCGGTTGACAGTCTGAGAGACTGATTCCAGATGAACTTCCAACCCCTAAACTACACAGGGCAAGAGGTTGGTTCCACACCTCAAAGCTCTTTTGACCACTGTCTGGTTCTCTGTGGTCCAGAAATAGAGACACTGTAGAAAAGGTTTTGTTCTTCATAAAGAAATTTGCCAACAAAGCCCTGCTTTCCTGTGCTCAAAGCAAAGGCAATACCTTATGACACATTCATGGTAGATCTAGCCACTGCATAGCCAGCGAACACTGGATCACAAAGCAGCTCTTTCAAGGCACTTGGACTGGTTTCCCCAAGCCAGAAACCTGCCAGAGGCCATTTTTAAACCAGAATACTGTGTGAGTCCTAGCCGCTGGGTGCGTGTATGTGTATATTGTGTTAAGTGTGTGTGTATGTGATAGGCACACACGAGTGTGAGAAGTGTGTGTGTGTGTGTGTGTGTGTATGTGTGTACAGTTTTGATCCAGAAGAGAACATCCCGTGTCATGACCCACCTTAGTCTCTTGAGATGGGTGGATCTACTTCAATCAAAGCTGGCTAGCAAGCCCCAGAAGCATTCCTGTCTCTGCCCCACACAGTGCTCTAGTTACAGGTACCACAGAGCCATGCCTAGCTTTTTACCTAAGAGCGAGGATCCAAGCTCAGGTCTTCAAACAGCAAAGCAAGGGCTGTTACCTGCTGGCATCTCTCTCTAGCCCCTAGACTTAATCTTTTAGTGTTTTTGTTCTTGATTCAGGGTCTCATATACCCCAGGCTGGCCTTGAACTCACTATGTAGGCAAGGATGACCTTCAACTTCTGATCTTTCTGCCTCTACCTCCCAAATGTGGAGTTTACAAGTATGTGCCACCACACCCAGTTTATGTAGTTTTGGGGATCAAACTCAGTTTTATGTATGCTAGACAAGTCTACCAACTGAGTTGCACCCCTAACCTTAAATTATTTTTTTAGTTGCATTTAAGCACATAGACAATTTAAGAGAAAGGTACAGATGCTGCCCACATACTTCCTGACCCCACCAGGCACAACCTCCCCCACATCAACATGGCCGTCACAGTGGTTCTCTACGAATGCTGGACCTGCCAAAGCCCGTGGTTTGTATTAGAGCTCACCCTTAGTGCTGCACACCTCAGGGTTGAAACAAATGGGTGAGGGTATCTGCGGCGGCGCTCTGCAGTGCCCACGCCCTTCTCACGCCGGGAACTATCCTCTCTGCTCTGCTTCTCGTTGCCACCATAAGCCTAGATTTTTATTAGCCACAAACTCTGCCTTCACCCTGGCTCTGATGTCCTGTCCTGATTAAGACTTCCTAATATTTCTTTTAAACTGAATTTCTTCAGTTGGTAGCAAAGATAAAAATCATATAATGCCTTACTCTGGGCTTAAATTATATGGTCTAATTGTAAGAAAATTTCTAAACTTTGAGAATCACCTATTTTTTCAATGTGCTGCTTAGACTACAGAAAATGAACAGGACAAAAGCTAGCTCAACACTGGACAGCTGGTAACTGTTTCGTGGCTCAGGCCTTGCTTAGCCGCTTTTATGCATCTCGAAAAATCCCCAGTCTTTTGGGGGGCCTCTCTGTAACTCACGGTGGCACTGGGCTCATCAGGGCAGTAGGTTTTAGAACTGAGCCCAGCCTGTTCTGAGGCATTCCTAGCACAGTGTGCAAAGCTCTGCTCAGCCTCTCACTGCAGTTCCCACTCCACCTTCCCAGCCCTGCGCTTCCACCACGATCCTGGCCCTTTTCTCTCTCCTTCTGGGCCTGCAGTTTCCTAGCTAACACATATGTTTTCAAGCCGAGCAAAGGCCATGTTTGAAACCCAGCAAGAGCCTTCTCTGTGTGACACTGAAGCAGCTTGATCATTTCCACATGAAATTACTTGCTTCTTGGCAGGGCTAAATGGCAAACTCAATTAGTAAATCCTGAAATTTAATTTCCACTCTGACATTCATTGTCGAGCTCTGACTTCCTGACCACAGAGAGGTTCTTCTCCGTACTTAACCCACTGTGTTAGGCAGGTTTCCTGCTGTACTCTTCCTTGACTCCTCCTCCTTTCATAAGCACAACATGCTAACAAAACACCCCCATCACGTAATCTCAAACCCATGTGGAGTCCTGGTTCATTCTGGACAGGCAAGCCAGATCCCGTGTAGGGAGCAAGCTGAGTGTGTACAGGGAATGTCATCAGGACTCTGGCAAAGAGGAGAAGAGCAGGTCTGAGTCCCATACCCATCTCTCACACCTTATCAAGACAGAGCACAGTAGCAGACATGGTAGGGCCTCTCTGGCCATTTGTATCTTAGGGTCCATTGACCTGAATATTCCAGATTTCTAGTGCCCATGATTGCTTAGCTAGAGAACTGCAGCCCATCGCCTGCGGTTGGACATACACCGAGAGGTTGTAGGTTGATTCAAGTGATCTTAAAGACTGCCTCGGAAACACAGCCATAGCAGGTGAGCAGCAGGGTGGAATGGGCAAGGCGCTGCTATATTTTTTTCTGCTTTATATTTTTTTTCTAGAAAGCAATTATATCCAGCAAGTCAACTGCATTGAATATGTATAAGCAGAGTATTACAGGTGAGAACTATAAGAATTTATGAGAACATTAGAGAAAATAAAAAATGTGAACGTGGGAACTCCATGTCTGTATCTTAGGATTTCTTAAAATTTAGAAACGATTACTATGACTGATTCTCAAATGACAGCTTCTATCACTAAGACATCCATTATTATGTGAAAAAAAACTGTAAGACTTCTGACATTGCCAGTTCAAATTTTATTCATATTTGTGCCTCCCTAAATGCACCTCAGGATGCCCTCAGTATTTTGAAGGGAAAAAAAAGTCTACTTTTGAAATATACATATAGCTCGGTCTTTTACTAATTTCACTTGCTGCATGCCTGATAGGGTTAGCTTTACTTAAAGTTTTATTCTTACTACCTAGATAATTTTTATTCAACTGCTCTAAACATACTAAGCAATCTTGACTAACAGTAATAATGTCTTTGTCACTGGTTCTGTGAATTCTAATGATTGGTCCTAGGCTGTTCCTCCCCTTCCTTTAGGAATGGTACCTTCCAGTCTCTCCATGTGCATGAAAAGTGACAAGCATGGGTCCCCATATTTCTACTTATTGGGCCACCCTAAAGACACGGTTTGTAAAATCTGCATGAATATTATCTTTCTCTAATGATCCTTGTTTTGCATATGTTTTTAACTGATGTATAATATATTATTTCATAGTAGCTTGTCTAATTGCTGCTAGAATTCTGGAGAACATTTGTAATTGAGACCTTGTAAGTAATAAGGCTACAGTTAAGGGTTCATGAGAATCTGAGATGCATCACATTCTAGGGGGACCAGTCTAGTGTGCCCATTATAGGAAGAAATGCATGTGGGGATATCAAAAGAGCCTGTGCTAGCTGAGTTCTGCTCCACAGACGCTTGGGCCTCCTCGGTATTATTTAGTTCTTCTTAAGCCAAACACACAAATGCAACCCTTTCTACATTAGAAAGAGCCGCTGTCAGCAGACCCTCTGACCCTAAGGACTCTAGGTTCCACCAGGCATCATGGGTATTTCCCAGCCTGATTTGTGGCAGTTAGGACTATCCAGATCTTCAGATCTTCCTTCCTCCATACTCTGTGATGTGCCATGTTTAATGGGAAATATTTTTCTTAAAAAACCTACTTGTGATTATTTATGAAACAGGCATGAGATTACATTCAGACAGTATTCCAGTTTCTAAATGAATTTTCTCAGGCCTAACATTTTGTGAAAATTCTTAAGGAAAGAAAAAGTATGCTCCACAGAAATGAACAAGATGTAGGTGGCAGCTTTGTAACTACAGCCCAGGCACCAAACACTTGCCTAGAGCAGTCCGCGTTCCCACTGGAAGTCCTGCAGGGCTGTGGCTACTGCCTCGCTTTAATTGAACTGGGACTTTAAAATGTCAGTTGGACTTGTTAGCAGCAGCTAAAGCTCACACTCACTCCCCACATTGGCCATGTAAGTATGACCCACACTGAATTACGTCTCAATGCTGGTTTGACCCAGTTCACGCAGCTGCAGGCAGGCATGGCTAAGCATCTCACCACCGTATTCTTTTAAGCTAGTTCTCTGACTTTTTTCTGAAACATACTTCCCAATTCTTAATGATCTTGCTAATTATCATCCAGGAATAATTTAGATTTGACACAGAAGATGATATTATTCACGAATTATATAATTGGCCTACTAGTGATTTATACTGATAGAAATATCTACATGTATACTCTATCACAGTCATTCCTTGAAGATGTCTACCAAAAAAAAAAAAAAGGGGTTTTAAATGTATCACCACCTCTGTGAATTGTCTGTTTTACATGGATTACTTACTGATCAGGGAAATCACAATTAGGGCATAAAGCAGGAAAATGCAGCGTACTAGGGCCATGAAGTTATCAATGGGACACCTAGCCCAATGACCAAAGGGTAAGTCTCTGTTATGACAAAAGAAAGCCATTTTTCCATACAAGTTATTCAATATAACCCATGGGAATGAGGGGCCTATGCCAACTCTCTCAAGACTCTAAGAGAAAGGGGGCTGGGGAGACACAGCGACCGAACGTTTGCCCTGGATTCAAGCCGTGATTGGGGAGGGGACCTCTCTGTGGTCTCAGTTTGACTCCACAACTCTATGAAGTACCTCCTGTGTCCAGGCATCCCGCTTGTTACCATGAATATGGAGGTAACTAAGAGAATGTGTGTCACAACCTGGTGGGGGAAAATGAGGGGAGATGGGGAGTGAAGCAAATGTATTCTTAGCAGAGGATGATAAGAGCTCCAAGTGGGCACCCTGCTAAAGCTGCCTAGAAGAGTTCCAGAACATTCCACCTGAGATGGGACATCTTACTCGAGCCTTTAGCAATAAGTGCAGTTCCGCCTGGTAGAAAAGATGTCAGGCTGTATTAAAGGGAGAAGCAGCAGCTAATACAACATCAGGGAAATGTATTCATGGGCTAAAGGGGGTGGAGACAATGTAGGAGCAGCTCTAATTAAAAGGCCTTCCAGGGCTGGACAATAGTGCTGATGGAAGTGTGTGCGTATTCTTAGCAAGGCCTCAGTTCAATTACCAGTTCAAAATGAAATGTATACAAAGGATTTCACAGCATATATGGAAGGATAAAGACACCTCAGCATGCTGGGTGGTGGCGCACGCCTTTAGATCCAGCACTAGGAAGGCAGAGGCAGGCGGATCTCTGTGAGTTCAAGGCCAGCCTGGTCTACAGAGCGAGTTCCAGGACAGGCTCCAAAATTACACAGAGAAACTCTGTCTCAAAAAAACAAAAAACAAAACAAAACAAAAAAAGATACCTCAGCACTATTTAAGATGGATTTTATTTTGGAAATGGAAGCAGTTAAAATGCTGTAGCAAAAGCTGAGGCAAAAGCAAATAATGTGAGGTCCAGAATCAGGGGTCCAGTGGTATGGAAACAGCATGTTGAGACTGGACTTGGTAGATGGTTTAATACTTCACTGATTGAAAACAGGAAAAGCAGATAAGCAGCAGATGTGACGAGAGGCCTGGAGGGCACTAACAGGTCTGTTTAGGACTGTATGTCAGGTGTCTAAAGACACGTGCAGCAGGCAATCCTGAAACAGGGTGCCGAGTACAGCCCTCGGGAAGGGGGGCCTGGAAGTATGGGAGACTTGGAAGAACAGAGAGGCCCAGGACTGGGCCTGGGCTCCCCCAGAGAGGTGCATTATGGACATAGAGTGTACACAGCACAACCATGGCAAGTAGAAGCTGGTGGTGATTGGGGGTTGGGAGTGGTACTGAGCCAGGCCAGTTCAGTCCACCACACAGTCGGCACATTGCACAGGCAAGTACTTCAAAACCAGGTTAAATTCCAAGCCAGCCAAGCATGGAGGGAGGCAGCCAAGTCTCAGGTGTGCCTCCCCAAGGATAAGATTTGGGGGCTTTGATAGGATAAGAAAGCAAGGTGATGTAAGGCATAGAGAAAGGTGATTGGAGGTGATGTGGTCTATACATGCATACTTAATCTTCATGACTCTTCACATGATACACATTTAGAAAATGGTGGCCTTAGCATGGTCTAAGGGTTTTCAGACTCTAATGCCAAGTGGTCACCACAGGACATTTGCCCTAGACCCAAGTGCAGAGTTGGTGGGTTTGACCAAACTGACCTCAAATGCTGAAAACTAATATAGGTGATCGTTATTATCAAAACCCAAGACAGACCTGTAACCCCAGCTACTTAAGAGGCTAAGGCCAGATAATCACAAGTTCAAGGTTTGCCTGGGCTATATACAGAGTGAGTTCAAGTCCAGCCTGGGAAACTTAGGGAGATCCTATCTCAAAAGGTAAAAAGGGCTAAGGAGCCAGGCGGTGGTGGCGCACGCCTTTAATCCCAGCACTCGGGAGGCAGAGCCAGGTGGATCTCTGTGAGTTCGAGGCCAGCCTGGGCTACCAAGTGAGTCCCAGGAAAGGCGCAAAGCTACACAGAGAAACCCTGTCTCGAAAAACCAAAAAAAAAAAAAAGGGCTGAGGATTTAGCTTAGTGGTGAAGCACATGCCTAGTATTGTGAGGGTCTGTTTTAATTCCCCAGTGATGAAAAAAGGAAACAAGAAAAGAGAAGAAAAATGAGGAGGAGTTGTGGACGGTCAAGCTGTGGGGACTCAGTTGTATAAGCTTCATAATGTGAAGTCTTTAAAGTCAGCAAAGGCGAGTGACTAAGGCAAGTGAAGGGGCAGTGTTCGATTCCCTGGGCTTTCAGTAGTCGAAGAGGCAGGAAAGTGACATTGAAGACAGGAGAGGGGGACATTCTTAGGGGCTGCTGAGAGAGTTGCCTACAAGATTCTAGATGAAAACTAATTGTTCTCAAAGTGCAGAAAACAAGAGACTAAGGAGTGCTTGGCCACAAATGGGATGTCTACATCATACCCCTCCCCAAGATTCAGGGACTGGCACAGAACAGAGGCCGGGGGACAGTAAAACCCAAATGGAAGACTGGAGTGAACCAGTGTCTTCTGGATATGACAGGGTCGCTGGACTCGTGAACTATCGTAGCTGTGTTTGCCTGCACAATATCCCACGAAGCAGCATTCCACCGTGGAATGGAAGGGACTTGTGAGCCCCCCACCCTACCTGAGGAGCTATAGGACAGCTGGTGGCTTCTGGGGAGTGGGAGGACAGTTTTCTGTAAGGCTCTGACAGGTTGTCCTACACCTATACAGACAGCACAGACTGGAGTTGATGGCTATTCAGTTTTTGAAAGGAAAGAGGAGATGAAGCTGGAGGCAGAGGGATGTAGGGGCAGATATGGGAGTAGTTAAGGAGAAGAATTGGGATGAGTATGATCAAACTACATTGTATTAATCAAAGAATTAATAAAAAATTTAAGTAGAACTCTCTACTGAAAAAATGCTACTATTAAATTTGTTTTCTTAAAACACAGCAGTATTGCTGGGTGGTGGTGGTGGCGGCAGCGCACGCCTTTAATCCCTGCACTCGGGAGGCAGAGTTAGGTGGATCTCTTATGAATTTGAGGCCAGCCTGGTCTACAGAGTTAGTTCTAGGACAGCCAGAGCTGTTATACAGAGAAACTCTGTCTCGAAAAACCCAGAAACAATTTTTTTTTAAAAAGGCAGCATTCCAATGCTGGTAATAAAGGGAAATATTGTTTTATGTGGCTGTTCCACCACGACAAGGCTGAGAGAGGACCAGAAAATGAGAATTGGGCACATTTGGGGATGAGAACCACACATTGCTGCCTGGGTGAGGTCAGAGCCAAGCACACAACTCAAAATAAATGCTTGCTACTGTGAAGACTGGGAAACAGCCTGCCCTCACTCCCTGGACCTCACCACAGGCCATTCCTACATCCTGAGCCCATGGGAACCTGCTTGTGTGACATGCTCCTTGAGTAACCAGGTTCCTGCTGCTCCAGTCATGAAAAGAAGGTCCTGGTTTTCTGCCTTGTCTGTCAGAGTACAGAGGTGAAGGAACATCTCATTTCTCTCATAAAGAAACACTCTCTTTGAGGAATATATAGGAAGAACACTTAATCATACCCCCATTGAAACAGCACACTGTATTACGTCTCTGGTCAGTGTTCTGAAAAGGAGTGTATTCTCTCTAATCTCTCTTTCGTGGTAGCAAGCTGCATTTAAAATCTAAATCCGTTAGAAACATTTCAGGAGTGGGAGAGTCTCTTTCAAGACCACCAGTCTTGTCATGGTAACTGATTCCAATCTTCAGCCCCTGGGCCTCTCTGTAAGAGTTAACATTACAGGTCAGTGGAGTAGAACCTCTGATTGCTCCTCCAGGCTCTCCAGTTATCTTTGCATTTGACACACACACACACACACACACACACACACACACACACACACACACACACACACTATCCTCTCCTGCTGTGTGTACAGATGATTCTGATGCTGGTTTTCTTGTCCCTTTCATCATACCCAAGCCCTTCCATGAGACTTCCTAGTGTCTACTAGATAGTTCCTTGTATTCAAAACTGTCTCATGACCTTGCCTCCTAAATACCATATGTGTGGGACCATCAGTCTTCCCAGCCGCCCCTGAGTCTCAGCCGCACTAAAACACTTACCACTGTCCTCCATGTCCCACCCATGGTTAGACTATGCTGATCTCTGGGCTGAGAAAACCCTCGCCCTAAAGCTTTTCCTCCTTCTCCCTTGAAGACCCGAGCTAATGGCTGCTCCTCCATGAATCGTTTCTCCAGGTCTGCTGAGCAGAAGTGACCTGTGTCTGGGGCTCAGTTAACCTCTCCCCTGTCCTCTCCTGTTCTCAGCATAACCGTCTCTCTTCCGCGTTAGGGGACTCAGATTGCCTGAGGATAGGACTTGGTGCGGTTGCTGGTGCTTGTAGCCTCGGTTCTTGGTGCAGAGCTTTGAAGGCTGAGATTAACCGTAGAGTGGAGTGCGAGTACTCGGAATAGGACAACGCAAATGAGAATCATAGGGAGTTCTAGGCTTGAGGAGGAAACAATGAGCAGACTAGTCATACAAGGTTCTTCAGAGGTCAGTCTTGAGGGGCCTTAGGAAACCATTGGTTCTGGAATGAGCACAAGGAGGGTACAGAGGTCTACAATATATGTGAACATAGAATGCTACACAGGAAGAGTGGAGCTGAGAATGAGTGAGAAGATGCACCATGTCACTCCTCCAGAAAAGCCCAGGGAGGCAAGAGGGCTGGGAATGCTCTCAAGGAGCCACCACTAGAAACATGGAGCATCATGTTGGCACGGCCAAGGAAGAGATTTATGGTGGTGGGGAATGTTTGGGGAAATTTTAATACTAGATACTCATTCTAATGTCTTGGGATTTTATATTGAAACAGTCATGCCGGCTCCTCCCCCAGGCCATTGAAGCCAGCTTTGGAGGAAAAGGGTTGCACACAGTACGAGTCTATTGTCTCAGGCGTTTTGTTGCAATGACAGATTATGAACACAGAAGATTTGTACTGAAAATGAGGTCACTGCTGTGTCTATGGACTGGGGACCAGAGCTAACCACATGGATAGTCTTTCAAACTAGTTTGTAGAAGGAATTTGGAAAATCTTGAAGATTTAGGCTCAAAAGGCCTACAACTCTGTAAGCAGAGCTCCCTATGTGATTCTAGAAGGTCCCAGAAGACAAGAATGCTGGTAAAAGTGTGGACAATTAGGCTCATATGTGTGCATAAGGACTCAGATGGAAATAGAAACGTTCTTGCACTAGAAGCCGCCCAGTTTACACATGAGGAGCATCAAGGCCTAGGCCACTGCTGGCGGCAACATGGGCTGAAACTTTAGTCTGTGCCACTGGGGTGCAGGTGCCAAGGCTGATGCCACACTGGGGTGCTCCTAAGTCTCACCTACAAGAGCATGCTCAGTGGTGCAGGAAGGGTGAGCATCCTCCACCTGTACCCCAGGACTGGGAATAATGCAGGCCCAACATATGCCAGGCTCTGCCTGACGCTGGGCCTGCACTAGGGGCTCCATCTGCAGTCCAGCTCTGCTCAGGGTCTCGTTCTGTACCAGATATTGGATCTCAGCACAGCAGGCCCGGCACTGAGCGCAAGACAAAAGCCTCCTTGCCTTGCCCCCTAGTGAGAAGTGGCTGTGCAGCAAAGCTGTCAGCTCCTCCCTAACTCTGTGCTGTTGGCCCAGTCCATGGCAGGAGGTTTCACCACTGCTGGCCTGGTAGTGGGTTTGAAGAGCAAGGCCTAAACTTAGTTCTCCCTCCCTGTCCAGTGCTCGCTCGCTCTCTCTCTCTCTCTCTCTTTCTCTGTCTCTGTGTGTGTGTGTGTGCGCGCGCGCATGCGTGCGTGCGTGCATGCGTGCGCGTGTGTGTGTGTGTGTGTGTGTGTGTGTGTGTGTGTGTGTCTGTACTACTTGGAGTTACAGGAGCTTCAGATGACGTAGTCAGACATAGTCAAAACTCTTTCTTCCCTGGCCTGTTCAATGCATCTTTTCATTTTGTTACTCTAGAAGCAGGTACAGTGACCTCTTACCTGACCTTGGCTCTTGTGGAGTAGTTTGGTGTTTAAATAACTGTTCTAGTTGGCATTTCTATGGAGAGACATCCACAGTCTTACTGCAGACAAAATACCCTGCCTCCTATATTGGTTTGAAACATTGTTTCCTGTTGAACATAATACCTTCAAAAACAGTGAACTGGGGTTCTTTGTCATTTATTATAAAAATGCACCTGAGAAGAAAAAAACAAATAACAGGAACCCTTAATGTCTGCCTTCTTTTTCAAACTGTTTCCTCTTTTCTTTCACATAAAATGCCAGAGGGGAGAAACTATGTTCTGGTATATCCAAAGTCCTGAGGCAACTCAAAGTTGTCTTGCTATACAGATGTCTTGACTGTGCTTTGGTTGTTAAAAGATGCGAAGAAGAAGGGTCAACAAGCATAAGGAAAGATAGTCCATCACCAGAGTAACGACCAAACCACACTGAGAAACCGCTTCCCTTGAGGACCACACTCAGAGAAACAACACAAAGTAACATGGGACTCTTACAGCAGCTGTGAGTTGGTATGCCATGGAAACAGCATGGTGGGTCCTCAAAAGATTAAAAATGGAATCATCACAGGATCTAACAATTACACTTGTGGGGTTTATCAAAAAGACTTCAAACGAATCTTAAAGGGGTAATGGCACAGCAGTGTTTATGGCAGTACTATTCAGAACAGCCGAGATACTGAAGCATCCTAGATTAGAAGAATGCATTAAGGCAATGTGCTACCTTGTGCCCTAGAATTTCTTCAGCCTTGCTGTGGTTTTGTCTTAGTTAGGGTTTTTATTGCTGTGAAGAGACACCATGACCACAGCAACTCTTATAAGGAAAACATTTAATTGGGGTGGCTTGCTTACAGTTTCAGAGGTTCAGTCCATTATCATCATGGTGGACAGCATGGTAGCATGCTGGCAGATGTGGTGCTGGGGGAGCTGAGAGTGCTACATCTTGCAGGCAATAGGAAGTTGACTATCTGTCACACTGAGAGAATCTTGAGCAAAAGAGACCTCAAAGCCCGCCCCCACAGTGATGTCATCCAACAATACCACACCTCCTAATAGTGCCACTCCCTTTGGTGGCCTCTTTCTTTCAAACCACCACAGGTTTGGATGTGAAATGTCCCCCATAGGTTCATGTGTTTGAACACTGGTCCCTAGCCGATGGTGCTGTTTGGGAAGGCTGTGGAACACTTAGGAGGTAGGGCCTTGCTGGAAGAAGTTAATCACTGGGGGTGGTCCTTACGGGCTTATGGGCCAGCCCCGTTTCCTGTTTGTCCTCTGCTTTTGTGAGTTGTTGTCAGGTTCCCACCACCCACCTGCTTGTCATGTCACAGCTATAAGAGTGACTGATGCACAACGGAATCTTGGCAGAGACGGCAACATGGTTGAAGCTAACTTGTTAGACAAAATGAGCTGTCTACAAAAAAAGATGACATTCCCGCCATACCTGAAGTATCCAGACTCTGAGAAGATGTAACATGGGGGTGGATTAGCTTCAGTTTTGCAAGAGGACCAGGCATCAGCTGCATTTCACATGACCGCATGTAATGCTGACAATGGGTTAGATGAAAACTTGTGAACTGTTACTGCAATGTTTTTAAAGACAATACATGGGACACTAATGAGAACGAGTGCCTCTGAGCATTTAGCAGAGGTTAGCACAGGGGAGTCCATCAAATGTGCTGGTACTAGGCAGCCCCGAGGCCTCTAGATGAGAGGCAACAGGTTCTCAAAGGAGCCATCAGTAGGAGCCCGGCAGATCATTAGTGATGGCATCATCATGTCCCACTTAGTTCATAGTTCCTGTTTTGCTTCTGTTGCTGTTTTGGCTGTTGCCTTTGACCGACTTTGGAATGAGGGACTCCATGGGCCAGTAATGAGTGGGATTGCCGGGCTGAATCTGTTGGTTCCAGTGGCTTGCTTATCTAGGCTCCTGACCTGACCTGCTCTCACAGGAGTGTGTTCCAGGCAGTACCTGTGTTCAGAGGAACTGTGAGCTTGCAAAGTCCACTAATGCTAGAACAGGTGCTGCCTTCACACTCATTGGGAGCCTCAGCGGCGGCTCTACAGGGGTTGGCAGTATAAATATAAGCACATTATTGTAAAATGTGAATGGAATCATAGCATTCCTAATGCCTTGCTGGGGCTGTGACACAGGGAAATTTGTACTGTTTCTCATTCTTCAGCTGCTGGATCAGTAACAAGCACAGCTGTACCTAGCTTGTCACCCAGTTGTACACCACTGTGTTGTATACATGAATGGATGACCAGAAAGGAAATATCATGGTCAGGGCCTGCCTTCCAGAAAGTTATAATCTAGTAAAAAGACAAGACAGTATGCTCTCATGTAGATGAAGAACCTTAAAAGTATGTCATCAAAGTGTAATACAAACATGGAACCCCAAAGAGGAACACCCACTGAGTTAGATGCCCAGGGCGGGGGAGCTTTCAAAGCAAGAATTCTTACCTGTCCCATCTTCAGGACTCTAGTATAAAAACTAAATTGCATAAACTGCAGCATGCTTCACTCATTTATATTAAATTTGTTCCATTTTTTAATATTATGTGTAAAGAAGGAACATTATTAAGAACTATGATATCTAACTGAGATATGACAGTTGTTTTTTTCCACTTGTTATAAACTCTGTTTAGAACAAGGTGATATGGATCCAGCTGGTGCTCAGGTAGATGCCACAGGAGCATGTTTGAAAAAACATTCAAAACATAGCAACTAAGCCTCGAGTGGGAAATTCAGTGTGGGCTGCAGAACAGAATTCCTTAGATCCCCCAGATGTTCCTGTATTAAAAGATGACATGGCGGCTTTGTGGTATGGTTAAGGGGAAGGTTTTATTGTAGATATGAGAGAGAGAGAGAACAGCCAGAGGCATCCGAAAGAGTTCAGAGCAGACAGAGAAAGTAGTAAACTGAACATGGCCAGCAGACTGGACCTGGCCAGGAGAGAAGCAGGAGCGAGGTGGTGGGGGGAGACAGAGAGAGAGGGAGAGAGAGCATATCAAAAATAGCAGGGTTATAAGGTGAATGAGTGGGGGTGCTGTGAGCTGGAGGCAGGTTAGGGTGGGGGAGGAGGTGAGAAGGGCCAGGGTGCTTGCATAGACTTTGACACTGAGGGAACCTAGAGGCCAGTGTGTGCTTTGATATGCTAATAGACGCCACAGGTAGCCATATGTTCCTTCTGCCAGAGGTAAGGAAAATTACTCCTCATTTAGCTTTTTTGTAACCTTTCATCTTTATTTGAGCTTTCCTTGGTCTACCCAAACCAGAAAATCAGCACATCTACTTGGTGAAAAGTTTCCGTACCCCGATATTAAGCCTCCCCACCAATGCAGTAAACCAGGTCAGGCCAAATTAATAAGTCTAGGTTTAATTTGAGCAGAACATTCCCAGGTGGTCCCAGGAGAGAGGAGAAGGCAGGAAGTCTATGGGCTGGACATTAAATGTCCTCCAGGGCGGAGCCGCTGCTTGGAGGGCTGTCTCGGGGGCGGGGTTTGGAGAGGGAGAAGTGAGACCAGAGTGTGGAATGGGGCCCTGAGCTAGAGGTCCCCAACATCCCAACTTTTTGGGTATATATGGATGCCAGCAAGAGACAACATGCAGAGGGGGAGTAGGGAGTCAATGGGGTCACACTCAGCAGGAGGTACAGGTGAAGGAGCATTCAGTTAGCTACCATCCTGGAGACCTCGGGGATCTGTTTCTTGGGAGGCAGAGAAGGCAGGTTGCTAGGAGAAAAAACAACAACAGATTATTAACACCTGCACTATGAACGGGGTTAGCCATGGGAAAAATAATGAAATGGAGATGTATCCTGGTTGTACAGAAGAGGCAAGGGTAAATGGGCAAGGTGACAGAGCAGATGTGCCCTTGACTCTTGAGGTGGTACCAGCACTGGTGTTCCAGGTGTTTTAGGGGGATGGCACACCAAGTCGGGCGATGATGTCTTCAAGAGTACAGAGATGCAGACATAGAGCAAGACGGGGAGGGAACAGGAATGCAATGCTCTCAAGCCTAGAAGAGGGAGCTAATTTGGATAAATTTCCTAGTAATAATGGATCAGACTTAACCCACAGCAAACCATTCACAAGCCTTTGCTAGGACCCAAAAGTATAAAGCGAGATGCTTCCATTGAGCTAGGCTTTTGGGTCATGTAGAGGAAGATCCAAGGCCTGGATTCCCAGGCATCCAGGGAGGATCGGATTGAGTGGGAACAGGTTGGGGTGCTCCAGGAGAGGCCATATCTTGGCAAGAGCACCCCCAAATCAAGGGAGGGTTCTGGACCCCTAAAGGCAGTGACTTGGAAGAGGCAACTCACCAGGCTAAGAGCTGATCTACACTGGTGGCCAGCATGTGTAGGTAGTAGAGTGATTTTTCCATGTGGCCAGGGCGGATTGGGCAAAGGTGGGGGGAGCTCAGCTTCACCTAGACCAACGGACCAGATGAAAAGTTTCCGTACCCCAATATTAATCCTTCCCACCAATGCAGTAAATCAGATCAGGCCTAATTAATAAATTCAGGTTTAATCTGAATTTCTTCCAGGTTGTCCCAGAAGGAGGAGAAGCCATGAGGGGAACTACAAAAGGAAGTTTTGGGCTGGACCTTAAATACCCTGAGGGGAGCCCCTGTTTGGTGGGCTTTCTGAGGGGGGGTAGAGAGGGAGGAGTGAGACTGGAGCACAGAATGGGGCCCCGAGCTAGAGACCCCCAACGCTCCGCAGTAAGAAAAGGCCACACAGCAACACTCCGCAGTAAGGAAAGCTACAGAGGGTAGGGAGTCTCGGTTGGAGGGAAGAGGGCTAGGGACTCCAGAGGAGAAAATCCAGGGAAGCATGTCTAGTTTCTGTAATTCCTGGTCAGTAGATTACTTTTGGAAAAAATAAAAAGTACTCTTTTTTTATAACCTTTACTTATTTTAGCAACATACTACATATTAATTATAGACTATTTCAAGACTAAAAATAATCAAAAGAAGGAAGCAAATTTTCTTTTAAAAATATAACCATTTTGATTTCTTCTCTGACAATGTTTATACTACTATACTATTCCATGATGTTAAATATACGTCTATAGATTTTTTCTTTTTCTTTTTGTTTTTTCTAGACAGGATTTCTCTATGTAGCTCTGGCTGTCCTAGAACTCACTTGGTAGAACATGCTGGCCTTGAACTCAAAGAGATCCACCTGCCTTTGCCTTCTAAGTACAGGGATTAAAGGCTTATGTCACCACTTCTTGGCTATAGATTATTTTTAATGATTGTTTAGTATTTTACTTTATGCATGTATCATTTAGCAAGTCTATTAAACTAATTTTTTGTTTACTCATTTTTCCACTATACGTAAACTTCACAAAATAATCCATTATAGTTACAGCCTGTTGTCATGTGGCGCCACCCTTAGGTGATGGAGGGAGTCACAGCCTGATGTCATGTGGTGCCACTCTTAGGTGATGGAGAAATTTTTTCATTAAAGTATCTTTTCCATTAGCCAAACATTTGTGAACTCTGGCAGATGTCATATGTTGTAATGCACAGTGCCAAATGCTGAGAGTAAGCACATGTCTGTAGTATGGTAGGCTGCCCGAGCCCACAGAGCCCCTTGGCTGGGCCTCACTGTTCTGGGCTCAGATGCCTCACATTAAACCTAGGGAAATGGATGTGCCTCAGTGTCTGAGCCTCATTGACATCATAGGACTTCTTTCAGAACTGAAGAAGAGAATGGGGACCAATAACGGCTTGTTATTATATGTATATGTACAGTTCAGTTTATTTTTATGACTCCTTCCACTTCTTTCTGTTTGTTTTTAAGCTGCACTAATGCTATTTCTCAAAGAAACAGCGGGCTGTATAATCCCATAACACACTTCTTGGACAGTTTTAAAACTCATAGGCCTTCCGGTAACTCAGAACCCGGCTACATCTGTGTGTTTTTTTAATTTGGGGGAAGCACAATTAGTCACAAGGAAACCCAAGCTACTTCTGACATTTCATGACTCTCTTCCGAAATCCTATGGGTCATAGGAGTGTTTTAGACACTTCTCTGAGAACAAGGGCCAGAGGGTTTCATTTGCCAATGGCAGAATGGACCAATAGCACACAGACCGTGACTCATCCATAAGACCAAAGTGAGCTGATGTTCAGGAAGGAGTCCCCCATCACCAGAAGATGGCTTCAGAGGCCTCACTGGGCAAAGCAGACTCCTGTGGTTCTGGCCATTTCCATGTAAAAGAGCTTTCATTCTGGGGAAGCCTGAGTGGGTGACTTTAAGAAAGTGAGTGAAGCCATGCGGATGAATTAGCTCTCTTCCTATTAACAACCAGGCCAAGCAGGACTCCAGGAACCCTTTAAACCCATGAAAGACACCACTAGCCCTGGGGAGGTTGGGTATGTATGGTTGAAAAATGGAAGCCACAAAAGGAATTTCTGACTCCCTCTCCTAAAAAGCCGGGGAAGAACAAACATTCCAAGTCTTTGCCTCTGTCTAATCATGCCATGGTACTGCCCACCAAGCAGCAGCTGCCTCTGGGAGATCCTCTGTGTTTAGTTAAAGTTTGAAACAGACATGTTTGGAAAGTGCCATGCCTGGTCTTCAGGACCACCTTAGCCAAGCTGAGAGGATTCGTTCATATTCAACCTGCTCTTTTGGGAGCCATTTCTTTCTTCTTCCTTTTTTAACATTGACTTAATTTGAAGATTCCTTCATGTGGAAAATAAAGACTACCTAAATGAATCAGAATACTAGTTTAAAAACATTGGTCTAAAACAAGGCAACTTGAATAGGGTATCCTTAAGGCTCAGATAAGTTTATAGCTAAGGGTAAAAACTATTCAAGGGCAAAATCAAGTATGAAAATGTGCTACACAAATACAGTTGTGACACTTAATAAATATGCAATTGCTAGCAGTGTGGGTTGGAAAAATGTCTTTGGATAGGAAAAGTAGAAAATTTGGACATTTTCTACCTGGTGGATTTTCTCTGTTGTGAAAGATTTATTGACCTTTTGCATAAGTATCATACAGCTCTCATTATCAGCCCCAAAGTAGAAAATGGTATTTGAAAAGAGAAATAGTGGCATATTTCATGGGCCAAAGGACCATATGATCTTAGTGTGAACATCTCATTGCCAAGAGCACAAAGGTGTGGAAAATTACAGATATAAATTCTGAAGCGCACCGGTGTTCAGTGAGATCCTGGGTACTTCGAGGTCTCATTTTCCCCTTCTGAACTAAATAAGAAAACATTGAGACATCCTTGTAATGCTTGGGAAGAAGCATTGCAATGATAGTTCTGCTCTTCCAGGTATATTCTTAGAGGATGTCATCTAGTACAGTAAGACAAACAGCATCCTTAGAACTGGTGGGTTTTTATCAAGCTCGATAGATGTCCCCACCCACACCCACAGATAGGGGTGGGGAAATGGTGTTAAATATTGTCAGTGCTGTCCTACAACCACAGAAACACCATTGAATTGGGATTCTCTCTGTAGCCATTTGTTACAGGAAAGAGCAGGTTACAGATGTGAGCACGAAGCCCTCCACAGAGACTTATAGTGGAAGAGCCTAGCAGAGAGGGATCCAGGCAGGAATAGCCAGAGGTAGCCCAGGGAGGAGTGCTGAGGTAGAAACCAGAAGCAGAGAGCTTCGGACCACAGGCCTAGGCCCTTCCTGCTCCCAGCCAGAATGGATTTAATCTGCTCTCCCCACCTCCGCACTTACCTCTCATTTGCAGTGGTCTCTCCCAGGAGAAGCCTGTGCTGATCAAGCTAGGAGTTCAGAGGTGACTTCTCGTCTTCTATCTCACAGGTCTTTCTTTCTGTATGTGTCATGCGTGGCCTGTCCTTCAAATACAGGTGGCATATCACAGGTCTGGAAGCAAAATCTTGCAGCTGCTGTTTGTTCTTCCATTTGGTTTCAGTTCCCCAGAGTTTCCTGTATTTATTGAAAATTCCCCTGGAATGATTTAAGGCCACGAACAGACATTTATTTTCAGGCTCATCCTTAAATGGATGGAGACTGAGACATACCACTCCTCTGCACCAAACTCAGGAAAGTCCGGTGCACCTGGCTGTAAGAGCTCAAACAAGGTGTCAGTACGGGGAACTAGAAGACACCAAAATTGTGTCTTTTCAGAGTAGTGAGAAATGGTAGCAGTCCCCCTAGGGAGGGTTAGAAAGACTAGCAAAAACAGGATCTTCCCAACACGTAAGAAGGAAAAACCAGAGAGCCCACCCTTGACTTCTCGGGTGACTGACTAGCAGAGGAAGCGGAGGAATCAAGGCACAAACAGTAGGCAGATGGCAAGGTCATCATTAGAAAATTCAAGGAAGTTCAGGAGCCTTAGACAGGCTGCTACGCCATTGCTGGTGCAGTTCCATGAGAGGCGATCCTGTTCATTTCCTCCCCCAGGCAGTTCCCTGCCCCAGCTTCCCAAGACAGCAGAGCTAGACACATGTATTCAAGGAAGGAGAGCCTGTGTCCCATTTTAATGGCCTTTCTTAGCTGTTCGTGGGATAATCCAATCATCCTGACTGACTGTTCCTTTGTTAAGATAAGACACACAGAATACATAGCCATGAAGGACAGTCTGCAACTCTGTGTAAGAAATGGCCGTTCTCTGACTAGTCACTATCAGACTTCCCTCTGGTAGTGTGACTTAGTCTATATACGACATAGATCTATAAGCAACCACCTAAACACTTAGCTAGTGATACTGGGTGATTAAGCTATGTCATATTGCTGATAAATATATTTAATGTAATAAGTCAACATGCAGTATAAGACTTTTAAATTATTCAGTCCATATATATTTTCATTAAGGATGAACATTCTAATATCAAATTTATGATATCATCCAAGACTTAATATGGCTTAATTCTATTAATAAAAACTAATTTAGAAGTCATTATCCTTTTTAATTACAGATTTTGATTTAGATCATTCGTGCTTTCCAAATCAGAAAATGGTTATCACCATTATTCCATTGGTCCAAAGCTAATGTTTTTCTTTCTTATTAGCACTTTCATAAATTACCTGGTGGGGAAGGCTGATTAAAAATAACCTCTGCAGAACTCCCAGTGTGGCCCCATGATTTGGCCATAGTTAATCCTGTCAGAAATCAGTGCAGATATTTAGCCCCAAATGAAGCTGTTGGCTAATTTTGTCTCCTGTCTACAGTGTTTAGCCTGGATGGTGCATATTGAAGACAACTTAAGCTAGACAGCCGAGCAACCTCCTCTGCACTGTCCCAGGAGACCTCTGCTTGTTTCTTGGGCCTGACACTGGGCACATGACTATCTCTGGTTCTTTCTGGAACTGCCCTGCTTTGACACTACGTTCCTAGCTGCTCCATTGCTCAACTGTATGTTCATTTTTCAGTTTCTCTAGCTACCAGTCTGCCAGGTCTGGGGCACCAGACACCATCTGGTTCTTGACCTTGGCATTGATGTGAAGGATGCACAGCTGCCGAGTGTCCAACAGTGTGAGCATCATGAGGCTTGTGTATTAGAATGCAGTATAGGACAGAGGAGACGAGGCATCATACCTCTCACCCAACTTATTGTCCACATGGAATAGGGCTTCAGAGTCCCCTAAGTGACCCCCACGGAAGGCAACTGCAGTTCACCAACAAATGAACAAAACACTCTCAGACCTTGCTAGCTAATAAGCATGTTGCCATAGTCACTAAACACCTTCAACTACAAGAAAAACCAGCTTATTTCACAGTGAAGCCAAAATATAGACAAATTGTACTTCACCCACCTCTGGCTCCAGTTACAGAAGCTGTTGAGCCCAATGGAAAAGAATTAAAAAAAAAAAAAAACTGCAGTAGCCAGAGGTGAACTGACTCTGCAGCTGCCCAGGGAGCCCTGGAGGATTTTCCCTCATGCTGCCTGACATGTTAAGAATGGCAGGAAGTGAGTTTCCGACCAGTGTGGACATCAGTACCACAGCTCTTTGCTTTTGAAGAGCCCTCAGTACAGTGTGTATCTTGAGAGAGCTGGTCAAAGAAATGACCAAGCAGGAAGGTCAAGGGACCTTAGGGAGTTGACTCAGTCTTTATTCATCGAACACATAGCAATTTAAAGGCTGAGGCACTTTGATTTGCTTCCTCGCTTTGTCAAAGGAGCTGCACAGTTGTACATGATGTTAAAGTCCAGCTCTGATTAGCTGAATCTTCCGGTCTCAAACGGAGGCAAAGAGGGCCCATCCCACATGTGTGCACAGACACGAACTTGTTGACTGGAACACAACAAGCTCAGAACAGCGTCATTATTCAGATACATTAACACAAAAATGTATTTCTAAGTAATTTTCCTGTATCTTTGCATCACGCAGTGTGCGAGTCTATTAAAGTATTCAACAAAATGTACCACATCTATTTCTTTAGTTGTCCTTGTCTTGCCCTAGAATGTCAACTCTACAAGGTCAAAAGAGAGGGTTCTAATCCTGCTATGTTCCCAGTGGCTAGCACGTCACTCCGCCTTGAGGATGGGAATAATTTACTCACCGTCTGAATAAAGGGCGAATAAATAAATTGAAGAGGAAGAAATAAGGGCTTTTGCTCTTATATACCTTTGCCTCTTCAATTTTGATTCTTCCTTCCACATGAAATGCCTGAGTCTTTTTCATTCACATTTGGCCTTAATTCCCACTTGTATCAAAAGATGACAGCACTAAAGTCCTTTGTATGGTCACCTTGGACATTGCCGTGATTCGGTGATTATTTCAGTGGAGTCCCTATCTGCCACCTGCTTCACATGCACAGAGAGAGAGAGAGAGAGAGAGAGAGAGAGAGAGAGAGAGAGAGGGAGGGAGGGAGGGAGGGAGGGAGGGAGGGAGGGAGAAAATGTACAAATTTTAATGTAAATTTTTTAAACATTAAACATGGCTCATTTTGTCCAACAGAAGAGGAGTCTGGAGTGTCTAAGATATGTTAACACCATTGGGGACAGTCCCTAAATCTCCGTTATCCTGCACATGGAATGGCAGTGATAATTAATAATCAATATATCTTCTTCATGACTATGCAAGAGGGAGGAATAAAAAGGTCTCTGCCTTAGCCCTGCACACACAAGTGCATACAAACACACACATGCACACACACACACACACACACACACACACACACACACACACACACACTACTAAAATGTTTCCACTTAGAAATAACTGATGGCACACCTATAAAAAGAAGTTTGGGTTCTGAAAGGGGAACATTAATAGAATTGTAAAGTTAGGGGCAAGAAATCGTGTTATTTTAATAGAAGTTCCCCATAAAATAATAGAATAGAGATCTTTGTAATAGAGATACATTGGGACAAAAATCATACCTTCTCCTATTTACCTTCAATCAAGCTACCCTGGCAAGACAGAAGAATTAGAAGAATGAGCTCGACCTTGAAAGGGATAAGATTTGGTTTCCGCATTTGCTTTCAGTTAAGAGTTTAGGGGGAAAATAAGCTGAGTAATGATATCAAAAGTGCATTCTTCTAACTTGTGGGGCCTCAGACCTATACCTCCTAACATTTATAACTATTTCCTCTTGGCATACTGTGGACACATTTCCTGTATCCCAGGGAAAGATGTTGCCAAAAATAAAAGATGGGGTGATCTTCACTCATCCTGATCAAACAACAATGTAAAATGTTGACCGTGAAGACATTGGCCATGCAGCCGTTAAAAATCCTTTGACTTGCTTGAGTCATTCAAGCTTAAATGCTAAAAAGGAGGAAGATACTGACAAGCCATCCTCCGAGACACCTTGTACTCAGAATCCAGCTTTGTCAGTAATTTCCAGTGGACGTAAACAAAGACTGTGCTCAATATTTCCACCACCCCCCCCAGAGATCAAGAGGCCAGCTGTCCTCCTAAAGCTTAAAACAGATCCTAGTGAAACCTTCTCCAGAGAGCTCATCACACTGTGCAGCTGTCTTCCCAGCCCGAAGTGCACACAGAACAGGGCCACTGAGCAGCAGCCTTTTACAGCAATTTCAGTTTTGAAAACACATTGCCCAAGTAATAGTTTTAATAGTTGAGCCTTTTCTCAGCAAGTGATATAAGTAAGAAAAAGCCTTTGCTCTGTATTTGTATAAAGCTTTCTCTAAGTGTTCCCTATGAGGCAATTTTATAAGGGAGGTGGTGGAAGTGGTTAACATTTAGCAGTTATGAAACGAAGGTCTGGAGAGATGGAATGGTTCACCCAAAGGTCTCAGAGGTAGTAAGCAGTAGACAATGTACTTGAACCCAACTTCTGGCCTCCAAGGACGCTGTTCTTTCCACCTCATTGTGTCCCGCTGGCCTGATTCAAAAGCTCGCTTCAGGGGATGCTGGTGTCCCAGCATGGTGTCCCTGTTGAGGCATTGCTGAAGCCCCAGTCTCAGGTCTGGCATTGGTGTCAGCCAGCTCCATTGTACAAAAGCAGATATTGCCAGTTTTCATACTTCACATCTGTACATAGCTGACTCATGTGGGGTAATTCCACGAGACTTAATCCAAGTGAGTCCTTCAGAGGGCCTCCGGGGACTGGCCCTTTCTTGGACAGCCACCAATAACAACTTAATTGTGCACTGGCTCAGTGGATGTGCGCCAGGCACTCCACAGGACGCCTTCACTGACTGAGTTCATTCACATCTCACAAGGACTCAGAGGGACAGCAACTATCAGCCTTTCCCTTTGCTCGGAGAAGAAGGTCTGGAAGCTTTGGGGACATGCCCTGTTGGGGAAGATGATCGGGGAGCAGAAGTTGTGGATTCATAGTCCAAACATTTAAACCCTGCACAACTAGAGTAGGGCCCATGCCTTCCTATCAGATGTACAGAATTCAAGCACACTGTGGGCCATCACAGAGCAGTAGCCAACTTGCCTTGGCTCTGGGCCTCAAAAGTAAGACATGTCTGAATGACTGAAAAGAGATGTCAGTTTAGTACTTTAAAACTGTCACATTGTGCCGGGCGGTGGTGGCACATGCCTTTAATCCCAGCACTCGGGAGGCAGAGGCAGGTGGATCTCTGTGAGTTCTAGGACAGGAACCAAAACTATACAGAGAAATCCTGTCTTTAAAAAAAAAAAAAAAAAATTATCACATGTTCCTCTGGATAATTCATCAAACATGGGAGTAGAGCCGAAGAGCGGACTCCTCAACCACCAGGAACTAAAGTCTAGCCTTCCGATGCTTACTCTTCAGGGTCAACCTTCCTCTCAGAGAGGAGGAAAGAATAAAGAGAGCACATCATACCGTTTGAGGTCAGAAGGAGAACTTTGGAGTCTGTGTCTCCAGTACTCACAGGTGCTATTCATGGAATCTTCTTTGACCTTTGAAAAGAGCCCACAAGCTTGAGCTGGGCGTGGTGATGCATGCCTGTAACCCCAGCACTTGGGAGGTAGAGGCAGGAGGATCAGGACTTCAGGATCACCTTTGGCAGCATAGCAAGGACAAGGCCAGCCTGGGCTATGTGGAACCACGTTTTAAAGGAGAGAAAGACAATGTCCCTAGTAAAAAGATCAGTCCCACTAGACCTTCGTTTTCCTCTGGTCTCCAGTGCCCTATAGTCCCTGGCCTGTGGGAGTCTCACGGCTGTTGTTTCCTCCATGCCTGACCCTGCTTTGCCCCCAGATAGCTCTCTGAGTAGAAGCTAGAGGAGGGCAGGAAAGCTTACCGAAAGAAAATGTATTAAAGGAGCTACCCAAGGACCAGCAGGCTGTGGGGGCTGGAGGCTCTGACCTCTAGTGTCCTGGTATGATAAGGGCCAGGATGGGCAAGCTGACCACAGGCCTGGCAGGAGCAGCTTGTGGGCTCTTTTACCCTGCTGCCTTGTCCAGCAAGTCTCTGAGTCAGCATTCTTGGTGGGTTTGTCTTTCCATCAGAGCTCTCTTTGAAGTATGTGGCTTCAGATGAGAAGCACACACGGTCTCTGGAACTAAAACAAAAGCATTCTGAGTCACCTTTCTCTCCTCCCACTCCGACACACCCCGAGCAGTCATCCATGTAGCCAACAGACCCATCGGTGACATAAGGGGGAGCAGTGAGCCTTCTGCTAACTGCTGGTGGTCCACCTTGTCTGGACAGGAGCGGCAACGCTTATTCTGGGCCTTGGGAGTCACCTAGTACCCCTGCACAGACAACTTAGCATCTCTTATGTAAGCATAACCCAGGCTAGGGATCTCTTACCAGTCCAGGCCCACCAAGACAACCCGGTGAGGTGACCTGGCCAACACAGGCAAAGGGAAGGACAGTTGTGTGGTTGGAAGTCACCAGGGGTCACTTGGCTGCTTAAGTCCTGCTTACTTCCAACATGACCCGGCAGTAAGTCACATGTTCCCCCAATTGTGTTCATTTGGAAAATATATACAAAAACAGTCCCCATCCACCAGCCGCAGTGGAGTGACACAGTGTGTCTCCAGAATGCTCTAGCCAAAGAGGCCTATTTGCATCCATTATTATTATTGATAATGACTTCCCTGGTTGAGTCTACGTTAGAACAGTGGTGGGACTGGAAGCTGCCGGCAGATTGACACTCCCTGTGCACCGATGTGAGGATTAATCTCTTAGTGCACAGCTCAGTATCAGCAGGTCACTTGGAGGCTCGTCCTTCAGAACCACAGACTTAGAAGGCAAGTTTGAGGTGGCAGCGGAGCAGTGGGGTAGAGCACATGCAGAGGTGAGGCGGAGGAATCCATAGTACCTTGGTTACTCATCCCCTGGGTCCTGCAGGCCTCAGGCTGAGCAGTGATGAACAGAGGCTTTTGCCCTTGGAAACCACTCACATTTGTCAAGCGATTCCTCTAGTTCATTTGTTTCCAGCACCTTTGAGTCCCTCTGGCATAATCACCGTACCTTTTGTCAACACAAAGTGATTGTTTAAACGACTCAATCAGATCATGCCATGGGCTACTATTTCCATTTATTATGATTTATTGCCTGTTTAGCACCAAAGTGCCAGGCACATTCAACAGAAGACACACTTGAAAATGCTTTTCCTTTCTGCTCTGGAGGTCCTCAGAATAACAGCAGCCCGCTGGAGGAAAGGAAAGATTATCTACGCTGCTGAGGGTCAGTGACTAAGGACAGTAGAGAAGGAGGTTTAATTTTCCAGTTGACAAAGAACAGAATTCTTCTGTTGTGACTGGTCCTTCAGCTGACCTAGAACACAGTAGTGTAATTAAAGAGAGGGCACTCCTGGCTTTCACAAACTCAGGAAGCCATTTGTCACGGCTACGTGGAAGCGCGGAAGGCAGAGTCCGACATCTGCGTCGTCTGTGTCCTGCACTGACCCTCCACACTGGCACTTTAGCGCCTGGATAAATGGTTATTTAATTGAGTCATGCTTGAAAGACCCAACTACTTATTTTTCTTATTAATAATAACATCTGCAATTTAGAATCTGAGGTTGGGGTTGGGGTGAGGGTTGCTGTAACTCTGGTCAGTTATTTTGTGTGTGGGTGGAGATATGGGTATGAAGCATGTATGCATAACTTTAGGAGAAGGCATGTGTGTATGCAAGGCAGAGGTTAATAATGGGGTCTTTCCTCAACCCCTCTCCACTTTTGTTTTATTTTTAAGATTTATTGATGTGTTTATGTGTGAGCTTATGTGCACAGCATGCATGCCAGAGCCCATGGAGACCAGAAGAGGGCATCAGATATCCTGGAACTGGAGTTACAGGTGGCTGTGAGCCACCTGATATGAGTGCAGGGAATCGATCCTGGATCCTCTGCAAGATGAGCATTCCCAAGCTCTGAGCTATTTCTGCAGCCCCCTCTACCTTTAATCTCTCACTGAACCCGAGACTCATCACCTGAGCTTCAGGGATCTCCCTGTATCCAGCCCAGGGTTCACATCATTTTTAAGTCTTGCTTGTGATGGTGTCAGCAAAAGAAAGGAGAAACCGGATGCTAGCTGCAGTGTCTGCCAGCTGGAAAATCTCAGGAATGGGTTGCTTGTTACAGCAATAGCTAATTGACTAAGATAAGTTTCTTTTAATCTAAGTGAATATCAGAATCATATTAACTTACATAGTTAATTATATTAACTTACAAAGCACATAGCACGGGTACCTCCCTCACCAGTGATAGCTGAGATAGTGGAGGCATGGTTTCCACAATCCTGCTCTGAATGTCTTCTTGGTACTGATGATAATACAGCAGGAGTTATTCTGAGTTAAGAAGCCCACTAAATAAAACAACATGCTTTCTTTGGAGTTTAGAAATAAAAATTGGCTGGTGAAGCATGGACTCATTTTTTGTTGTTGGTGGTGATGTTTTTTTTTTGTTTGTTTGTTTTAGTTTTTCCAGACAGGGTTTCTCTGTGTAGCCCTGGCTATCCTGGAACTCGCTCTGTAGATCAGGATGGTCTCAAACTCACAGAGATCTGCCTGCCTCTGCCTCTTGAGTGCTGGGATTAAAGGTGTGCACCACCTCTGCCTAGCGACTTTCTCATTCTTCATGGACTCGTCACTCACTTCAGTACCCTAGGCAGCACACTGGTCCTAACTATCCATTCTTCCCTCAGTTTCAGTTCAGCTGTCCCCTACTGCTCACAGGGTAATTGGACCACTACCAAATCTTTCAGAATACAGCTAGTGCCTTCAATTTTAATAATCTTGTGAACTCATGGGGAATGTGCTCAAACACAGATTCTCAATCAGGAGGCCAGTACCATGAAGGTGGGGAGGCGGAGAATCTGCATTTCCTGAAAGTGCCCCAAAGATGCCACCCAGGAGGTGATACTCGGAGAACCAAGAGTTTAGAAATTCATAGAGAATTTTTCCTACAAATCTTATACAGTACATTTTTACATTTTTTAATTTGATAATACAGTACCATAGTAAAGTTTAGCTAAACCTGAGGTTTCTAACACCAAATGATATCTTGTAGTTACGGATACATACACAACCACAGCTATATGTGTATATATACACATACATATATGTGTTTGAAATATACACATATACTCAAACATACAGGCTCTTCTTTCAGTTAATAATTAAAAGCAGGCTGTGGTCCTGCTTTCCAGAAACATGAACAGCAGTCTCTGACTGATTCATTTGGTTTTGGTTTCTGTGGTCCAGGTTAGACCGTGTGTGCTGTGCATGTGCTCTACCACAGAGCTACGCCCCAACACTCTTTTCAAATCTTGTTTTAAAATGGTCTCCCTGAGTCACCCAGACTGGCCTTAAACTCATGAAGCTGCTACCTCAGATGTATATCCACTCTTCTTTTGACTAATTTTTAAATGGTAAGATGTATCTTTCTGATCGAATCTGTATTCTAGGAAAAGGAGACATGTTTACTTAAGATTTCATTACAGTGAATGTAACAGAAACAAAGAGGAAAAAGAAAACAGGAAACAGCCACTATATAAAAGATGGGAAGAGATGCTTATGCTTCTGTGAGGAGGCAACAATGAAGATCAAGGGTGTGCTACTGATTAAAATACACACACTGTGTGCCAATATAAGATAGAAAACTCCTCTTTCTAAAGCCAGGCAAACTCACTGCCTTTTCCCCTCTACCTACCCGGCATAATGATTGCTTATCTAAAGAGATAAAGAGAATAGATGATTCTGAAATGGTCTCACCAGATACATGTGAACCTGTTTATCCTCCAATCTGTATTCCCCATCATAGTTATGATGCTCCTGCCCATTGCCATATGAGCTGAAATCCTGAGAGTCTCTTGGGAGCCCTGTCTTATTCCCAGATGTCTACAGCTCTCCCGTGCTTCCTGCCCTGCCCAGTACATCTCTCACCTGTACAGCATGTCCCATGACCCCTGCCTGGTAACCTCTTCATCAGTGGTCCTACGTGGTCTTCTAGGCCAGTGATCCAACACTTGTCTTTGATGACCAGGCTTCAAGTCTCCAGTGATTTGCTAACACCTGAATAATGGACCTCGCAGTTCTATGTTCTACAAAGGAGGAAGCCCCACCACAACTTCATCCCCTGTAATGTCACACCTCAACTGGGAGTGTTGATGAAAAGCTTGATTTTAGTGTGAAAAGAAAGATGGTTGGTTTAATCTCTTTGCCTGCTGTTTGCAAGAAACCACTTGAAAGAAAAGTTAATTAAGATGAGAGAGATTATTTTCCTGTGAGATAAAATTGTAACCAACTTACTCTTCACTTAAGACCATCTCCTAGGGGAGACCTCCTGGAGCCCCAGAATGAAGTTACACTGCACGAGATGCTTCTGTAGTGTTTTCTCTTTTAACTTGCCTTTTATGA
Source organism: Peromyscus eremicus (assembly GCF_949786415.1). Classification (NCBI taxonomy): domain Eukaryota; kingdom Metazoa; phylum Chordata; class Mammalia; order Rodentia; family Cricetidae; genus Peromyscus; species Peromyscus eremicus. The sequence continues at coordinate 3,521,990 of NC_081418.1, read as the reverse complement.
CATGCTTCACTCAATACCACTTGGCTGCATCTGCCCCTTACAGTAAGCCCCATAACACCAAGGACATCACTTTACCTATGCCCAGTTCTTAAGAGCTGACTCCATATATTACTTTCAACAGAGTAGGTATTCAATTTTAATTAACTACAAGATTAATCATATTTCTCCGTCTGAAGAGCAATCATACTTCTGCCTGCTGATACCAATAAAACGAAAAGAAACTCCCTTTGTTGTTCAAAAAGCATCTAAAATGGCATGATGCTCCAATAGAAATAACACACATTTAATATGTTCTAACTGGAGTATAAATTATTTGTCAATATCAGTGGATTGACTCACCCATTTAGATAAGGAGGAGAAATGTGCCCTTATTCTCCTGTTTAGAAGCCTTCTGACTCTCCCCTGTCTAGGGTAAAGTTCTTAACTCCCCACCCACCTTCCAAGACTCTTCTTGGTGGTTGCTGCTTCATGTGCATTCACAGCACACTGTGAGCTCTGCACTACAGACGGCACTTCTGTCCTACTCTCTGTCTAACGGGCTGTTACTATCCTTCCAAACACAAACTCAAGCTTCCCTTGAAACCCTACGGTTCTCCCAACTACTCTGCACACTCCATCCCTGCTCCTAGGAGCCCCAGACTCTGAAACAGGATGCTGGGTCCTAGAAGGCACCAAGTGTGTCTTACTCACCTCCCCAGGGCCTCGTAAAAATCTGCAAAGTATGTTTCACAGAGATACTTGGATCTGGTCACTTTTTACCAACCAAATCCAAGCACTGCATTTCCACCTGAGCCTGCACAGCCACGTCCTGACCAGATTCGATTTCATCCACAATCTAGTCTGCATGCAGCAGCCACTGGCCTCTCTACTTGCTTCCAGGCAGGGCACAACACAGTGCCTTTCATTGTGATGTTTATACAAACATGGATAGCACTGTATTTTGATCACATTCGCTTCCATCCACTGTCCTCCCTTGGACCCCCACCCTGTGCCCTTCCTCCTCCCAAACAGTCTCTCTTCTGCTTTTCTGTAAAATACATAGGTAGATAGATAGATTAGACAGACAGATTAGCTAGATGATAGCTAGATTGACTGATTCTGCATAAGAGAAAAGATGCACAATTTGTCTTGAGTAATGGGGGAACCATTACTCAATCTTCTCTCCACTCTCCCTTCTTTAGACCATTTTATCCCTATAGTCACTTTTCTACTTTCATGTCATTTTTTAAAATCTAGATTTTTGCATATAAGAGAAAATATGTAACATTTGTTTTTCTAAGTCTAGTTTACTGTGCTTAGCATGATTTCCAATTCCATCTTTGACTCCACAAATAACATAATTTCATCCTACTTTATGGGTAAATCTCTCTCTCTCTCTCTCTCTCTCTCTCTCTCTCTCTCTCTCTCTCACACACACACACACACACACACACACACACACACACACCCATGCACACACAGCATATTTTCTCTAACCATTCATGTGATGATGAACATCTAGAATGGTCCTACATCTTGGCTATTGTGTATACAGCAATAAATATGAACGTGTCAGTATCTCTGTGGTGCGCACTGAGATTCCTTTGGGTAATCCAGGAGTAGAATAGCTGGATCATACCATAATTCCATTTGTTTAGAAAAGCCTCCATACTGATTTATATATTGTCTCCACTAGTTTCAGTTCCCTAGACAGTAAATAAAGGTTCCATCCCCTATATACTACACACACACACACACACACACACACACACCATTCACATGTGTGCACATGTGTGCACATCCTCACCAGCATTTGTCTTGTTTGTTTGTCTGTTGATAGCCAGACTAACTGGGGTAAAATGGAATCAGCATTCCTGATGGCCAAGGATGTGGAATATCTTTTTGTGTACTTACTGGTAATTTGTATTTTTCCTGAGAACCCTCTGTTCAACTTACTTGGCTGTTTATCAGTTGGCTGGTTTTCCCTCTGATGACTGTTTCCTCTGCTGTGTCCATTGCCCATTGCTGGTCCATACCAACTGGAGTCCTTACAAAGTGCTTCAGAAAAGTCTATGTCTTGAAGTACTTTCCCACTTAGTCCTCTGGCAGTTTCAGAGATTCGGGTCGTAAAGTCTTGGATCCATTTGAAGTCGTGCAGGTAAGGATGAGGTGCTAGTTTCATTTTCCTGGGTGTAACTATCCATTTGTTGAAGATGCTGTCTTTTCTATGATGTGTATTTTTGGCATCTTTGTTAAATATAAAGTAGCTGTAGCCCTATGGGCTTATTTCTAGGTCCACTATTCTATTCCATTTGTTTATATGTCCGTCTTTGTACAAAAATCACACTATTTTGTTACTGTGGCTCTGTAGTATGTTTTGAAACTAAGTATTGTTCCTTCAGCATTGTTCTTTTAGCTCGGAATTGCTTTGGCCATGGGGTGCCTTTTATGCTTCCCTGGGAATGTTAGGATTTTTTCCTAGATCAATGAAGAATATCATTGGGACTTTAATTCTGGCAATTTTTGACCTTGAAAGTCTTTCCATCTTCTAATATCTTATTAAATAGTGTGTGTGTGTGTGTGCACTTTTGTATTGTGTCTGAAGGTTCATATCAGACTTTCTATCAATACCTATTTGCATATTAATTTTCTGTCTCTTGCACTACCATGGAAAGGTCCATGAAGATAGAAAGGCTACCATTTCCAGAGTCCATTTTCAGTGTACAGAACTCTGTAACATAAAAAGTAGAGGCTGAATTTGTTTAATTTAAAAAGTAAGGTGAATAGAGAAGCTGGGAACTGGGTCAAGGGATAGGGAAGAAAAGAAAGGCTTTTAAAAAGATAACACTGGTGGGGCTGAAGAAATGGTGCTACAGGGAAGACCACTGGGGGGCTCTTCCAGAAAACCTGGGTTCTGTTCCTAGCACTTACGTAGAGGTGTACAACTGCCTGAAAATCTAGTTTCAGGGAACCAGATGCCCTCTTCTGGCTTCCTTGGGCACTACATGCACACATTACACAAACATATGCAGGTAAAACATGCATAAACATAAAGAAGAAAAGGAGAAGGAATAAATAACAAAGCTAACTATAGAACTAAGTTTTAGGAAGATCTCGCTAAGATGTGGTACTAAGATTGCATAGTTTGGCTCTAGACAAAAGGCTTTGCTTCCGCTGCCTTTCTTCCCTTTTAAACACTCCAAAATATCTAAGAAAGGGGCACACTCTTTGTCTTCTGTGGTCATATCAACAGAGAATCACCTGTTGCATTCCACTGTGGGCTTGCCCCTAAAAGTGACTTAATCTGGCTCCTGAATTCTGTCCATGAACCATTCACTGAGGAGCCAAAAGCCTCCTAAGGAAGATTATTTGAGGAACTCTGAAGGTGGGTGTAAATTTAGCTAGAGTTAGGCATATATCCTGTGATATACTTCCATCTCTGGCAAGATGTAGCTATGATTGGTTACCATAAGTTCTTGTGCCCAAACAAAACGGCACCTGTGATTGATAATTTTCAGTTCTCTGCCACTTCAGACAGGGCTATATTTCTGTGATGAAGAACATGGTACTTGAAAGGCTTTGAGATTAAAAGTACCTTATAAAGACTGAAGTAAAACCTCTTTAATTCAGAATCTTCTAACTCTACGAACTCAGAATTTATCATCAGTTTCAATGGGCTGAAACTTATTTTGGTCTGTGGTAAACAACACGGAAGGAAGTTACTAAGCCAAATAGTGGGAGAAACATTGGCAAAGGTGAGATCTGAGTCCTTCACCTGCCTTCATAAAAGTTTTTGCACTATTATTTTTTTCATTTTTAAAAACTGAGATGTAATTCACATACAGTAAAACTGGCTCTTTTCATGTATATCTGTGAGGTATTTTTCAAAACTACATAAAGTTATATTATCACGTGTGTAATCCCAGAACTTAGGAGGCAGAGGCAAAAGGATCAAGAGTTCAATGTCCTTCTCAGTTATGTAGCAAGTTCAAGGATGGACTGAGTTATCTGAGACTTGTATCAAAAACAATAGTAAGCAATAAACAGTCATTGCAATTGTGAACTCTCAACTACCATGGCTGACTATACCAAGTCTGCAAAGAGTGGACCCATCAATGGTGTCAGGCTTAGATGGGGGAGGACTAGGGAGCCCTACCTCACTCCTGAGATATTTCCTACTAATAGATTCAGGGAAAGAAGTCATTGACTTCATACGTGTACCCACCAGTGACCCCACTGGACTTTAATGGCTAGTCCCCAGCCAGTGATCATGCAGATTCTCCTGTTTAAATTAAATGGGTCATCAAACAAAACCAAACATCATAAATGAGGGTGGGAAGGGATGGGAGGAGGAGTGACGGAGGTGAGTGACAGATGAAAGGGTGGGGAGGAAATAGTAACCATTATGCATTGTGGACATGTATGAAACAGTCAAAGACGTAACAATTAGTAATAACTTTAAAGCAACAAAATAACTATTATATTACCACTGTAATGAACCAAATGCAGAACAGTCCCACAGCCTCTAACATCACCCCGGTCCCATGTCCACCAGAGTCAAGCTCCTCCCACACACAGCTCCAGGGAACCTCCACTGAGCTTCCCTGTTAGAGAATGTTCAATAAATGTCAGTTATATACTCTATCGCCTTCTGAATCAGGTGTTCTTTTTTTCATTTAACATAATGCATCTGAAATCCACTTGTGTTTTGGGGTGTACAGCTAATTTGCTTCATTTTGTAGCTGAATAATATCCCACTGTGTTCATCCATTTACCAGTTGATGGACAGCTGGGCTGTTTCATTGCTGGTAAAATTCACCATAAAAATATAAGTCACAATAAAAATCCACACAAAGGTTTTTATGTGGATATAAGTTTTTATCATACTGAGACAAATCAATTGGATGATTAAACAAATGTTTAACTTTTTAGGAAACTGCCAGACTACTTTCTCAAGTAGCTATTCATTTCCAGTCACAATGCAGGGAAGGTCAGCAGCCATAATTTCAGTCAGTCACTGTTGCTTAGTTCCAACCGCAATGTAGGGACCCAAGTGCTTCTCCTTAAAGTCCTAACTGTCACCATCTACTAATGGCATTGACCACCTTTTCATGTGCTTATCTGCTACCCATATACCATCTTGGTAATGGGTCAATTGGCAATCGGCACCTTTTCGTCACTTAAAAACCTAGGTCTGAACTATCAGTTTGATAGCTAATACATGTATGTGTGAGCATCACGTTCCATAGAGCTCACTTCATTTGATCTTCACAGTCTGGGAGGGAAGTAAAGTAGGTTTTACTCCATGTTGCCAGGAGAAACAGAGGTTGAGGATGGTCATATGGCTTGCTGAGTTCACACCACGAGACAGAACTAGAGCCAGAAGCAAGGCTTCCCAGTTCACACTGGAAGTTGAGTTGCTGGGTTAACTCCTATCTATCTTCCCTGCCCTGTGGCCACTTTTCTGACCAACTCCCAGCTCCAGCAAAACTATGCCATGGAGCCCAATCCAGCTAATGCTTAGAGGATGTTCTAGTAACCAAGTGTCCCCTGACTTTCAGAGATTTTTTTTTTAAGTCAGAGTCTTTCTTCATACTGTAGGCTGGCACAAAACTGGCTTCAAACTGGCTGCTATCCTTCTGCCTCAGCCTCCCAAGTGCTGTAATTCCAGGCATAAGACACTCCACCAGGTGATTAGGATTTTGGTGGTGGTGGTGGTGGTGGTGGGTTTGTTTGTTTGTTTGTTTGTTTGTTTTTGCCTTTTAAGTAGCATTGGAAGACACTATCTCTTCCTGAACTGCTTTTACTGTTTAGAAAGATGAGAACAGTCAAGGTTTGGCCATGGGCTCTGGATTATAGTGTCATTTGCCCCATTCTCACTTATGAGTTTAGTGGTTCTGGCCAATTTCTTGATTTAAGCTCTAGTTCTCTAACCAGTGAGGGAGGGATAACAGCTCCATAGTTCTCAGAACTGCTGTGGGAATTTCAAGCTGACATATGTGATGCGCACAGCCAAGCACCAGCTCCTATGAAGCATTCACTGGGTAGCAGTTCCATCCTTAGGTACCCTGACCCGCCCCAAGGACTGCCTTTCTGCTCTGGAGAAACTCAAGGGGTGCCTTGACTCACACTTTTAATGTGTGAATGTGAAGCTTCAATACGCAAGTGCAACCGCTTAAAAGTTACAATGTTATAACACCTCAATAGTGAAGTTACAATGTTATAACACCCAGTGGACACCCAAGTAGTGAAGTTACAATGTTATAACATCCAGTGCACACACACACACACCCCCATAGTGAAGTTACAATGTTATAACACCCAGTGGACACCCCAGTAGTGAAGTTACAATGTTATAACACCCAGTGCACACACACACACACACACACACACCCCCATAGTGAAGTTACAATGTTATAACACCCAGTGGACACCCCAAGAGTGAAGTTACAATGTTATAACACCCAGTGGACACCCCAGTAGTGAAGTTACAATGTTATGACACCCAGTGGACCCCCAATAGTGAAGTTACAATGTTATACACCCAGTGGACACCCCAATAATGAAGGCCATAACAATAGCTCCCAACTGGAAACAGTGCTTTAAAAAGAGTAGAAATACAACAGAATAATTAATTTGTTCAAAAAATATTAACATACATATTTTCTACTTACATTTTGTTACAAAAACTGATGGTTGAATGGATCGAAATGAACCTATATGGTTTGAACACCATCCTTGCAAAGCTTCTTTTTAAAAACCAAATAGCTTTGCATTGCTGACCTTAATTATATTTCTATTTTCTCTAATATTCTAAATTGGAAGCCAATGGATTCTAGTACAGCCACATCTGTATTCTCTAACCCTAGCCACCTGTAGTGTATATCAAGAGTAGTTCCAAATCCACGCATCACTTTGCAGGACAACTTTAGCCAGTTAGAAGTAACAGAATTTTTGTGTCAAAATCAGTGTTTCTAATACCTAACACCAGTGTTTGCAACCCAATCCTAGCCCAAGGAGTGGCTGTAAGAATATTTTTAAATATGTAGCATTATCCCTGCCTCCAAAAGATCTAAGTTTATTGTCTGTTGAATACTGCTCATATTTCCAGCATTTTCACAGCTCAGTGCTCTAACCCTAATGACTGTCTGAGTCCAGTGTTCAGATAAATGACATTTCAGAGTCCCCATTAGGAAAGCAATAGATCTGCTTCTGACAGCCACTTCAGATGGAGTCTCTGTTCATCGCTCCAGAAGAACAGGCAAGTCCCCATTTCTCAATAAGAACCAGAGATAGCACAGGCATCGAGCAGCAGTGTTTAATGGTCAGGAAGCCGTTCAGCATCCTTCTCCATTACCTGTGGGCTGTGCAGCCTTCAACAAGTCACTGAACCCTCATTGATCAGTTTCCCTCTCTGTAGAATGGGTCAGTTTGTGTGTGTGCTGTGAGTTCAGTTCAGGGTGTCTGGCACCTCAACCAGTGTGCCAAAACCAGTGCTCTTCCTGATGTTAGTAGTAGTAACACGCAGTAGTGATGTTACTATTATCCTCCTGAGCATCCTGAGCTAAAGGGTACCAAAGAGCAATGTAGGAACCCAGGAATTTAGAAGAAACCCAGGTGAAGTAGGAAGAGATGACAGGTTTTCTTTCTCCCACCATAATCTCTGGGCCCCTTTTGAGAGTCCCCCCACCTTAGTCCTCAGCAAAGGTTACTATCAACTCTTCTTTGACTTGTAGTCAAAACTCTGCCACTGAGATATACCTCCAGCATTCTTCCTTTATCTGAATTGTGCGTTCAACTGTACAGATTTTTTACTGAAGATAGGCATCTGGAAAAACAGATATTGTTTGCTACAACAAGCAGTGTCTTCCTAGCAGGCCAGATCCTTGGTTACTACAGCTTTGGTGATATTTCATAAAACAAGATGTTGATGTATATAAGAGGTTTACAAGAGGGTTTTAGCGCGTGCATGCACGCATTCCTGTGGAGATCACAAGACAACTTTGTGGAGTTGGTTCTCATCTTCCATCTTTACACCGTCTCCAAGCATTAACTCAGGTCTCCAGGTATACACAGCAAACACTTTTCCCTGCCTAGCCATCTCACCAGCCCAAGGAGTTTTTTTTAATGTCAGCATATAAAATGAAATTTAATTTGTTAATATTGCTGAGCTCCTACAATATAATTTAAGAGACCATATATTTTTAACTCAAAGATAACTGTGTGTGTATAATCTGTGTTATCTATAAAATGTATACTTAAGTATCAATTGGTTTGTACTGTGGATATGTTCTGTATGCTGTGAATGCATTGCTCTGATTGGTTGATACATAAAATGCTGATTGGCCAGTAGCCAGGCAGGAAGTATAGGTGGGACAAGCAAAGAAGAGAATTGTGGGAGCAGGAAGGCTGAGTCAGGAGTCGCCATCCAGATACAGAGGAAGCGAGATGTAAAAGTACTGGTAAGCCACAAGCCACGTGGCAACTTATAGATTAATAGATATAGGTTAATTTAAGATATAAGAACAGATAGCAAGAAGCCTGCCACGGCCACACAGTTTATAAGTAAAAATGCGTGTTTACTTGGGTCCAAGCGGCTGGCCGCAGGGCCACAGGAGCTGAACAGAACCAGGAAAACTTTAGAAGAGATGGGAACTTAATAAAAATGAAAATAGGAAGGGTAAGAAATGTAATCCTAACCTAAGATGGGGACCTGTTTCTCTCACAATGTAGTTTAAGACATTTGGGATCTATTTTATCTGTGGCCTCTTCAGAACATTCCACAGCACAATGGTCAATGGTGCAGGGACGAAGCCTTTCAAGCAGTTGATGAGATTAAGGAGGAAAGGACATCCGTAAAGTTTCAAGGGAAATAACTCTGCCCTTGGAACCAGAGCTTCTGCCTGGCCCTCTCCATAATCAGCCAGCAGGAAAGTGAAGAACTGTTCCCAGCATGCTCTCTGTTGCTCACCTCCCTCCTCCATCAGTCTTCCGCCAGACCTATTTTCTCTCTTGCCATCCTCCCTTTGAAAACAGAACAAACTCACTCTGGACAGATTATACTTTAAATGTGACTCTTTTGCCCTGAAGTGTTTCTTCTAGTACAATTTGGTTTCAGGCCTTCTCTTTCTATTTGTGGAGCAGATTTTTCATTCCCTTATCAAATATTCATCAAGCACTCATATTTTGTGTCAAGCACAAAAAGCACAAGTTTTTTGTGTTAAGCCCACTGTGATGAACAAGACCAGTGTGATCGTCGTCTTCATGATATGTACAACTAGTATTTGAGACTGATGCCATCCAGTAAACAGTAAACCTATATGAGTGCTATGAGAATATAAAACCAGATGCTGTTTGAAGAGTCGTGTTTGCTAGATATTGGAGCTCTCTGGAACAACAGTCAAGAGCCCTGAAGGGTAGAGGAGAACCCTCCAGTGTGAGCAGCTAGGAGGAGAGCCTTCTGCAGCAGGCAGGGCAGTTGACAAGAGCATCCTCAAATGAGCTACTAAGCAGAGAGCAATTGGGGGCAGGGGGTGAATGGAGATGAAGCTGTTTAAAATGTCAGGACCCAGATCCTGCAGGCTTTTGTAGACTGTGCTAATCATTTGAGTTTTAATCTAAGAACAGTGAAAATCTACTGAAAATTTAAGTAAGAATTGACATGATCCAACTTGTTTATCAAAGATATTGTCACATATGTTACGTGGAGAGTCCCTGGAGTTGCTCAAGCACAGAAACAAAGAAGAGTGGCTTATGGCAGTGGCTCACGTGGCATGGATTTCCGCAGCTCCTCTCTAAAACAGTGTCCCCTGCTCAGTGCCTGAAACCGAACTGGCTTCCTCATGCCAAGTCAATCCCTTGCACAGAGAGGTGGTGGTTGGTGCTGGTTCACCGTCTACTACACTTCTCTGAACAGTGCCAACACTGATTTTTGAAACTGAGAATTTCTATATTCTCCCCAAAGGAATATATCCACTTGTGGCCTCTTAATGTGATCGTCTTGTCATCCTTATTAGCTGCATCCTTCCAGGGACTGCCCCATATCTTGAGTTACAGTGGTAAAAGAGACGGTAAAGTTGCTACAGCCTACTTGTATTTGAAGACAGGACTAATAAAACAGATGCACTGGATTTGTGAGATAAGAGAAGGAAAGGGATCCGGGATGACATCACGTGATTACAGCACCATCTACCATGGTGAGACAATGAGGAGGAATGGAGCATAGCTTGGGAGGGAAGGTTTCAGTTTTCTAGTTGAGGTATTGAAGATGGCAATACATTTTTCAAGGAGAGATATCAAGAAGGCAGATGGATAAACGAGCATAGAATCATCGGGTAGGACAGAGCTCAACAGGAACATTGGAAACTTTGCATACAAGCTTCACAGATAGGAGAGCACGCCCAGGAGAAACTATGGTGGGAGGAAACTACCGAAGACTAAAGCCCTGATAAGGTCACAGAAGGGCAGAGTGAGGAGCAGGGGACTGGGGTGTCATGAAGCTATGGGTCTAGTTTGTCTATGGAAATACTTGTCTGTGTGAGAATGTGGTATATGAAGGTGAATACACAGAGGTATCCTCTGGATTTGATGCAAAAGTATCACTGAGTTGGGTGTGGTCAGACAGCAAACACTAATGAAGCAAATTTGGTTCTAGCCAGTGTAGCTGGGATAGTGTTTGGACAGAGCAGCTGCAGAAATCCCAGCAGGCCTGTTGTGGCTGGTTTCAACTTTGTAGGAAGCACCCCTGTTACATATCCTGTTAGAACATCTCAGAGAAGATGCAGTGGAAACATCTTCCTCAACCACTGCATTAATGTGCATGATCATGTACCCTAGCCTGTACCGGGCACATCATCACATACCCAGTTTGTGCCCAGGTCCATGATCACATATCTTAGCCTGTTCCCAGGTACAAAAAATAAAGAAAGAAGGAGGGAAAAAGAAAAAGGAAAAGGAAAACAAAAAACATGGTCTAAAGGAATCAGGCCATGGAATTAGGAATCAAATTACTAAATTTGAATAATTCTTTCATTGTACACCATGATGTCATGAACTTTAGAGTTTGAAAGATTAGAGAAGGGGTCTTTCTGTCCCTAACTCATCTCACCTTGGTGCCGTAGGTGACAGGTCAAAGTATACAGAAGGGCTGTCCACTGAGGTGCCTTATGGAGTTCCGAAAGCTCATGCTTGTGTGGGTACTGTGTGTCCAGCACAGAACTGTAGAGCTCCTTTACTGCACATATATAGATTCCTACCTCTGAAATATTATACTTTATACACAGTTAATTTTAATTTCTGATTAATTTTCTTTATAGGAAGTAGCTTAGAGCAAAAAACCTCTTAGTTTCTCCTTCAGTTTTTAATCACTTATTAAATTATCTTGAAAAATCTTTGTATACTAAGACTTGTAGATAAACTCATCTTTATCTTATCATCGGGAGAGTTACTGGAGATAGGAAAGAGTAGAAGGAAACAGAACAAGACTCCAGGAATGATTCCAGGCCGACTAATGACAGCTGCTTACAAGTGTGAATTAATTTTTTCACAGTCTGAAGAGAACGCTCCTGTTCAGTCCCACGCATATGGTTGATGAGATATTGGGGAACAAATGCTAAGTACTCTGGTGGGTGACAGGACCAGTTCCTTTACAGTGGATTTGTCTCATATGCTTTGCCTTATTTGCATGGCAATTGGATGGGACAATTTTCTCAGTCAGTAAAAGGGGAAAAGAAACCCAAAATGTTACTTTTGGGTGGCATTCTATAATTTTGGTCAAGCTACTTAACCTTCTCTCTGCTTCAGCTCCTTCTTTAGGAAATGGTATAAATAATGCCAACCTTCTCCCTGTGTCTCAGAAGTAGTTTAAGGCCAGCTAATTGACTCTACCATATGTGATGTAATGGAGGGGGAAATAGCTGTTAACATGAAACATCATTGCCATGGTCCTGGTCAGAATGACTGTTGCACAAACTACCCCAGGTCTTTTGAATGGTGTGTTTAACTGCTTAAGGCAACGTTTTCCTATATTGGCAAGGTGCCACTTTCTATTGAACTTTGATTTTAACACTAGCCCACGGTAGGACATATTGCCATTTGCACTGAACACATCCACTAATTCCATATTATTCCTAAAGTAACCAAGGATTCTTGGTTTATGATGTGAAAATATTCACAGATACCAGTTTATGGAGAGAAGGAAGATAACACTGTGCCCAGAATAACCTGTTCAGATTTCACATCAAAGGAGAAACTTTTTACAGCTAATTTGGTATTTTAAAGGTGGCCAGATTGTTGGGGAAAGTATCAGCTCCATTATTCTCTTTTTCCCCTCATCTAAGTCACTATTAGAAGTGCTATATAAAAATTCTCAACTTTTAAAACAAAGTAGACTCATGGTATGTGTGGACTGGATACACACAAGAATCCTTGATGAACTCTGACCCATTACAGAGGTCAGAATGGAATCACATCCTAAGGCTGGTGGGGGCAGGGGAGGCTCTCTTAGCTACTAGTGGAGAAAGATCACCAGCTACCCAGAATTCAATATGAATGTGGCTTCTCTCTCACTCCCGCTCATATATCAATTCCTTAGAGAAAATTACATTCTAGAACGATATTACAAAACTTGAGGGTTTTCAAAGGTCATGAGACATATTCCTCACAAATATCAAGGGTTCCTGTATTAGATTTCCCTGCTTTATTTTTGCCTTAGGGTAAAGAAATTCAAGGGGAATGTTATTGTTCGTGGTCGTAACTAACTCATCTTTGATTTCTCACACATCTGTTCCCTACTTGACTTCTGGCCAGTGATTTGTTTTAAGTCATTTCTTACAACACATACATATGTTGTAAGTTGTTCAATCCTTTTTGGAAGTAAACAAAGTACATCCTCAATGGATGTTGAAGCTAGGCTTTCTTAGCTGCTTCAGCATCTTAGTTTATCTTAGTCTAGGAGCCATCCCTGTTAAAACTACCAAAAAGAAAAATCAAAAACAATGATTTTCTTTTTAAGGCAAGAGAGCAATGATAGTTTTCAGATCAATCAATCCAGATCCCAAAATTATCAGGCAATTGCTGAGAATTGTGCTTTGAGCGACACCTAATGGTTGAGAAAAATCACTAGCCGACTCCTTTGAAGAGGGCTCAGACCTGTGTTTCTTAAATCCTGGCTCTTACCCATCTTCCTCAGAATCCCCGGGTGCTGCCAAAAACAAAGAGGAGCACCTGGTCCCTTCACTGCTGCTGGCCAGGGCCGCTGGGCAGTGTAGTATCATAACCACCGTGAAGGCTGAGAGTCATTAGTTGAAGTATTGTCAAGTCCATGCTAGGCTTGACACCAGAAGTTAGACCAGGCTGAGGCAAAGGGATCAGGCCCGAGCTGTGCCTTGAACTCTTGGGCGTAAAGGAGGCCCAGGGTCGGGTGGGGAACGGAATCCCTGGGCGCGGCTGGCTGCCCTCTTGGCAGTGAGGGGGTGCTGGCGGGGCCCTGGAGAGCAGCCGCCAGGCTGCCAGCCCACGGCTCTGGCGCGGGGGGTAGCTGAGCCCGGGGACGTGGCGCGCCCTAACGCTGTGCTTCGTGTCCGCAGACGAACCCCACGCCTGGAGTGCTGCCGCTGCCGCCGCCCCAGGCCTGCCGGAAGTAGGCGTCTCCCTCGAAGACATCCTCTCTCCATTCTCTCCATCACATCCAGCCCCACCCTCCGACCCTTCCCACCAGATAGGCCCAGACCCAACTTGGGATATCCAAAGGGAACACGACGTTAGGAAACCAAAGGAGCTTTCGGCCGGCGGCCAGAAGAAGCAGCGCCTGGGGGAGCAGAGGGAGCGCTCGGCGAGCCCGCGGCACAGCAGCGCGCGGCCGAGGCCGGAGGAGGTGCCCGGCGGCCAGGGGAGGCCCGAGGCCGGCAGGCCCGCCTCGGAGGCGGCCGACGGGAAGGAGGCGCTGCGGGGCCGGCGCGAGGGCCCCGGGGCCGCGGGCGCGCGGGAGGCCGAGGCCAAGGTGGGCGTGCGCTCGGGGTCCCGACCCGCGCCGCGGCCCACGGCAGGCGGCCCGGCGCGCAAGGCGGCGGTGGCGCCGGGGCCCTGGAAGGTGCCGGGCTCCGACAAGCTGCCGGGCGCCCTGCAGCCCGGCGCCTCGGCCGCGGGCAGATGAGGGGCCCCCAGCCGCCTCCACGCAGGCCGTTCTTCCCGGGTTCCGTCTCACGGCGTTTTAATTTATTTTCACTGTCACACGCATAGATCCACTCGAGGCGCCGAGGCCTGGGAGCATCGGTGTGCGACGCGCGTGGGCGGCGCGCCAAGGTGTGCTCGCAGACCTAAACTGATCCTAAAGCCCCCGGTTCCATGGTGGGAGCTTTGGCAGCTATGGAAGAACCAAAATCACGCAAACATCACAGAGAGACAGTGCAGTGTAGCTTTAGTTTAAAAAGAGAAAGAAAAAAAGTTTCCCCCACTGCATGAAGGTTTCGGATGTCATCCAAACTTTGTATCAAGAAACTGGACAAGTTCTAGAGCAATCACAAACTGGAATATCGCCTTAAAAAAATCAAACTGCACGGAGCAAGCGGAAACTGAGACAAGATTATATCTTTTAATTGATCTAAAGTGTTGTAAATAAATCGTTCTTGACAAATCTAGACAGGGGTTAAAGGGTTTCTTTGAAACATTAAGAACTGTTCGCCCATGACGTTTCCATGGCTCACCCTCGGCATCCACCAACGGTATTAGCACCGTTCCCTGCCTCCTGCAGGATGAGTTAGAAACCTAGTGAATTCATTGGTGTGATGCCGTTTTTACTGCCATTTCTGTGATCAAGTCATTTCTGTACATTTTCAGTGGTAGGGAAAAAAGGTTTTAAAAATTGTATCCTAGGGAACAGTTTGCCGTAAGTCAGAATTTCGCGGGTTAGCGCGTAGATCTTAATTGGTTTTCTTCTAAAATATGAGTTTTATAATCAAAAGACCATAATCTGTTTAATCGAGATTGGCAACGCTGCAGTTCCTTCCTGAAAAGGCTTTCCTGTCATACCAGGCGCAGAGAGATAGGTAGCTGCTTTGTTAGCAATGTTCTATTTTACCTATTTTATTGTCTTATTTTAAAACCTCTTCGTTACTTCATTTGCACTTTGACAAAGTATTTGTCCTATATTTCTCAAATTAGAATGAATCTCTAATATTAAAAACATGATAACTAATTTATTTTCATTAAAGAACATGAGTCCTTTGGCATCCTTTCTGTTTATCTTTCCTTATTTGATGTCCCTTTGGTTCCCATTTGGTTTGCTTTCGCCTTGTATAATGTTTTTTTATTACACTAACAATCTATAGATGATCCTTTATGTTACCCGGTTACCATCACAGGTCAATGGTTGACCCTGTAGTAAAACTGTAAAACGTTAGCCTCAATCAGTTATCAACAGGTACTTATGAGCTGCGCATATTAAAAGGCAAGATGTCTAAAGACAATTTGTTATGAATATATTTTGTGTAATTGAGGCTTCATTCCTTCCCATATTTTGCCCCTTTCACAAGTTCCAAAGCAAATAAGACCCCTCACCCCTCTGCACTTGTAGTCAAATAAGTAAAAGGGGAGGTCAGGCCCGTCACACCTGGTCACACGGAAAAGCTGTCCCCAAGTGAGTCTTTCCCTCTTTGTAACCTAGTTCAATTCCCATCAGACATAGGACAAGCCAATATGGCCGAAAGCCTCATATGAAGGGTCTTGCAGCTTGTAAAAGTAATTTCCAAAATGAAACACATTCATCATAAACAAAAGCACAAACACATGTAGTGGTTTATACTTTTGGTTTAATCTCAATTTGTCTTTCTCCCCTGGACTAGAAATCCAGTGTAGTTTGCCATTAATTTATTGAATCTGGTTTGGGACAATACTTCTGTAGTGTAGCTGCACGTCCTGGTACTGTATCCTCTGACCTTTATTTTCCATGTTACAAAAGGAAAAAGCGGAGATTACGCTTGCATAAACTCTAATTTGCACAGTTCACAGCTACTACTTGTGCAGTAATTGCTTTATGCGGCTGTAATCCATAACCTGTGAGGACAGCACATCATCTAAATCTCATTCCAAATAATACTTCTGTGTAGTGTTAGCTGTGAATTTACCCTGTACAGCTGTATCTCTATAAATATAATTCCATGTATTAATAGTCACAGAAAGACTGTAAGTGAGCAACTATTTTTATGAAACGCACCACTATGGATAAATTAACTTTTACAGAAATCTTGTTTACTGTATGATATTCTAAAACACTGTCAAATAAAATATATATCCAAAAATCTTTTCTTTTTCCAACTATATAAACTGTGTGTTAATTTGAATTCAGTAAGGACCAGAGGTTACATCTATTTATTTATTAATTTACTTATTTATTTGTTTTGGCTTTTCAAGACAGGGTTTCTCTGTTGTCCTGGAACTCATTCTATAGACCAGGCTAGCCTCAAACTCAGAGATCTGCCTGCCTCCACCTCCCAAGTGCTAGAATTAAAAGTGTGTGCCACCATTCCCCACCCCCATTTTTAATTTAATTTATTTTTTTAGCTTTTTAAAGCTGCATTTCCCCCCAGATCTCTGAAGTATAACTTTAATGCCCCGATAGAGCTTCTTTGAGACTTCAATACGGATGTAGTGGCAGTAGGTGGAAAAGACGCTTTTGATTCCAGTCGACTAAGAATCCAGTTGGTACAGGTCTCCTGCTTATATCACTTAAGACTTGGCAATCATTCCTGCTACTTGCTACATTGATCCCTTAAATCCATTTACAGAAAAAAATGACAGTGTCAATCATCAACAGACATCATCACATTGTTTCCTTTTAATTCTCTAGTTCATGCAGAGTCAACATACACAGCAGCAGTGTTTGAGTCCAAAACCAATGGCTGGTTATAGGTTTTACCTTGCATGAGAAGAAAAATTCTGCATGGGTTTGGACATGGGGTTTGTGATCCAAGGGAAACGTTCTCAACTACTGCTGAGGGGACTTTTCCCAGTTACGTCAGTAGGAGACCTAAAATTCTAAACCTGTCACACATCACTTTCAGAAAAGAAGGGCAGGAAGTATGAAATCAAACACAAAGCAGTTATAAAAAAAAAAAATCAAAAAGCTGGCAGAGCTTGTTATAGGATAATGCAAGAATGTTCCAGTATTTTCAGAAAAGGCAAGAGATACATGAAACAATGTAGTTACCAAAATGTAAACTCTAATACTACATAGTAATAACCATTGTGAAAAAAAAAAATGTAGATAACAAGTCAGAGCCCAGAGGGTGAGAGCAGCAGGCCCAGCCTGCAGAGGGTGACAGAGCAGGCCCAGCCTGCAGAGGGTGACAGAGCAGGCCCAGCCTGCAGAGGGAGAGAGAGCAGGCCCAGCCTGCAGAGGGAGAGAGAGCAGGCCCAGCCTGCAGAGGGTGACAGAGCAGGTCCAGCCTGCAGAGGGTGGGAGAGCAGCAGGTCCAGCCTGCAGAGGGTGGGAGAGCAGCAGGCCCAGCCTGCAGAGGGTGGGAGAGCAGGCCCAGCCTGCAGAGGGAGAGAGAGCAGGCCCAGCCTGCAGAGGGTGACAGAGCAGGTCCAGCCTGCAGAGGGTGGGAGAGCAGCAGGTCCAGCCTGCAGAGGGTGGGAGAGCAGCAGGCCCAGCCTGCAGAGGGTGGGAAAGAGCAGGCCCAGCCTGCAGAGGGTGGGAGAGCAGGCCCAGCTTGCAGAGGGTGACAGAGCAGGCCCAGCCTGCAGAGGGTGGGAGAGCAGGCCCAGCCTGCAGAGGGTGAGAGCAGCAGGCCCAGGCTGCAGAGGGGGAGAGAGCAGACCCAGCCCACAGGGAGACTAGGGAATTCAAGGGCCTGCTAGCTCAAACAGGGAAACCTGAAAGGGGGTGGCCAGTGCAAAATAAACATAAACTTCCTCTAAAGTTGCTCTTTTGTCAAGGCCACTGTAGAAGAGTCTTTCAGTTTCTCATGAGAAGAAGAAAAGAAAAAAAAAAAAAGCTATTTGAAATTGTGGAGTTTTGTCTTGTTTTTAAGGTTGACGTGGTTAATTCACATTTTTAAGAACCAGTAAACAAGAAGACAAAAATATGACCATGACAAACCACCTGCAGGCCACAGCTGGCCTCCAGCCCACCAGTTTGCAACTGCTTGCTGTCTTGGAACAATGGGCAGACCCGACGCAGAGAAGCCTTGGCTTGGATGGAAGCAGTGGATGGTGCAGACCCCAGGCGGAGAAGCCTTGGCTTGGATGGAAGCAGTGGATGGTGCAGACCCCAGGCAGAGAAGCCTGTGACTCACCTGGAAAAGCTTCTGGAGTCTTTGCTAAGCACAAGGGCTCTCCACCAGCAGCCAGCCCAGCATTCCTGCAGTAGGGTGGGTTTGCTGAGAATCTACTGGCTAAAGCTTGTGTAGGATCCGAGTGTTGTTTGGAAGTTTATAGTCTTAGTAAGTTTGCCCCAGTTGTTTCCCAATTTGTATCTTTTCCACCCTTGGTTTTTGTTTGTTTGTTTTGGCTCTTTTGGGTTTTTTGTTTTGTTTTGTTTTTAGGGTTTTGTAGGGGGAGGGGGCAAACACAGCAAAATAATCAAATGGCATCTCTGCTGCAGGATTCTAGATTGAATAGAGTTCTCCAGACAAAGTAGTCCCAGACAGGCTGCCTGTAAAACCACAAGAGTGCTCTCCAAATCTTAAAATGAGGACACTCTAGAGTGTCCAACGATAGGCTGAGAATCACATTGAGTTCATACAGGGCCCCAATTAAATATGTAGTGATTATGATTATTATTCGTAATAATAGCTGTGGTTGTAAACATCTGTGTATAAACAGTAGAGTAACACCCTAGAATTACACAGAACTCTTGCTGGGCATTCTGGAATATGTTACCCGTGAGCCTCAACCGTCAGGGACTCTGCCGACCGCAGAGCCTGTTTAGTACAGCTGCACGGAAGGTTAACAGGGAACTCCAGTGGGGGTAGCATAGTTCTGAGAATCTGATGGGGAGTTGTTTTTGTTTTGTTTCTTTTTCCTGGGGAAAGGGCCTCTCAGAAAGTGACTTTACCTGGAAAAACCTGAGACTACGGGAGGCCACAAAACAACCTTTGACCTCCCCAAAATGGGAGGTAAGTTCTTAAAACTGAGTAGGTAGGATGGTTCAGTATGTGGAAGTACCTTACAAGCCTCACAACCCTGGGACTCATAGTGAAATGAGAGAACTCCAGAAAATTGTTCTCCATATGTTCTCCTGTGGCATCCTGTGCTCCCATGCACCCCGTGCTCCCGTGGCATCCTGTGCTCCCGTGGCACCCCATGCTCCTGTGGCATCCTGTGCTCCTGTGGCATCCACACACCCTAATTCATATACATATATCAAACAAAGGGTGTCCATCCACGTGGAAGGACAGAAAGACATCCATATGATTTCATCCTAGCTAAACTGCCTTCATATCATGAAACACACATCCTAGGGTGCGAAGTTTGCAGGCAGTGCCCAGGGCAGAGAGATCTCAGAATCCATTTCACCGAATCCAGCTCTCTCTTCTGCATTTCCCATTCCTCCTTGCTGGTTAGATCTGGCACATTCTGCATTCAATACCACTTCATCACCGCGTGGTATGAACACTTCTAGAGTGCGAAGAGATGGCTGAAGGAAGCAACCTTTATGGATTACACCGAATCAGCAAAGCCACGCATAGCAGCAGGGAATGCATCTTCTTTCATCCAGGAGCCCAGGTTAAGAATTAGTAAACACACTTATTTGAATTCTAAAATCAAGTCAGGCTTTATATTTATGTGTAATTTGTCTAAAACAGGGTCTTTCTGTTGACTGAATCGTTGGCTATTTGGCTTGATCACAAAGCCTGGCTTTAATGGACAGTTACATTATATAGGATAGAAGGTTTCAATTATGCAAGTTGTTGTTATTGTTTTTGCTCTTTTTGAGGGGGGGCTGTAACCAGCTCCCAAATAAATCACACATGGAAGCTTATTCTTAATTATAAATGCCTGGCTTTAGCTTGGCTTGTTTCTTGCCAGCTTTTCTTAACTTAAACTACCCTGCCTATCTTTGGCTTTGGGGCTTTTATCTTTCTCTATTCCTGTATTTTTTTTCTTTCCTTCTTACTCTGTGTCTAATTGTGTAGCTGGGTGGCTGGCCCTTAGAGTCCTTCTCCTTCTCTCAATCCCAGATCTGTCTTCCCAGATTTCTCTTTCTGTTTCTTCTTTCTGCCTGCTAGCCCCACTTATCCTTTCTCCTGCCTTGCTATTGGCTGTTCAGTTCTCCATTAGCCCATCAGGTATTTTGGACAGGCACAATAACACAGCTTCACAGAGTTAAACAAATGCAACATAAAAGAATGTAACACATATTTACATAATTAAAACACATGTTCCACGGTATAAAAAATGCAATACATCTTAAAATAATATTCTGCAACAGCAAGCAAAATTTTTAAATAAAAATATATTTACACAAGGATGACCCTACCTTGAACTGCTGGCAGTGGGCCAGAGGGTGCCTAGACTGGTCTACTCTGGTGACCAGTCTAGTGAGTACCCTAACTGTCATCATAGAGCCTTTGTCCAGTGACTGATGGAGGCGGATGCAGAGATCCACAGCCAGGCACCAGGCTGAGCTCTGGGAATTCAATTGATGAGAGAGAGGAGGGATTCTGCAGGCGGGGAACGTTGAGATCATGATGGGAGGATATGCAGAGATGACTGGCCACACTAGTGGAAGCCCATGAACTGTGGACTGGTGGCTGTGGAGCCCCCATGGGACTGGACTAGGCCCTCTGGATACAGAAGACAGTTGTTTGGCTCAAACTGTTTGGGGGGCATCTGGGCAGGGGGATCGGGATCTGTCCCTGGTGCATGGGCAGGCTTTTGGAAATCTGGTGCCTGTGGTGTGACACCTTGCACAGCCTTGATGCAGTGGGAAGGGGCTTGGACCTGCCTAGGCTCAGTGTGCTGGGCTCTGCTGACTCCCCATGGGAGACCTTGATTTGGAGGATGTGGGGATATAGGGTTGCTTGGGAGGGAGGGCTGAGAGGTGGGAGGAGGGAGGAGGTGGGATGTGTGGGTGGTATGTAGAGTGAGTAGAGAATTTCCTAATAAAGAAAAATGAAAAAAAGAGAGAATATATTTAAAGCATCCATGCAAGAAGAAATATCACCTTTGTAACATTGCACTTTTGATTAAGAAAATAGAGAAAGGGCTGGTTATATGGCTTAGTAGGTAAAGTTGCTTGACCTCAAGTCTGAGGACCTGAATTTGATTCCTGGAGCCTAAATGAAGAGTACTGACTTTGGAACACAGGTGGTTTGCTGACCTCCAAACATGTTCCCCACCTGAAATAAAATTAACAATACAATTTTAAAAAGAGAACACATATGTTGGTCTGGGGATGTAGCTCAGCTACATGAATTGTGCTCACCATGCATACACAAAACTCACCAGTTTTGTAGAGAATTCAAGGCCAGCCTGAGCCACACAAAACCTCTCAAAGAGTTACAGATGCTAAATGATTTTTTTTCAGGACTACATGCTGATTAAAAAGCACCCATAGATAAACCTCCTTCATTTAGTACATAAAAAAAATTGTAGGCTGTTGAAACATTACAGGTAAACAGAACACAGCTTCTCATTCCATCTGTGATCTGGGTAGGACACCAAGACACTGGAAACATGACAATCAGAATACAGAATTAGACGAAGTCCTGGATAACTGACATTTTTGCCGAGTTTTAAGGAATTCCTTGGACTTTAAGAGATAGAAAGGTATAAGAACAGCTTACCAAAGCCATAGAGTTGGGAAATTTAAAAGAATGTTGGAGAAATAAAAAGTAGATGTTTTGACTGACAGAACATGGGAGTGAGCAAGAGCAGAGATTAGGGAACAACAGAGCGCAACGATGGTTGTGAGCAGTGAAAACGGCAACTTCAGCAGAGGACTCTGCAGTTCAGTGCCAGCCACATTGTCCAGAAGTCTGTGGGTGAAGAAGACAGCCTGGCAGGTGCCTGATATCAGTCCAAGGAAAAAAGAGGCCTGAGCACCTGGAATAGATGGGGAGAGCTCTTCGGGCTCTGAAGATGGAAAGAAAACAAGCAGACCTTGGGTTTAATACTGGTCAATAGTAGGAAATAACTATGGACTTCAAGCCTGGAATAAATGGCCAAAGGGTCAGACCTACCTGGAGCCTCACTAAGGTTTTTGGCGTGAAAGGGCGAGGGGTTCATCAAGCCAGTAAGTGTATGCTAAGATGGGTGTGCCTCAAAACTGGCGCTGATGGAAAGTGAGCCTGAAGATTAGCAATCAACCCCATAGAGCCTTTCTTGGTCCCACCTCCAGAGTCACATGTTACCAGGAAGGAAGGGCCCTGGGCATCAGGATTTTTAGAAAAACTTCTCAAGGAGCCTTAATTGTGGAGCAGCACAAGCTGAAATCCACCATTTTAGAAGGAGGGGGTATTTTAAAGATAAAGATCAAAGTAGCAAGACTACACTTCAGAGACTGGTGCAGAAAGATGGGTCAAGAAGGAATAAAGTTACCGAGAGTGGACACTACAGAGCCATGTCATCCTGGGAAGGGACATTCCCGCAAGTGTGGAATGACTGCTAGCATCCGCACTGCAGTAGTGTCACTTGGGATGGGAACCAACTGTTTGG
Organism: Peromyscus eremicus; assembly: GCF_949786415.1. Taxonomy (NCBI): domain Eukaryota; kingdom Metazoa; phylum Chordata; class Mammalia; order Rodentia; family Cricetidae; genus Peromyscus; species Peromyscus eremicus. The sequence continues at coordinate 3,499,352 of NC_081418.1, read as the reverse complement.
ATTATTGGAGAATCCAGAAAACCTCGGGTAAGGAGGCAGGAGCTGTGGCAACAGGGAGGATGCACTCAGCTGGGAGGAAGGTGGTAACCACTGAGAGTGGACAAACAGGGTGTGTGGGTGCAAGAAGTCCCAGAGGAAATGGAGGGCAGGAAGGAAGACAGGCTCACACAGGGATGGGGAGATGCTGAAGACAGTAAAACCTAACATCTGGAGGAACACTGGGGCAAGGAAAAGGAACCAGGAGATTAAAGCAGCTCGTGCCGAATGCCCATCCTGTCACGGAGAAGGAATTTGCTTGTACGGTACAGATGCAACACTGGACAAGAGAGAAGAATGAGAGGGTTTCCTAGGAGTCTTTCTTATGTCTTATTATTTATTTATTGTTCATTTGTTTGTTTCTGGACAGGTTTCTCTGTGTAGCAGCCTTGGCTGCCTGGAACTCACTCTGTAGACCAGGCTGGCCTTGAACTCAGAGATCTGTCTGCCTTTGTCTCCTGGGTGCTGGGGTTAAACATGTGCCACCAAGCCTAGCTTCCTAGAAGTCTTAATCAAGAGAAAATAAGTACAAGCAGGAGAATAATAAAAGAATGAGGACCTTCTGGAGTTAAGATGTAGATAGAGCTAGAAGTCAATTCCAGGTCTGCCTTAGGACAAAGCTTGGTTTTGTTTTGGGGGGGTTGGGTTTTGGGTTTTCAAGACAGGGCTTCTCTATATAACAGCCTTGGCTGTCCTGGAACTCACTCTGTAGTCCAGACTGGCCTCAAACTCACAGAGATCTTGCCTGCTTCTGTATCCCAAGTGCTGGGACTAAAGGCATACACCACCACTGGGCAGCTTGGCATTTTCTAAATGCTCTACATAAAGATACTGAGTAAATGGATGTTCTTTGAAATACCATTCTGTGAGCAGCAAGAGATCTCAAGCCACTGCTTATCTGTAAGGTTTCAGAAGCTGGAGATGCTCTCCCTTAAGAGCCAAACATGTGAAGGCCTTACCTGGCCTTAGAATGACTGAGTTATTGCTCTGGATATTAGAGCAACGGAACACTTCCAACAGGACATTGTGAATACTTCATTTGGTCCTCATGCTATGTAAAATGGGAATAGAAAATATTTTTTCAGACATGAAAAGGCTGTATGCCTTGAGATGAACCAGGGTCACACAGCTACTAAGAAGCACAACACACAGCTTCTAAATCTGAAGCCAAGAAGAAAGGCCAGTGGAAAGAGGGGCCTGAGCACTGGGCAGGAAGCAGGGACAGTAAGTGAAGATGAAGAACCCCAGAAATGGGTGAGGGGTGTGGTGGGTTGCAGGGACTCACAGAAACACCACTTAGAAGGGAACATGGCCAGAGGGACCCCGAGTGGTATAGTTCCAAATGTGAGGGCCTTCTGAAGTCACATGATAAAAATGACTCCTACCTAAAGAGTGAAATGAATTAATGAAAGCACATTGCACTTAAAAATATCTTCCAATGTTTTTCTTCAGGCAAAGGCCACATGCAGTAGAGCCAGGCCGCTGAGCCACTGAGGAGGGGAGTGTCGTAAGCACATCGCAGAAGGCAGCAAAGCTTGGGGAAAGATGACCACCTAAAACACGGGCGCTACCAGAAAATAATGAAATAAAATAAAAGAGCCAAGTCACTTTCCCAGTCCGTACCGAGTTATTCAAACTGTGGCATGCACTTTAACTAAAGACCTGGAGTAGAAAGATAACCATACATAGAAAGAGTGCCTCAAACAAGGTACCGCCACCGTATGCCACTGGTATCCATCTGCCCTTCTCAACTTTTAAAGAGGCAATAAAGGGGTATATTTCCCACTACTTCTATACTACTTAAAAATACTCCCAGCACTGGGTAGTAGCAGCACATGCCTTTAATCCCAACACTTGGGAGTCAAAGGCAGACGGATCTCTGAATTCCAGGACAGCCAGGGCTACACAGAGAGACCTGACTTGGGGGGTGGGGGAGGAAGAATACTTCAGTTCTTGCTTCTGCAACTGGACTTCCAACTCCAAGATGCCCTTAAAGTACCTTGTAGCAACTGAGCAAATGAAGCTGTGAGAGAAGACAAGGGTGAGAGCACGCAAATGGACTCTCACACCTGTACACACACAAGAGACTTGCATGAACAGACATGCAGGTCAGTATGCCCATATTCAGGGACTCCACTTTTAATGCTCATGACTAACTAGCAGATATACCCAAAGCACATGAAATACTCAGTTGGCTCACTTTACAGGCAGGTGCGTGTGCGGCCTCTGTCAGGCCGAGGCCAGTTGAGGGTAATTTAGTTGAACCTGATGAAGTAAATACCTCACAGGTGTGTTTACCAACACTAGTGTTACAAATGGAAAAGCATAAAACACTGGCAGTAGCACCCAGGAATGCCCACATTTCCTAGGCGTTACACATCTGTGGGGACTGAAACTCCAGCAGTGAACTACCCCAGCAGGGAGCCAAGAGACAAAAGACAAGCCACATGGCCAGAGAAGGGGGTGACGCGCACCAGGGGGGAAAAAGTGTCAGGGAAAGCGCCTCAGGAGAAATTTGGGCCCCTGCTAAAATTGGGGATGCCAAGGAGTCCCACAGCACCCCCATAGTAGAAAGGCCTGCAGAGTCCAGGCTTGAAGCCAGGGTAGTGAAAGACTGTCTTAAAGATCTAGACCTGAGTATTCAGGTTTCAAACTGAATGCTATGGACTGGCAAATGTTTCAACCCCAGGCAAAGCAGATAGGTTAGTCTCCTGGCCTAGAGGGAAGAGACAGAGCCTGGAAAGCACAGCTCAGGGGCTCTGACAGAAGCCAGTCACCCAGGATGCAAAGGATCAGAGAAAGTGTGCTAGCAGGAAGTTGAGAGCCAAAGAGCATAGATCACACAGGGAATAACAGGCCTTGTCCAAGACTTGAGCTACATTCAGAAGGCAACAGAAGCTGCTGACATGTGTGGGGAATGCTAAAGAGGGAAATAAGTCTGGGGTCAATTCAGAGGTTATTGATAGACAGGATTAGTGTACTACACTTATATAGCTATAGAAGGAAGCTGTGAGACAACACTGATCCAGCTGCCACTGCCTCTTCATCCGCAAGCGAGATGAGAACCAAACTTCCAGCCAAGCTTCTCAGTGGCTCACTGCCAGCTCTGCCCAGGCCAAGAGAGAGAGAGCACCCCCACCCCCAATCCGGTCATGTCTTTCCAGAGAAGACCACACACATTGGGCCAAGCCATCCTTTACTATAGACCTGCATCATAATTCCGGCAACATTTCTCCCCTTTTTGTCTAATTAAGAAGGAAGGTTCTAATCCTAACATAATAAAAACAATATGCAATAAGAACTATTATCAAGTATTGTCTAGAAGAAGGAAAAGGTAATAATCAAAAAATGAAACTACATAAAAAAGAACAATTATCAAGTAAGAAACACATTCTAGATGTCCAGACCATAGGTAACTGGCAATTTTATAGAGATTACCTCAACAGCTGTCCTTTCCTGAATAATTTAGGCATGTGCCTGATATGTCTTTAGATAAAATTTGGGAGGATCATAACTGGTAACTATCTAGTCTTCAACCCCATCAATGACCTGAGAAGGAAAATAACAGTACCTGAGTAAGCAGGAAGCACAAGCAAATAACTTCCAAAAAATGCAAGAAATAACAGAAACACCTGGCTGCCTAGATAGTCACTCAAGGTTTATCTGCAACGTTGAGGCACCCTACTTTGGCTTACAGGCCTAGAATATCTGACAGACCTTTTTCAGAAGCAGGAAAATTTGTCCTACCCTGTTTTGGCAAAGTTCAGCAGTCACTTTTCTTGGTGTCCTGCTTGCCCCGATTGGACAGCATGCAATTTGGAACACATCTCTGCAGGCCTAAAAAAGCTAACTAACATGACTATCAGTTTGACAAACATGGGTGTAATTCTTATTAACCTATAGAGCTTAAGGACTAAAGCTTCACATTTATTATATAAATAAACAAGCTGTAGAGATAGTACCTTGTGCAAAAATAGAAACAGATGTACAGTATAAGAACAATAAACTTGAAATTGTAACAATATAAAAATTACCTTAACCAGGGGTAGAAATGTATATATAACATGACAAAAATAACCTTAATTTGTATCAATATACAAAAATATCCTAAACAGAGGTAGAAACATATATATAATAGAAGAAAAATAAATTTACACTTGTATCAATATACAAAAACCTCTTAATAGAACTAGGAATGTATATATAACAAAAATAATTTTGAATTTGTATCAACATACAAAAATCCATACTGATATAAATTATTTAAAACTGATAATTTACCTTTTAATCCTATCATATCTATCCCCATTTTTTCTATTCCAAACAAGATCCCTGAGTCTAATCTCTATTGTTCCACCTCCAACCCTATAATAACCTATTACCAACCCCCTACAGATGACAATTATCCATAACCCTGAGAAAAACTAAAAACCACCCACCCCTCCTATTGGGAAAATGTTTCTACAATTACTTCTTGCTGTCTGGGGGGTGATCGTATCTCTGTGGGACCCTGTAAAAATTAAAACAATGGTTAAGTCTTAGGTGGACTAGCTGCAACATTTGTAGCCAGTCTCTGAGTAAAGCTTATCTGAAGTTCTGGCTGGAGTGGTGCAAGAGGGTGGAACATGTCAGCTAGCCACCTCGGAATTGTCCTGAGAAATTTGTAGTCCAAAGCTGATCTTTGAGTGGTGTCTATTGGCTAATGGCATTAATACAATCCAGGTAGAATTGTTGTTGTGGGGCCCCATCATTGCTGTGGAATGTCGTTCTGTATGCTGTGAATATGTGTTGCTCTGATTGGTTGATAAATAAAATGCTGATTGGCCAGTAGTCAGGCAGGAAGTATAGGTGGAACAAGCAGATGAGGAGAATTCTGGGAAGAGGAAGGGCTGAGTCAGGAGTCACCAGTCAGGCACAGAGGAAGCAAGATATCAAGGCAGAACTGAGAAAAGGTACCAAGCCATGTAGCTAACCATAGATGAGAATTATGGGCTAATTTAAGTGTAAGAGCTAGTCAGTAATAAGTCTGAGCTAATGGTCAAGCAGTTATAATCAATGTAAGCCTCTGTGTGTTTACTTGGGCAACGTAAGTGGGAGAGATTTGTCCCAACCATTGGCTGGCAGGGACACAGGAAAACTTCTAACTACACATCATCCTTTTGAAAACATCAGAGATCGCTGTTAGGAAAGTATTTGTTCACTGTGGAAAACCTAAACATTATTAATATCAAAACAGAAAGTTTACATTTTAAGATAGCATTATACATAAAGAAAAGTTCTGAAGAATCAAAATAAGTTTGAGGGGAAAGAGATTGGTAACAACAATAGTCCCTAGATTTTGGGTTTCTTCTGTCCCAACCAGGTGACCCTTCTGGTATGAGACACAGACTTTGAATTTTCTTTTAATAACACACATGGGTTTAGAGAAGGAGAAAGCCACACTCCAACTCCAAAACCAGCTTTAGTTTTTAACTGAGTTGAGACTGCAAATATTTCAAGAGGCAAAGAGAGTTTACCCTGTAGAAACTAATTATACCATCATGACAGATTGTTTCTTTTCTTGGTAATTTTTTTCCAGACATTTCTCCCTTCTTCTTTAGATGTCTATCTGTCCAAAGGCCCTTGATATCCTTAAGATGGATATTTTTATTCTCCTGTAAAGACGAAAACAGAACTCTGCCCTGACCCTAATTTGGTGAGGGTTTTTTTTTTTCTGACATGTTGAATCTTCACATTGGTTAATGAACAATCCTTTCTCCTAATTAAGAGGCCTCTCCTATTCAAATCAAATCTTCATTAATTTTGATTGTATTCATAGCTTTTCTGCTCCTGTAGAAACAAAAGCAAAACCCCTTCCCCATTGTAACACATATCCTGGCTTCCATTCTGAGGTTAGCACATCTTTAAAGTATGCAGGCTGATTTAATTCAGTAGTTTTTTTCTACTGTCCAATGTCTCTCTGCAGCTGTCCTTCCTTTCTCATTAGCATTTAGAAAATTTAAAGTTAGTAAGGCATATGCAATCTATCTGGGGGGGTCTTTATTATCCCTTTCTGTTTATTTAGCATCTTTTAAAGTGTGATTAGATCTTTCTATAACCACTTGTCCTGTTGGATTGTGTGGTATGCCTGAAATATGCTTTATATTATAATATTCAAAAAATTGTTTCATTTTACTAGAGACATATGCTAGAGCATTGTCAGTCTTAATTTGTACAGGTATACCCATGATGACCATAACTTCTAGCAAGTGTGTAAAAGCAGTTGTCCATTGAAATCCTGAATAGGTATCAATGGTATGGTGTACATATTTCAATTTTCCAAATTCCACAAAGTGAAACACATCCATTTGCCAAATTTCATTTCTTTGAGTACCCTTTGGGTTACTTCCTGCAGGTAGTGGAGTTTGATAAAAAAGGAACAAGTAGGACATTTCCTTGGCTTGTTGCACTGGGTCTTTTAATTGTTCTGGGGAGGAGTTTCCCCCATGATGACAGGGAATGACTGAACCAAGTTGGACATGGGGCCTGCAAAAGTCACCCAGTGTGTTTCCCAATGGTAAAGGGTTCCCTTGCCTGTCCCTTGTTGATCTGCATTCATTGGTTCAATGCTATCATTTGCCACATCTTCTGCATACTCCAGAAGGTTGAACCTTAGGTTCAGATTATCTCTAGAAGAGACATTGTTTCTAGGAACACCCTGCCTACAATTTCTTCTTAGATAACCTTGTTTACCACAATTAAAACATTTGACATTTTGATTTTTCCTTAAGCCTTTGCAAATCACCTCTCCTATCCAAATATCATCATAGTTAAGAGACTCAATATTGACTGTGTGTTGGATGCATTCTTCCATGGATGCTGATCTCATCTTTAAGTTATCTTTTTATATTATAAATTATCATTTTCAAAAGCCAAAGATTGAATTAGTACTCATCTAACTTCTGGATCTGAAACCATTCTATTTACAGCTGAATTCAATCCTTGTAAAAATTCAGTGAAGGGTTCTTTTAGAGCTTGTATCACTGTAGTTGTGGAGACCCACAGAGGTTTTCTAGTGAGAACTTATTCAGGGTCAGAGAATCTGAGCTTGCTTTACCCAGGAGGGCTGTGAAAAGGAGATGATTTGACCAGGGGTGTGGTTACCAGGTGCTTGGAAGGGTCTGTACTTGCATGTACGATGTGCTTTGATCTTGTAAGGGGGAAGGTCTTTTGCCTCACCCCTTGGCATTATTATAAAAAGTCCTTTTGAATAAATGAAGTGGCTGTTGGGTATTTACCCAAGCCCTCCCAAAGCTATCCTGTGTATCTGTCTTTCTTCTCGTCAGTTAGGTCTCTCTTTCTATGTGATATTTCCTCATTCCTCTCTCCTCCATCTAAGAACACTTCAGAAGGTGGGAGCAGGCTCCCACAGATGGCATCAGAATGTGGAACTTGGGTACAGAGGATAAAGAGAAAGCACATCATGGAGCAGAGGGTATGCCCAGTAATGAATTAAAGGAGGCAGTGATATTCTAATCTTCGGGAGTAAAAGTGTAAATATAAAGCAGAGTAGTCAAAGTTAGGCTGCAGCAAGTATCTCTCTTTGTTTTTATCTATTTACTATGTTAAGTTTAAAGTTGTAAAAAAGTTTTGGTGAAGGTGGAGAATATAGGCTTTAGGTCTAGGAATATGGTGAAGGTTAGTATAAAGTAATTTAAGGTAGAGTAGTATTTCCCCAAGCATGGACGGGACTTGGAATGTAGAAAGCAGCACCTGGGACCTAGCAGGCACTGTGAACTTAGCAGTCCAAGCAGCTTCAGAGGCTCCAGAAGCCTCCAACAATGGTGGATGCAGACAGCCAGTGCAGGCAGCGGGATTCTACACACTTTCTGCCATGGCTGAGTCACAGTGAGGAGAATGTGGTCAGCCAGCCAGAGAGATGTGGTTTGAGGCTACGTACAACCTTGACATGCCACACAGAGGCACCGCACAGCGAGAGAGGTGAATGGCAGACAGCAGCAGTGGCTTGGAGTGCAGCAGAAACTTCAAGCCCCAGCAATGAGAGCAGGTCTGTCACCTGGAGCCAGGGTCCCTGAGGTCAGAGCTCAGCAAGGGATGCCCCAGGGGAGTGTGGGTAGAGAGCCACACAGGCAGCTGGAGAGTAAGAGTGCAGGGTGATGTGGCAGCTGTGTGAGAGACAAAACCTCCAGAGAAAGATTCCTGCAGGACATACATCAGGCAGGCCAGGGAACAGGTGCCTTTGAGTCTGCATGTGTGTGTTTGGGGACACCAAGGTAGGCCTGACTACCTTGAGCAGCAGTGAGTGGGGGAAGCCCTGTGGAGGCCAGATGACATCCCTAAGAGCAGAACCACAGCTGAGTTGGTGTGGGACCTGGGGGAAAAACTGCTGGCTGACAGTAAGCCTGGGTGACATGAGCCACAGTATGGAGAGAGGTTTTGAAATCCTCCCTGCAATGAAATGTACAGGGTCTGAGTCCCTAGAAGCAGCATGCAGCAGCAGCGGTCAAGCTGAATGGCTAAGACACACTGAAACTCAGGCTAGCCTGAGCTTCCAGCAACAGAGTAAGGTGGAGATGCCCTGAGGGTGGCAATCAGCTCTGCAAGCAGGGTAGCTCACAGAGGCTACTCAGACTCTGAATGCGCTGCTTGCAGGGCCACTGGTGGAGCAGGTAATTGGAGTCAATGAGGTCACAGCTCATAATGGCCAGGTTTCCTCCCTTGAGCTCCTGTGGCTTGAGGCAGTTGACAGCCCTTGGGCCTCAAGCCTGGGACTGTAAAAAACCCATGTAGCACCAGGCAGTGGTGGTGCACACCTTTAACCCCAGAACTTGAGAGGCAGAGCCAGGAGGATTTCTGTGAGTCAAGACCAGCCTGGTCTACAGAGCAAAATCCAGGACAGGCACCAAAACAACACAAATAAACTCTGTCTTGAAAAAATAAACAAAAAAGAATGAAAGAATAGAAAAGAAAAAGAAAGCCATGTATTTTCTGTTTGCTGGCTGCACAGAGAGCTTTTTTGAAGAGCTCTGCAGCATCTCAGTTAATGTGATAGCCACCTTCATCCAAGGCAGAGTTCCTAGGGTAAGACCACCATAAAATGCTCTTATAACTGAAAGCAAAGTTTCAGAGACTGGTGTTTGAACTGAATTGTTGCATTCAGAGTAACTGCAAAAAAGTTTTGTTATGGGTCTCCTCATATTTGAAGCTGTTTGCTTCAGAGTCATTACAGCTTGTACAGTTATGTAAGGACTTCAGGGCAGCTGATAAGTCAGGCCCTGATTTTGAGTGCTCAGATGGACATTAAGACTGGTACTAGAACTGTCTTTTTGAACTTTTAAGACTTAAGAAATGGGATGGACATGAGTGATTCGATTGCAGTGGGACCATTTTGAATTTACTTTCACATACAGACTCTATCAACTTGATGACTCACAAAATATATTCATTATCAACTGTGATAACTTATGAATTGCTTTGTGTATGCATATTTGCTTTGTTAACTGTAGTGACTCATGAACTTTGTGTAGAAATAGAACTGTTTATGAAACTATAGGAACTGTGGAACTGATTTTGTGTAGAGATGGAGAAATTTGTTTTTTCTAACCAGGCTCAAGATGCAACTTAAAAAAATTACAAAGAAAAGGGAGAGTTAATATTCCTCAGTCTCTTTAATTTAAAAATAATTTCTTGTTCTTTGACTGGATTAATGTTACCCTGTATTAATGTACCCTATATTATGTTAGTAGAAAATGTAAATAGTTCTATTAAGAAATTGCTTTTGGATGTTTGCAAAGTGAAAATAGTTCTATTGAGAGTTTGCTTTTGAATGTAAGTTTATAAGAATTGTAATTATGTAAAGTAATAGTCAGGTTAGAATTATGTTAACCTGTTAATGTTAATGTTAATGTTAATGTTAATGGTGATGCTAAGGAGTCTTTAGATTTGATGTAGTTGCATCAAGAGCTTACTGATTTATTTGATGCAGTTGCATCAAGAGTTTATTGATTTAAAAAAGGGCTTGGTGCAGCTAAGACTGCTATACACCCATTCAAAAAGGCCATTCTATCATTATCATCCTCTACTCCTTTACTGGGAGGTGTGGCAGCCATGGGGATCAGGAGTATTGCTGGGATTGTTTCAGCTATTTGCAAGCTCTTAGTGGGAACCTGATTCAGAGTTGTATAGAGTTAGGCTCTGTACTTTCCTCTACCAGAGGCTGGTAGTCAGAGACAAGTAAGTCCTTCTTGCTAGCTGCCAACATAAGACAGAGTACACTTGGCGGAAAGTGTATTTCAATGATGGGTAAGGCTGTCTAGCAGTAGAAGTTCACCTAAGACAGGCACAGTCCATCTGAGGGGCCTGAGGGGCCCTTTAAAATATTAAGAAGGGGCAGCTGTGGAGACCCACAGAGGTTTTCTAGTGAGAACTTATTCAGGGTCAGAGAATCTGAGCTTGCTTTACCCAGGAGGGCTGTGAAAAGGAGATGATTTGACCAAGGGTGTGGTTACCAGGTGTTTAGAAGGGTCTTCACTTGGCAGTGTGGTATGCTTTGGATCTTGCAAGGAGGAGGTCTTTTGCCCCACCCCTTGGCATTTTTATAAAAAGTCCTTTTGAATAAATGAAGTGGCTGGTGGGTATTGATCCAGGCCCTCTTGAAGCTATCCTGTGTTTCTGTCTTTCTTCCCATTGGCTAGGTCTCTCTATCTGATATTTCCTCATTCCCCTCTCCTCCACCTAAGAATCCTTCAAAAGGTGGGAGCAGGCTCCCATCTTTAGGACATGGTTCAGTCCTCTTTCCTGATTCTTGAATCTTGTCCCAGGCATTTAAGGCTGCTGAATGGCATAAGGACAAAGTGTGTTCATCAAATGTAGCCTGACTATCCACATCAGCATATCATCCCTCACCAAGTATTTGATCTTGGGAAACCTCAAAATCTCTAGCCTTACCTTGCTGTTAAAGAGTCTTAGCTTCTTCTCTCAATCAGCTGCTCCATTCTAACTGAGGACCAAATTCTAATACTGTTGTGACTGTTTCCAGTTGTTTGGAGTAATTTTCTTCTGAGTGGACCATGTATTTAACATCTGCCTCACATAAGCTGAATGCATGCCATAGGAAACTGTTGCTTACTTAATATTCTTTAAGTCTAACACTTGTATAGGATCCCATTTATATTCTGTATATCCTTGGGGATACGTGTCATTTGATGGCCTTTCATAAACAGTAACAGGGTAAATCATGGTTGGTGTTTTAACAGCCTTAGGCCACTCTTCTCTAATTCCATAAGGTAATTGTGAGGTTAGTTCTCCTCTGAATTCTTCTGTCTGTGTCTGAATGCTTTTATTATCAGTTCTAATAAATTTTTCTAAGGCTTAGAACTTACCAGTAGGGCTTTATCTCCTGAGTAGTAAGCTGTTCTAAACTCCATTTTATCAGTTACTTTTTTGTTTTCCTCAATTGTAAATACCTTCAAAGTTTTTATCTTATCAGTCAAAGCTGTCTTATCATCCTTAGTGACTACTGTAAGGCTTGCATATTATCTTCCAAGGCCTGTATCTTTATAGTCAATTTCTCATTACCTTGTTCCAGGCCTGTATCTTTACAGTCAATCTCTCATTACCATGTTCCAGGTCTGTATCTTTATAGTCAGTTTCTCATTACCATGTTCCAGGCCTGTATCTTTACAGTCAGTCTCTCATTACCATGTTCCAGGTCTGTATCTTTACAGTCAATCTCTCATTACCATGTTCCAGGCCTGTATCTTTACAGTCAATCTCTCATTATCATATTCTGGGGCCTGTATCTTTACAGTCAGTTGCTCATTTTTGGCACTGTTATCAAATAATTTTTAATGATAAGATATGAATTGCCAGACAATTCATATAACAATTACGACCAAAATTGTTTGATCCCAGCTAGGTTGCTATCTCTTCAGTATTTTTCTAGCATCCAGTCCATAGTAGCAGTGAGCAGGGTCCTAATTCCCCTCATTGTGATATTTGCAGCTGTTGACCTGAGAAAGATTTTAAGATTGTCCTTTCCCATTATCCTTTTACACCCCCTTTTAATTGTTTGTTTAGTTATTTAGTTGTTTACCTTCTAAAAGTTGTCAATTGACTTACCGCAGGTCAGACGCTTGGATAGATGTAATATTGATGTTTGACCAGCATGTGGAGCAGGTGTGGTGTCAAAGTAGGTCAGGCTCTGCACTCGGATAGGCCCATCGCTCCTACGCAATGAGCAGAGCCAGTTCAGGAAGACACCGGACATCAGTATGCATCCAGACCACTCATCAAGCCAGGGAGCTCCTGCACTGGGTGGGGCGCATGCTCGGGTATGGGGTGTCTGGTACAGGATGACAAAAGCCGAGCACCAAGGTAGTGCACACAGCATAAAAGGAAAGGCTAAGGGCCTGGAGGTTGCCAAGGGAAGCAGTGTCTGTGTGCACCAAGCAGAACCTATCTGGGATGACAGCAGCAGAGTCTCTCCTTGGGGAGGCAGAAACGCAAGGCGGGAGATTACACTAGACTGTAGGGTAGTTGTGCCTAATTGGGGCATTTCTGCGTGTCCTGGCTACAATCGCCCAGATCGCGAAGCAGACGAAGCTACGGAATCTGCTCTGCTCGGACAGCTCTGTGCCCCAGAGTAGGGATTTTAAAAGTTAGGAGTTGGGCAAGCAGTGTGCTTACTCTGGGGTGGCAACCGCATAGGTGGGCCCACATTGGCGTCAGGTACAGAGAGAAAGAAGTCTGGGGTCAGGTCAGAGTCTATTGATAGACGAGATTAGTACACTACACTTACAATTCAGAGAGAAGCTGTGACTCCACCGCTGATCCAGCTGCCATTACCTCTTTGTTCCCAAGGGAGATGGAGATTGAACTGCCAACCACGCTTCTCCATGGCTAGCTGCTGGCTCTACCCAGCCCAAGAGAGAGAGCACCTCTCCCACACCAACTAGCATCACAATTCCAGCAACAGTGTGTGTGTGTGTGCACGTGTGCACGTGTGTGTGTGTGTGTGTGTGTTTGCAAGTGCGTGTGTATGTCCCTCCATGTGTGTATGTGTATGTGTCCATGTGCACATGCATGCATGTATGTATGAGTGCCTGTGTGTGCATGTGTGTGCATAAGTGTCCATCCATGCATGTGTCCATCCGTGTGTGTGTGTGTGTGTGTGTGTGTGCATGCTCACACTCCATGAGATGAAAAGAGAATGTCAGACACTAGACTAAGATGGCTGGCCAGGGACCCCAGGAACTTGACTGTCTCTGCTTCCCAGACTCTGGGATTATAAGTGGATGCCACCACACCTAGTTTCACTGACAGATTTTAATTAGGTAGAAAGACCTACTGTGATACACATTTCTTGTAAATAACATTCTAGCCACCAAGTGGAGGTATCAGAGACTGACCATGTTATGGTGTCTCCTACTCCTGGTCCTTCGCCTTCAGTCTTAATCCCTCCTCTGTTCATTTCCAGCCACTGGCCTCTGCTCCCTAGCAGAACTCAGCCCTCACTGACCCTGAGTGCAGCCATCTTGAATTGTCTCTCTGGAGAGGCTCAGATGGACTTTCCATGCCTCACATGGGAGCATAAACTCTCTTAGCCAAGTGTTGAGTTAGCACAGTGGCTTATTCTTACTTCTCCAAGACAAGATGTGACGAGTCCTGTGTTTCTGGTATTGGCAATGCCTACCACAAAATAGACACTCAGTGAATATTTGCTGAAGACTGGATGTCTTTTTAATTGGACTCCCCTCTAATCCAATGAAGCTGCCCTTGGGTATGGATGGATTCTTTATGTCAGTGGCTCTCACTGGTGAGAGTGGCAGATTGTCATTTTTTCTCCAGTTTGCAGCTGTGTCTACAAAACTCTGGCACAGGGGCCTGGCATTCTCTGAGCACCACTTGAGATGAAAGCTAGTTCCTGGGGCACATCCAGGGGCTTCTTCCAAAGCAAGCCCCACAGTTATCTCCACTGGATTTTTCTTGCTTGTGTGCAGGCTTGCTTTCATCCTTGGAGACAAGAGGACAGACCCCAACAGACTTGATCCCAACTCTATTTCAAGAAGACAAAGTCAGGACCAGAGTTATGATGACAGTCCTTATTCTAGCCTTCCTTGCGAGAGAGAGAGAGAGAGAGAGAGAGAGAGAGAGAGAGAGAGAGAGAGAGAGAGAGAGAGAGACTTTCCATTAATACCCTTGGCTAAATTCTAGCGCATTGAGTCCAGCTGGTCAGGATCCTTAGATGAGCTTGGCCAACCCACTGTAAATGTTTGCTGGAAGTGTGCAATAGTATCCTGCCAGTTTAGAGCCTATAGTAGAGCTGAGTTCCTCTTCTTCTCTGTTGCAACTGCCTTTCTTCCAGAATGCATACATCACACACACACACACACACCACATGCATGTACATACACACATGCACAACACACACACACACACACACACACACACACACACACACACCCCTCATTTGATTTCCTGCCCGTGTTCCTACAACTTGTGTCAACAGCCTTTGACTGGAAACACTTCAGGGTGGGCCATTCTAGCCAGCTTCAGCCCTGCAGCCCATACCAAAGCCTGATACTCAGCCCTTTGGCTGAGTGACTCAAGCTTCGTGTATGATCCTCAAGACTCAAGACCTTTATGACCTGCTCTCTCCTGACTCTCCCATCAGAAAAAACACATTACTCATGACACAGCCCTCAGATAACAATTCACTGTTTTAAATGGTTTTGCTACCCTTGTTAAATACCCTTTTAAAGAGATTTGTACCTGGTATGGTGGCACATGCCTTTAATCCCAAGACTTAAGACGCAGAGGCAGGTGGAGCTCTGTAAGTTCAAGGGCAGCCTGGTCTACACAGTGAGTTTCAAGCCAGCCAGGATTACAGTGTGATTCTGTCCTTAAAATTGTTCTTTTTAAAGTGTGTGCATCTGTATATGCATCATGTTTGTGTGTGAATGGGTGTAGATGCTCACTCCTGTGCACACACACAGAGACCAAGAGAGGATGCCAAAGGCTTTCCCTCCTCTGTGACTTTTCACTCCCTGAATCCAGGCCTCATGTTTTCTCAGCAAGGCTGGAAACCAGCAAGTGCCTCTGCAATACTCAGATCTGCAGTGAGGAGGGCACGAGAAAGCCCTCCTTGCTACCCAGGTGCTGGGGCTCCAAACCCTGGTTGTTGTGATGATGTGGCAGCCATCTCCCCAGCCTCTTGTGTTAATCTTGAGTCAACAAAAGACTGAGACTGTTTCCCTAAGCAATGCCATCATCAAAGAGCCTGGATAAAGGCTGGATGAGGTTTAGGGTATAATTAGGTTCAGGTCTTTTGAAACATAAAGCAGTGACCCACAACTCAGACACACACATTAAGGGGTGGAGGGACATTAGAGGATGATTCTGCCTTTAGTCACCTGGTCATGATGCTTAGGAAATAACAGTGAGGTATCTGAATAATTATCTTGTGACAAGAGTCCCACCCACCTTCCACCTCTCAAGCTTATTTCTCACCCAGGTTCCTCCATCTGGTGAGTTAGTCTCATATTCCCTTCTTTCTCCGGTGCCTCCTCTCCTTCTGGAAGAATAGCCTGAGCACCAGCGTGTAGTTGTTTTTACTCTTTACTCTTTTGGCTTTTGGGGGGCCTCCACCCAGCTCCCGAATAAATACAGAGGCTTATTCTTACTTATGAATGCCCGGCCTTAGCTTAGCTTATTTCTTGCCAGCTTTTCTTAACTTAAGTTATTCCATCTACCTTTTGCCTCTGGGCTTTTCCTTTTCTAATTCCTGTGTACCTTTTTTTACTTGTTACTCTGTGGCTTGCTGTGTAGCTGGGTGGCTGGCCTCTGGAGTCCTCCTGCTCCTCTGGCTCCTAGATCTCTTCTCCCAAATTCTCCTTCATTTATTCTCTCTGCCTGCCAGCCCTGCCTATCCTTTCTCCTGCCTTACTATCAGTGGCTCAGCTCTTTATTGACCAATCAGGTGTTTTAGACAGGCACAGTAGCACAGTTTCACAGAGTTAAACAAATGCAACATAAAAATGCAACACATCTTTGCATCATTAAACAAATGTTCTACAGCATAAACAAATGTAACACATCTTAACATAATATTCCACAACACCAGCAGCCCCATTACCCACTAGGAGCTTGTTAAGAGTGAGGGTGTCCAGGTCTCACCCACATCTGCTAGATCAGAGCTGCATCTTGAGAGAATCCCCAGGACAGTGACTCAAGTCCACAAAGCTTTGGAAGGCAGTGCGCCAGAGCCTGAGTTCATGGCCACCAGAGAGCCGATGGGTTTGGAGTCCCAACCTACAAGTTACAGATCACTGCTATTCATATTCCATTGGAAAACTAGTCACGTGATCGAATGAGACCTTGGGAGAACTTGGAAATGTAGTGTAGTTAGGCAACCGTCTGGTAGCCACCACTCCATACTACAGAATTGGAGGACAGGTTTTGACAGACAAATGGGCATTTCGATCCCAACTGATGGACAAAAAGACACCTCTGACTCAAGAATACTCCACATTTTTCCATTAGGAGAAAGAATACTTCCTCATTTTCTCTGGAAACTGCCTCAGAGGGAAGGCATTATGGGGATTTTCCCAGCTCCCCTTGTAAAGTTGCTGTTAAATATCCTGACATTCTGACCTGCCAAAGTTATCCCACAATGCATCATCTCCATCCAGTACCTGCCTCTCATTTCTCCCTACTCTCCAATAACCTCAACTTCAGAACGAACCAAGACATTCAACCATGTATCAACAAACCTTCTCTGTAAAATATGAGGTCATAAATACAGCTCTTCGGGCCACGTTGCCTCTGTCATTAGTTCTACCATGTAGCATGAAAACAGCCGTAGGTGAGATGCAGCTGAGCTCACGTTATACAAATGCAGTATGAAAAGACTCTTCCTTAAGCATTTATAAGCTACTTAATGTCTGGCCCCGATGAAAACAGAAACTCCACAAGGGCAGGAATCATTACTATCTCATTCCTTGCGCTGGTCTTTGAACATACCACCACTAACTGGTGCACTTGTAAAATGAAAGAATGTTACATGAATGTCACATAAGGGGAGATGCAGAGACTGGAAGAGGACCATTCCAGCAGGGGACCCACAGGGTCAGTGGGGCTGTGATCAGCCTAAGGCAAGAGAATGTAATGCACAAGTCATTAACCTTCGTAATTTGGCCCAGGAAAAGCCCTCACTGACAAGAAACTGAAGGCCTGACTCCAGTGAGCAGGCGACCTCATGGGAAACACTCCTTCAAAAATAGATGGCAGTTCTATAGGGAGAGGAAAACTGTGTGTACAGAGGCCGCACAAGCAGGAACCACTGTAGAGGGTTCTCAAAGCCCCAACTCTAACATGGAGGCCCTGAGTCAGTGCAGAAGCCACACTGAAGGCTGAAAAAGGCAGAAAGCTTAGTTACCATCAAAAGCAGTAAGAAATACTGTAGACATTAGCATTTCATTGGCATGAGCTGAGTGCCCACCACATGTTCATGTGTTGCCATGTTTCCTCCTCAAAGCCCTGTCATGACACTCTCCTCCATCTCTAAAACTGCTTTTGTGACCGTCAGACCCTGCTCCGAGACTTACTGTGAAGGGCTTTCTTAGCTTAAGTACTGCTGAGCTTTGGAATGAGGTAAATTGTTCTTAGGGGGACAGCCTGTCCTGTGCCTGAAAGGATGCTCAGCGACATCACTGACCTCCAGCCACTGGTTACCACCAAAATGTCTTCAGATGTGGTGGAGGAGGAACAGGCATAACTGCTGTAAGGACAGACAGAAGGACAGAGAAGTGACAGACATATAGGCAACAGCACAGAACAGAGTCCAGAAATACAGTCAGACATAGATGGCCAGCAACTTCTCAGCAAAGATGCAATAGCAGTTCATGGAGGAAGTGAAGACTGTCAACAGTTGAGAACTAGGTGTGAGAAAAAATTCATCTTCATTCACATCTCACACTGTACACAACATTTAATGTAAAATGGATCATACGGAGAGTTAGGTGGTCTGCAGGTAAAGGCAATTGTCACCACTCACTACTGGAGTTCCAGCCCTGGGACACACAGGTGGAAGACAAGAACTGATTCAGGTACACTACCCTCTGACCTCCACACATGCTCTGTGGTGGTTTAAGTGGGAATGGCCCCCATAGGCTCATATATTCAAATGCTTGGTGCCGTGGCTTTGTTGGGTTAAGTGTATCACTGGAGGTGAGCTTGGGTGTTTCAAAAGACCCACACCATTTCTAGTCTCTCTCTCCTCTCTCTCCCCCTTTCTTCCCATCTCTCCATGTCTCTCTGTCTCTGTCTCATCCTCCTCTCTCCCCTCTCTCCCCCCTGTCTTCCCTTCTCTCCCCTTTCTCCCCATTTCTCTCTCTGTCTCTCTGTCTCTCTGTGTGTCTCTCTTCCTGCTCTCTCTCTCCCCATCTCTTCCAATCTCTGTCTCCCCCCTCCTCTCTCTCTTCCCATCTCTCTCTGTGTGTCTCTCTGTCTCTATCTCTTGGTCTCTGCTCTCCGAGTGTCTCTCTCTGTGTCTCTGTCTCTCTCTCTTACATTTGTGTATCAGGCCAGCTCTCAGCCAGCTCAGTGCCACGCCTGCCTGCCCACTGCCATGCTCCCACAATGATGGTCATGGACTAACCTTCTGAAACTGAAAGCCCCCAATAGATCTTTCTTCTGTAAGTTCCCTTGATCATGGTAGCTTAGTATAGCAATGAAAAACTGAACTGAGACACCCACACTCAAACACACAAAAACAGTAAATGTAATTTTAAAGATGTTTAAATGGATTATTGATCAAAATGTAAAACCTAAATATTTGATTGTTGAACTTAAAATTTTATGTCTCTGATCTTCAAAAGACAATAGAAAGAAAAAAAACAAATTGGGGAAAAAATACAAACAACTGATAAAAGCCTTATATCCAAATTCATTTTTTAGTTTAAAAATTTAGTAACAAAAGCAACTCCATTTTTAAAAGAAATGGGGAAAGGTACTTAAGAAGGCAACTGAGTGTGTGAAGAGATATTAGTAATCAGAGAAAACCAAGGCCAAATAAAGAGAGCTATCATTTTTGTCATCTAGAATGGTTCCACTTTTCAAGTTGACATGAGCTACTGATCAAAATGCAGCATGACACAACCAGCTAGGGAGACGGTTTGGCAGCTTCTTACAGAGCTGGAGCACATGGCAATCCTACCAGAGGTGGCAGCCCGAGAGAAACGGACACTTTACATCCATATGAAAACCTGCACATGGATATTTTTCTTGACTCTATTGCCATCTTTCAAGAACTGGAAATGATTCTAATATCCTTCAACTCGTGAATTCACATCCAACCCATGGAAAGTCTGTACATTCGATACAACTGACCAAGAAAAAGGAACACATTTATACTCAAGTGACATGGTGTCTTAGTTACTTTTCCATTTCTGTGAGAAGACACCATGGCCAAGGCAACTTATAAAAGAAAGCATTTAGTTAGGGACTTGATTACAGTTTCAAAGAGTCCATGACCATCATGGTGGGACATGTGGCAGCAGGCATGAAGGCATGGTGCTGGAGCAGTAGCTGAGGGCTTACATCTGCTCCATAAGCACAAGGCAGAGAGCTAACTGGGAATCATACGGCCTTTTTAAACCTCAAAGCCCACCCCCAGTGACACACCTTCTCCAAGAAGGTCACACATCCTAATCCTTCCCAAACAGTTCCACCAACTAGTAATCAAACATTCAAATATATGAGACTAAGGAGCCATTCTTATTCAAACCCCCACACATGGATTAATATCAACTCCATTTACACTAAGTTAAAGACTCCAGGATAAAGGCTACATGGTATAATTCCATTTATATGATACTCTATAGATGTAAAAGGGGGAAAAAAAAACTAAAGAAAAAGTAAAAACATAAAAAATGATAGCCTAAGACTGCAGCTAGGAAAATGGCCAGAGCTTCTTGGGCATCATAACTGGCTTCTATCTTGACTGTGGTGGTGGTTAAATGGCTTTCTGTTTGTCAGAATACATAGAACTATAAACTTCTAAAGATGAATTATACTTCAAGCAACTATATAGAAAAAAGATTTCAGAAAGAAAGTGATCATTTATTATTACAATTCTAGGATTATAACAAATTGACATTCCCATGTCATGCCCCCCCACTCATTCTCTGCATACACCACTTATCTCCTTACACACACACACACACACACACACACACACACACACACACACACGCACAGTTTCACCCCACAGTTTCACCTTTCCCCTTGCCTCCACTACACCCCAGCTACATTCATCTTCTAGGGGTATTTTCCTTTTCTTTGTACATAATACCCTTTACCTGCCTAGCTCTCTCTTTTCCTCTTTTCCTCTGGCTTATGCTGTAGGATTATTTCCAGCAACAGACTCATACTCATGCACACTATAACATCCCTGGTTTTATTGCAGAAGGAAATAAGCAAGCTGATGCATTAATTTGACTTAATTTTATTTCTCAAGAAGAAAATTGGGGAGGGGTATGCATCTGTCATTGCAGATGGATCCACTGAAACATATGGATTCCTCTTTGGCTCCTCCATCCCCAGCTCCTCAAGGACACCTACTGAGGGCAAGGAGACAGTGAAAGTCACCAGAAAGATAGCAAACCTCCAGCTAAATGGCAAAAGAAGATATCAACCACATCATCATAAGTCAAGGCTGCCTACCTGGGCCAAGTTCAGGCCCTGTGCACCAAGACAGAAGTTACTTGACTGATAATTCTGTGTTTATGAATGGGCCTGAGACAGTAATAAACTCATTCACCCATGTGAAGAGGGATTGCACTTAATTTTTCCTTGGGATTTAAATAACTAACCATTTGCATAGGACATTATAACATTTGTATTTCTATTAAAGGAAATCCTATTATGTTATACAAGATACTAGAACTACCATTCATATGGGTCTCTTTTGCTGTGGAATATCTTTCTGTATGCTGTGAATATGTGTTGCTCTGATTGGTTAATAAAGCTTCATTGGCGTATAGCAGAGCAGGATAGAGTCAGAACAGCTTCAAGGCAACTGGCTCAGAGAATGCAGTGTCACAGACTATTCTGGTCAGGACTTCACCATAATTCTTAATTTTCTCAGGATCCCATAAGATTGCCAGCACCCCCATCCAGCCAAATTCCAAAAATTTTGTTTATAAATGTTTATTTTTATTTAAAGGGTTTGATTATAAATACAATCTCCTTCTAAAGAAGAAAAGGGGATAATATAGATATGATATGATACAAGGGTAGATTATTGAACCTACTTTTAAAGAGCAATAACTTGTTTAAAATGCTTTACATTGCTAAGGATTTTAGTTTATTTATACAAATTTAAAGTTAAATTTGTTATACTGTATATACATTTCTACTCTTGTTTAAGGTATTACGTTTGTGCGGCTCATTTGAAATTGTAATGGATAATTAAGAAATATAGATTAATAACTACTCTTCTATGATAATCAAACTTATAATCATGTTAGTTAAGATTTTTAGGTATATAAAGATGTATTTCAATTAGGTAGGTGATCTTCAAACTCTTCAGAGATCTATAGACTATGGCATTTAAAATGTTTTAAGAACTTAGACTTTTCTGGACAATAAGACGTGTCTGCTCCTGGCAGCACCAATTTACTCCAAAAAGGAAGATAGGCATCGAAGACGCTCCGTATGGAGTTTATCTTCTTCTTGGCAAAAATAGCCGTTTTTGCAAGAAACTTTTCTTGCCTGGACTGCTTGACAAAATATTGTATAAACTGGACATGTAGGACCCATAGGAATGGGATCACTGAACTTTGCAAGGCAAGATGGTCCTTCAGGTTCCTGTTTCACAGAAGAAACTGCAGACATTCTACAGGACACAGAGAGAAGTGACTGAGAGAATCTAGACCTATGGGCTGAAAATGGATGCCCCAACATTGCAGAGGAACTTTGGATGACTGTCCAGGCAGACAGCTGTCTCTGTCATTCTAGATTTTTGGAAGTTACTTACAATACTTTTCCTGTTTACTTAATTAATATTGTATCCTTCTTAGGTCTTTGATGTAGTTGAAGACTAAATAGTTATAATTACGGTTTTCCTTGGTTATGATAAAAGATAAGGTAGGTATGAAACCTTGGACTCACAAATATAGGATAAAGAAAATATTTTCTTTGAATTTGCCAAATGTAAGTAGACTGGATATTGTAACTGTAATTCTTGCTTTAAAACTGTTTTGCTTTATATATAATTTTACTATGTTGACATTAAAGACTTCCTTTTTTATTAGATAGAAAAGGGGAAATGCTGTGGAATGTCCTTCCATATACTGTGAACACGTGTTGCTCTGATTGGTTGATAAATAAAGCTTCATTGGCCTATAGCAGGGCAGGATGGAGCCAGGTGGAAAAATCCAAGAGAGACAGTGGGAGAAGAAAGGAGAGAGAAGCAGATGCTTTGAGACATCCCCAAGAGAAGCAAGTTGTAAAGTACCAGTAAGCCACAAGCCACATGGCAAGGTATAGATTTATAAAAATAGGTTAATTTAAGATATAAGAGCTAGCTAGCAAGAAGCCTACCATGGCCATAGTTTAAAAATAGTATAAGCCTCTGTGTGTTTATTTGGGTCTGAGCAGCTGTGGGACTGGGCAGGACATAGAAAAACTTTCAACTACACTCTTTTCAAGCTATTCTCTAGATTTTTCTGACCAATATAAGAATGCAACCATTAGTACTGGACATAGTTTGGATGTCCGTTCTTGGTGGCAGAGTATTGCACATAATAATTTCACTATTTTAATATTATAATTTGCTTGCTCATAGGATATTTATGCAACACATGACAATTAGATTTATCTACAACATCTCAAATCAAAACCATTCTGGACATCCTGCTCTTAAAAATTAAAAGAGGGTGGGCAGCGAGATGTTAGAACACAGTCTAAGAATGAAGTCATGTGAGAATTCTGAGTGCTTGTGAGAAAACTCCAAGAAAAACAGATAAGAGTCTTGTGACCTCAGTTTCTTCAAAACACAGAATTGTTCTTGGAATGTGTTTCCACGCTCCTCCCAGGGGTAGTGGATAGGAGTGAGTTTACTTCAGCTGTTGTTATTCATGTGCCTCTATGGAAAAACATATTTGTGTCACATGTGGATCGTCCTTGTGATTGTATACTTTACTCATGTGATCCTTCTTAACCCTTAAAGTATAAATTGCCTGGTACTCTGAATAAAGTTGGCTATTGCATGAGACTTTAGTCTGCCTCATTTTTGGACTCCATTCTCCTGGGTTCATGCCACCAACTACAGCAGTGAATGTCTTATCACTTGTCTCTTACAATAAAAATTGCCAAAGATAACAACGTGTTATTTTCTTGATGGGCTACATTTTATGGCCAGGCAATGACACTCTTGAAATGATGTTTCATGGTGTGAGACTGTCTTGGTAGACCAGAGCATGAGTTATCCTTGCTGGCTTGAGCAGTAGGTGGCCATGTCCTGAGAGGGTCAATGGAACTGCAAGACCAATAGGATCTGAGGGTAGTCTCCGCAGGGCACAGATTTCCAAAAAATCCTTAGTCACACAATCATAGGAACTAAACTCTGCCAGCAGTGAATGCTCTTGGAGAAGAGTCACTCCAGACAAGTCTCCAAGTGAGGATATTGCTGGCAGACACTTGGCCTGCATCCTGTGAGAACCTGAACAGAGGGCACAGATGAACGAACAGTCCAAACTCCTGACCCCATAGGAACTGTGAGATAGTAAATGCACTTGCTACTTTAACTTACTAAGTGTATAGTGATTTGTTCTAAAGAAATAGAACACAGATCGCCCCTTACTCTCAAAGGGTACACCATCATCCTCTTTCCCCTGCTCTTTGAGACAGGATCTCACTATATGACCCAGGCTGGACTTAAACCACCAATCCTCCTGCCTCAACTTCCTGAGTGCTAGAATTATAGGTCTATACCACCATGCCCAGTTCATTGTCTAATTATTTTCCTTAGCATTTACAACCATTACATTTTCTGTTTTAAATTTTTATTACATTTTATGTTTTTACTTATCTGTGTATGTATATGTGCACATGCCACAACATCTGTGTGGAGGTCAGAGGACAACTTGCAGAAATCAATTTTCTCCTTCCACCATGTCCTGGAAACCAAATTTAGGTTGTCAAGTTTGGCGTCAAACATTTTTGCCCTCTAAGCCATCTCGCCAGCCCATTTAGCGTATCTTCTGTTGTATTCATCTACCAGGCTCATTAGACTATGCTTCCCCTATGACTCCCAAATCAAATCTCCACTAAGAAGGGGATTTTTGTCTTTGTTGGAGTCCAGCTCCAACCTGTTGAAGGGTTCTTTAAGGGAGAAGAGAGGAATGAGGAAGTATTAGATAGAAATATAGACAGAGACAATGAGAAAGACAGAGACACAGGATAGCTTTGGGAGGGCCCTGAGTCAATACCCAGTTGCCTCAACTTTATTTATCATAGGCTTTTTATACATCAGCAAGAGGAGCGGCCAAAGAACTCCCCCTTTGAAGGTCAAGGTATAAAGTATCAACAAGTGTAGACCCTTCAAAATGCCTGGTAACCATGCCCTTGGCCTAATCATCCCATTATGCAGCCCTGATGGGTAAAGCAAGCTCAGACTTTCTGACCTTGAGTAAAGCCTTACTAGGGAATCTCTTTGGGCCCCCACAGGTCTTTCTCCCCTACCATTATTCCCAGCGCCTTCAAATGTCTCAATAAATATCTGTTTTGTCAAGGAACGAAGGCATACTGCTAACTCTATTACTTCAGTAGAAGAATTTTCTCTGCTCACATCTCTTGGGGAAGTAAGATGTCACAAAGGAATGATTGACCTTTGCCAGCTTTATCGAGGGACTGCTTCAGCACTGGTCGACAAGCTTGCCTGAGTCTCAGGGTCTTAGACATCTGCAGTATTCGAGGGGCAAATGATTATCTCTCAGAGTGAAGTTCTTGTGGGCCTTTGACTTGACTCATGCTTTAAAGTTTCTTTTATTTGTGTATACATATATGTGTTCATGTGTATATATGCATGAATTTACATGCACCATGTGTATGCAGAGGCCAGAAAATGGGGGCATATTTGTACCATGTGGGTGCTGGGAACTGAACCCAGGTCTTCTTCATAATCAGTGAACACTCTTAACCATGGGGCCACCTCTATGCCCTTGACTAGCACTTTAAAAACACATTTCATGCCATGTCTGAGTACACACCACTGCATACATGACTGAGAGCTCCCCAATAGTGTACTTATTCCTTGATAAAACACCTGCTTCCCACAGTTGCATTTAAGTTTTGAAATTTGTCTGGGACCATTGTTCAAATCAAGAAAACACCCCAGCTACTCCCCCATGAAGACCAAGCTTTTTGGTTGGCAAGCTTTTCCTAGGGTCAGATGACTGTGGATTTGACATTCTTCCTGGTGAGTAAGATGTCCCGCCTCCTCTGAGCTATGCAGAAAGCAGAACCACCTGTCTTAGCAGCTACAAGCTAGGGCAGTGAGTCAGCCTGAAGAGACAGTGACCCACTCTGCTGGTGCAGGGCACCAAGGCATGAGGCCTTTCGTCATGGCTGTGTACATGTGCTCCTCTATTTCAAAGACTATTTACAACTAATCTTTAATCATGGATATGTCTCAGGGGCCTAAACAGGCTCTGAGCCACCAGCATTTGGCCCTTGAATCTCTAATCATAAAGGGTTAAAAAAATAATTAAGACATTAGCCACCTTATGTGCCTCCAAATGACATAACTTATGAAGCTAATGAAAAATTATGGTAAAGCAGTTTCTCATAGAGTGCAAACTAATGAGGAAGCACAGACAAGCTGATGTTGATGAAGTGCCATTAACTTATGGCATGAAATGCTGCCTGCGGGGAAATCTGGGTCTGAGTGCTCTGCCAGTAGTTCTCTGTGTTTGATGTGCAATGGCTCCTAAGGTGGCGGAGATGAAGATGCTGTGCCTTCATTGCAGGTGTGGTCCAAATGCTGCTGTCCTTCCTTTAAGCAGTAGTTCAAGAGCACTTGTCAGGTTCCCTCTGAAGTTTCATCTCCACAAAGCCAGAGGGAACACGGTCTGGAACCTTGCTGCACGTCTACCTCACCCGGAGTTAAGACGCCAGGGTGAGGAAGCAGGGATTCTGTCAGACGAAGAACTCAGAAGCGTATGGAGGTCTGTAATGTTTCTTCCTGCTTCTTTGATTCTCAGCTTCATGAGTTTTGCACCCCATTTAATCTTCCATGTAGACTCTGCTCCTTTCTACTCTGACTCTTTTCCTTGGTCATATAACTTCACCTCTTTCTTTTTGTGTCTGTTAAAATCTCTCCACCCTGTGTCACTCTGGTAGAACATTCAGTGCATTTCTCTGCTAAGGTAGCAATGTCCAGTTACTGTGTGGGAGCAACAGAAAAAGTCCCAGGTGGGAAACCTACAGAGCAACTGGCCTGGGGGAGGGGATACTGTGGTAAAATGAAAGAGGGAAGGAACACTTGAATTAGATTCGGTCTTACAGCAGACGCTAAAGTGTAGTGAATCCCCATTTTACATCATCCCACTTCAACCTTTCCAAATGTTTCCTTTTCTTTAACTATCCACACCACCAGATGTGTGTGAGTGTGCATGTGTGTGTGTGTGTGTGTGTGTGTGTGTGTGTGTGTGTGTGTGTGTGGTTTCAGAATACAGCTACAATCTGAATGTGTCCTCTGGAATTTATCGGTTAGGAACTTAATTCTGAATGCAACAAGGTGGATCTAGCGGGATAGGTTTGTCATAAGGGCTGAGCCTCCAAGTACGGGTAGATACCATTGTCAGCATTTGCAGGGCTGGAGGGTGCAGCTCAGTGGTATAGAGCTTGCCTAACATGCACAAAGATCCTGGGTTCAATCCCTAGCACAGATGGGAGGAGGGAGACAGGAAGAGAGTGGGTTTTCTTGTCTCCCCTTTTCACCCTTCTGCTTGGGAGGAAGCAGTGTATTCGCCTCTTGCCTCTGCCTTCTGCCCTGTGAGGACACAGGAAGAACTCAAGCTGCACCTCCTAGCCTCCAGGCCTGCAAGATAGTGTTTCTGTACTTTACACATTACCCAGCACGGCAGCTCCAAACGGACTAAGATACTGCAGTTTAAAGTAAATCCTACAGTTGAAATGATTTTTACCCATAAATACTGCAAATGTGTTCTCACATAAATTACTCTGTCAAGACATTTCCATCCTTGGAAAATAGGCTTCCCAGGGAACACTCGCAAGACTCTTCATGAGGACCTGCTCTGAAGACATTACTCAAGTGTATTACTGTTAAAGATTAAAAAGAAAGAGAATGAAGTTAAGAAAATGAGCTAACCCAAGATTACCCTTCAGAAAAGCGTTAGGAGATGGTGCCCTGCAGGGGGCAGGCCTTCAGACCCTGCATTAGGAAGGACAGCTGTCATTAGGGCGGACGGCACCTGAAGAACAAGCCTTCGGATCCCCTGAACAAAGCCAATTTGTAAAGTTTCCAGAGGGGCTGGCTGGAAGGTCCACACCACGTGATTTAGCCTGGCCTAGGCTAGTCTGGGGACCTGGAGCCAGGCACTAGGTGAAGCCATAAGCTTGTCCTGTGGTCACAAGGAGGAGGGAGGGGCTGGGTTACATCTTCTGCTGAGAATTGACTGCACCATCAGGCTGGGTTGGGGTGGCCTGGCCCTTCTTTGTTCTAAAGGGATGTGGCCTGATTTCTGGGAGAGAGAAAAAGGCAACCAGAGGGTCTGTGACCTAGCAATTACAGTGCACTGTCCCTTTATACAGACTCACAATGAAATTCCTTTACAGTGTCACCACATATGAAAACTGAATTTTTTCTCAGTTTTTTCTTTGAATGGGGTATGCTAGGGTCTTTAGAGGTGAGTCTGTGGCAACTCATAGCTCTTGTCCAAGTCAATGACATGAAGTTTTGTATTCATGCTATTTCTGATTCTAACACGCCACACTCTTTGTTCCTTCTTCTCATCTTTTCAAAATTTTTTAGTTGTCATATTGTATTTTTATATTTGTGAAGGCAGAAGTGTACTGGTGAATGTTTTACAACTAATTCTCTGAAAATTACATGTATAAATTTGGTAGCTATAAATATACAGTCCACAATAATAGTAAGAGATAACAGTAAAATATGCATTTTTAACCATAAAGTACCATAATATTATCACAAAGGTGATCCCTGATCGTTGTGACAGGCCTGTCAATAGGTTTTTTGATTGCAAGTTTACAGACACCAGGGCCTCCAAACAATTTGGATTTGTAGCAACTGCACAACTATAATCCCAGAGCACAGGAGAAGATGGCAGGAAAACCATAAGTCTGAGGCTAGCCTGGGCTAAATAATTAGACCCTGTCTTAAAACAAACAGAAAGCTTGGTAGACTCAAGCAGGCCTTTCTCACTTGAAAATGGCCAACACTTAAGTGAGAAAGTATTCAATGTCAGAAATCAGGAAAATGCAAATCAAAGTCACATCACTACAGCTGAAATAATAAAAAGACTTAAGATTAGAGGCAGCATACACCTATAATTCCAGCTCAGGCCGGAGAACTGAGAGTGTTAGGTCACCATTTCAGAAAGCCAAAATGATGACACCACTGTGGTCTGGCACCTCCCACATCAATCATTAATCACAAAAATGGCCCACAGACAAGACCACAGGCCACACTGATGGAGGCAGTTCCTCGGCTGAGGGTCCCTCTTCCTAAGTGGCTGCAGTTTGTGTGGTGGACAAAACTAACGAGCACAACTGACCCACTGTCAACTTGACACATAAATGCATCACCATTAGACCAAAATCTTTTCTTTCTCACTTATCCTCACTATTTCATGTCACAATATAAAATACAGTAAAACTTTAAAACTCCCACAGTTTTTAAAAAATTCAAACACTCTGAAAGCTCAAAGTCCACTATGTTTTTTAAAAAAGTTCTTGTTTTTTTTTTTTTTAAAGGAGAAACACATTCTTACTCCAAAAGGGAAAACCAGGGCATAAAAACAATCACACTGAGGCAAAACCAAAGTCCAACAGTGTAAACAGCTCAGTGTCTGATGTCTGGGACTCATTGATCAGATTCTGGACTCCAAAGGATTTGTATAACCCCACCTCTGCACTCTGCCATCCACAGCACACACAGCTTGTCTAGTAGGCCCCACACCTGCCACTGTCCTTGGTGTTCATCCAATGTCTGGCATCTCTAATATGCTGTGGTGTCCATGGCATTTTAGCCAACAGTTTCTCCTGGCCCCTCATAGTGCCAAACTTCAGCTTCCCTCCATGATCCCTCAATCCTTCAAAACCATTGCCATGTGGGAGACTCTTATGTAAGTACCAAGGTTGGCTTCCAGCTTGAGAGGAAGCTATGGCCCTCTCTGGACCACTGCTTCTGTGTGGTGACCCTGAGGAAACACCTCCCTGGAGACCTACATGATGCTGCTCTCTTATTAATCACAGCTGGATTTTCAGCCCAACTAGCCAGCTTTTACTGTCCTGGTAAAGCGAAGGTTTCATTTCAGTGGCACTGGTCTCAGAACCATCTGCCCAAAAACCATAGATTCTTCATCCAAAGTATCACTCCAATGGCCCTAACAGTCTTCACGGGACTCTCAAACTTCCCTCAGAAGTTTTACAAGCCAGGCCTCCACTGTCTGCCTGCAATGCTTTCAGCTTTCTATTCCAAGCTCCCATAACAGTTCATTAGGCCTTGAGCACTCAGAGCTCCAAAGTTCTCCACATCCTCTCACAGAATGTTCCAAGGCAAAAAAGCCACATGATCAGGTCCATCACAATAAGATCCCATGTTCCTGGTAACAGTGTCTGTTCTAGTCTGTTTCTCTGTTGCTATGATTAAATACTGGCAGGGAAGGATTGGTTTTGATTACAGGTTAGAGCCCTTTGTTTAGGGAAGCCAGCACAGGAGCTCAATGCCAGAGCCTAGAGGCAGGAACTGGAGCAGGAACCATGGACAGATGATGATTACTCACCTGCTTTCCATGGCTTGCTCAGCCACCTTTCTTACACAACCAGGACCACTTGTCCAGGGGTTGTACCACCCAGAGTGAGCTGGGTCTTCCCATATCAACCACTAATCAAGAAAAAGCCCCCACAGATACACCCTCAGGCCAATCTGATGGAGGCAATTCATCAACTGAGGTTCCTTCTTTCCAAGGTGACTCTAGTTTATGGCAAGTTGAAAAAAACTAACCAGCACACAGCCACATTAGCTGATAAGATAAAGAAAATGTGGCACATTACAAAATAGGATATTATGTCATCATTAAAAGGTTGGAATCCCATCATATGCTGCAACAGGGGTACAAAGCACTGTGTTAAGTGAAATAAACCAAGAAGCAAAAGACAAGTACTTCATGATCTCACACGTGGACACACACACACACACACACACACACACACACACACACACACACACGATGGAGAGAGAGACAGAGACACACAGAGTAGCTTTCATAGAAGAGACAAGTAGAACGGAGGCAGGGAGAACAGCAGGGTGGGAGGTTGATCAGCAGAGGCTGGGTTATAGTTGGGGAAAAGGTTCTTGTCTGCTCTTGCACAGTCACCTGACTGTTCACAATTACATCATGTCGTAGAATATTGTTTTAACTAGGCAAAAATGTGGTATATTCATTTGTGCTGCGGAATATTACTTTAACTGTGTAAAGGTATGTTTCTTTTGTTTATGCTGCATTTGTTTAATGATGTAAGGTTGTGTGTTTAATTATAAAGATGTGTTGTATCTGTTTCACCTTGCCGGCCTAAGGCCCCTGATTGATCTATAAGGAGCTGAACAGCTTATAGCTGGGCAGAGAAAGAAGAGGTGGGGCTGGCATGCAGAAACAATAAATAGGAAGAGAAATCTGGGCTCAAGAAGAGAGAAGAAAAGAACAAGAGACTGAGGCAAGAAGCCTGGCAGACACCAGACAGACATAGAGAAGCAGTGAAAGTAAGATGTACAGACGTAAGAAAGTGAATAAGCCCCGAGGTGATAGGCAGATAAAGAGAAACAGGTTAATTTGAGTTAAAAGAGCTAAGCTAAGGCCGAGCATTCAAAACTAATAATAAGTCTCTGTGTCATGATATGGGAGCTGGTTGGTGGCCTAAAAGAAAAAGCCTACAACAATGTCATGTATATTTGAAAAAGCAGGATGTATTTGGGATGTTCTCATGATAATGAAATAGTTTGGAGGAGACACATGTGCTTACCCTGATTAAACATGACACAATATATGAAAACTTTACATGATACCCTATAAACATGCTTAAGTTTTGTATCAGTAAGAATCATTTTCACAATCAAGAACAAATTTAACAATTTTATCTATCAGCAAAATAATTGTATCAGAGTATTTTTAATCTGTCAGTAAAAAGCACATTGGAAAGAACAAACAATATAACTTATTGTAAGATCAGAAAGATGGGAGGCTGGAAAGATGGTGACCCGGTCAGTAAGCGCTTGCTGTGCTAAGTCTGGTTTCTAGCACCGACATAAAAAGCTGGATGGTGTAGCACGCAGCCGCAACCCCATCGATGCGCAGGGAAGTGTGGAGACAGGCTGACCAGACACACTGCTGAGCTCCAGGTTCAACGGGACACCCTATCCAAAAGTAACAAGGCGGAGAGTGAAAGACAGACACTTCAAACTGAC
Source organism: Peromyscus eremicus (assembly GCF_949786415.1). Classification (NCBI taxonomy): domain Eukaryota; kingdom Metazoa; phylum Chordata; class Mammalia; order Rodentia; family Cricetidae; genus Peromyscus; species Peromyscus eremicus. The sequence goes on along the minus strand of NC_081418.1, from coordinate 3,467,584 downwards.
TTCCGGCCTCCACATGTGTGTGCACAGATGTGCACACTTACACACATGCACACGTGAGGAGGGAGGAAAAGGAGGAGAGGAGGTGTCAAAGATGAGTGAAGAAGCTGTGTGTACAGACACTGAGAACGACAATTAATAAATGGGACCTCCTGAAACTGAGAAGCTTTTGTAGGGCAAAGGACACGGTCAATAAGACAAAATGACAGCCTACAGAATGGGAAAAGATCTTCACCAACCCCACGTCTGACAGAGGGATGATCTCCAGAATATATAAAGAACCCAAGAAACTAGACTCAAAATATCAAACAGTCCAATTAAAAAATGGGCTACAGAGCTAAACAAGAATTCTCAACAGAAGAATCTCAAATTCCTGAAAGACATTTAAGGAATTGTTCAACATCCTTAGTCATCAGGGAACTGCAAATCAAAACAACTCTGAGATACCATCTTACACCTGTCAGAATGGCTAAGATAAAAAAAACACTGAAGACATCTTATGTTGGAGAGGATGTAGACCAAGGGAAATACTCCTCCACTGTTGGTGGGAATGCAAACTTGTACAGCCACTGTGGAAATCAGTATGGCGGTTTCTCAGAAAACTGAGAATCAATCTCCCTCAAGACCCACCTATACCACTCTTGGGCATACACCCAAGGAATGCTCAATCATACCACAAGGACACATGCTTAACTATGTTCATAGCTGCATTATTTGTAATAGCCAGAATTTGGAAACAACCTAGATGCCCTTCAACCGAAGAATGGATTAAGAAAATATGGTACATATACACAATGGAGTACTACTCAGCCGTGAAAAACAGTGACATCATAAAATTTGCAGGCAAATGGATGGAACTAGAAAACATCATCCTGAGTGAGGCAACCCAGACTCAGAAAGACAAACATGGTATGTAACCACTCATAAGTGGATATTAGATATAAAGCAAAGGATAACCAGACTACAACCCACAGCTCCAGAGAAACTAGCTAACAAGGAGGACCCAAATAGGGATTCATGGATTGCCCTAGGAAGGGGAAATAGATGAGATCTCCATGAGTAGACTGGGGATGAGGGATGAGCAATGGAGTGTAGGGGGTTAGGGGATGAGAACATAAGGGAATGGGATGGCCGAACTGGAACAGGGACGGAATGGGAAAGCAATGAAAGAGATACCATGGAGACATCATGGGGATAGGGAGAAACTGGGTGCTAAGGAAGTTCCCAGGAATCCCCAAGGATGACCCCAACTTAGACTACTAGCAATAGCAGAGAGGGTGCCTGAACTGAACTGGCTTACCCCAGTAATCAGATTGGTGAATACCCTGTCATCATAGAGCCTTTCTCCAGTAACTGATGTAAGCAGATGTAGAGATCCACAGCCAGATACCAGACCTAGCTCCAGGAATCCAGTCAAAGAGAGAGAAGAGGGATTTTATGAGCAAGGGCATCAAGATCATGAAGGAGAAACCTACAGAGACAACCAAACCAAACTAATGGAAACTCATGAAATTTAGATCAACAGCTGTGGAGCCTTCCTGGGACTGGACTAGGCCCTCTGCATAGTGAAGACAGTTGTGTAGCTTGATCTGCTTAGGGGGCCCCCTGGTAGTAGGATCAGAATACATCCCTGGTGTATGAGCAGGCCTTTTGGAGCCCGCTACCTATGATGGGACACCTCACACAGCCTTGAGGCAGGGGGAGGGTTTGGACCTGTCTCTATTAAATGTACCTCCCCATGGGAGGCCTTACCTTCTTCTAAAAGGGAATAGGGAGTGGGTTGGGAGGGGGAGGCTGGAGGGGCAGGAGAAGAGAAGAGGGGGAATCTTTGATTGGTATGTAACATGAATAAAAAATTTTCTTAATAAAAAAAAAAGAAGCTGTGTATAAATAGCAGGGTAAGGCAAGCTTCCCAGAGGCTGGTGCTTTTGGGGTTGGCTTTCTGTTTCTGCAAATGAGTATCACAGAGTGAATGATTTATAAAGATAGGAAGTTTATTTGACCTGTGGTCCCAGAAGTCACAGAGCATGGTAGTGACATCTGCCTAGCACTGCATGCGAGATCTGCGGCTGGTCACAGTGTGACAGAGAACACCACATGGCAAGCAGTACAAAGGGGAACAAGTTGGCTTCTCAAACACTGTTGAGAGCTGGACCAGTTCTCAGAGCCCTGACGAAAGGACAACAGGACCCTAGTTCTGTGTCCTTGCTCAGGAGCGGACTTGGCAAGGCCAGTCTGGGGCTGAGACTTGAAGGAGCTGAGGTGTTGGTTCCTGGGAATTTGGCTTTTCCTCCAGAAGAGACCGGAGCTCTCAGTCCCAAGGCTGCCATGGACTTGGTCTGCAATGTTCTTGAGAAGCCTGAGTCCCTCTGCAACAACATTGCCTGATCAGCTTCCTGCTGACTGTGTCCCATTGTGTGATACTGCTTACTCTGTCCCACTCTCCCCGGAAGAACTTCGTAATAAGCTTGCTTGGTGTAAGACCTAGCTTGTGCAAGACCTCCCGATCCCAAACTTCATTTCTCTGTCTGTCTTCTTACCTTCTGCTCTCCTGGTTCTCCCTCTGGAGAACGACCCGCAGGTCTTTTCTCAACTGTCCTTATCACCTCTTAAAGGCCTCACCTAGCCCCATATCTTACTACCTACTTCACAGTGAGGGTAAGATGTAACACGACTTTTAAAAATTACATTTTTTATTTTTTGACATCGTAAAATATCATTTCCCTCATTCCCTTTCCTCCCTCTACTCCCTCCCATGTACCCACCCTTGCTCTCTCTCAGATTCTCTTTTTTCTTTAATTGTTCTCCTGTGTGTGTGTATTCCTAAATACATAAATACAACTCTCTTTTCTTTAATTGTTCTCCTGTGTGTGTGTATTCCTAAATACATAAATACAACCTCCTCAGTCATCTAATCTTACATGTATGATTTCAGGGCTGACCATTTGGTATGAGATAACCAGCTGGTGCACTCGTCCCTGGGGAAGACTGATTCTGCTCCCAGAGTTCCTTAGTTCCCTGTAGTTCCTTGTTTAGAGTTGAAGCCTCGTGAGATTTCCCCCTTCCGTGTTAGTATGTCTATTGGTGCCATCTTTGTTCAGGTCATACTTAGACAGCCATGCTAGTGAGACTTCATGGGTGTAGCTTCTCTGACATTCCTAGGAGACAATCTCATAGCAAACTTCCTTTCCCTGTGGCTATGCCTGGTACTGTAAAGTCATTCATAGTCATGAATCCTGGAGAAGAACCTATAACCACTACTTAACTAAACCAGCATAAATCCTAACTACATTCTAAATATGTGTCCTTACACCTCACCCCTCACCAAAGAAACTTCTCTTTGCAAGAAATGGATACCATTCCAGAAAATCACTGCTGATCAAAATGCAGAGCTGTGAAGTCCGTCCCCAACTGATACACCTACAACCCAACTTCTCTGTCTAAGGCTCACGGATCACTATGGAGCAGATGGAAAGACTAAGAACCAGAGGAATAGGAAGTCAATGTGACTTTTGGTGGAGATTTTTGGAGTATTCAAAGTAGGAGCATCTATCTCCCCTGTGATTTATACCTACCCACCCCAAGCACCCTTAAGCTGTCCACAGCTCAGTAGATGGGCAGATGGATGGGCCAGCCACTAGCCCAAGTTCAGGTCACCTCCGAGAGAAGAGAGAGACTGTTCTGCAGGTCCCTGACCCATGGCCTGTCGGAGTCTTCTGACAACGTGACTCAGGCCATTCCCTCCTTCACCCCAAGGGCTTTGATAAGTTTGATTAGTAACATGAAATTCACATGTGTGGCCAGGGAAGGTCCCTGCAGCAGGACAGCAATGACGAGAATGGGCAGAGACCCAGATGACAAAGTGCTCCACCCATAGGCTGCAGGAACTCGGGACACATCTCTGTGTTTATTTTCCTCATCTGGGCAAATGAGCAGGTTGAGCCAGATAATTGTCAGGGCCTTTATAGCCCTAATATCCCTTGATTTGTGCTTCATTAAATGTGCATCAGATGCATTCGGTGGTAAGTTGTATTTTCTGATAATAGTCCACTCTGCTCTTGTGTGCACAGCCCTTACAACTTGCCGCACATACAATATGTTCATTTACTTACAAAACACAGTAGCAATATCCCCTCTAATAGCCTTGGATTCCTTTAGTTCCCTCTTAAAACTTCTCACATGACCAGATCCTGAAGGAAAAAAAAGTAAGGCCTCCTGCCTTTTGCTTTGGGGTTTAGCCCTCTTGCCTCATCCAGCACATTCAGGTGTTTTAGGCCTAGGAGCTGTCTCAGATCTTACGACCTCTACTCTGGGAACCAAGTAGACCTTTATCTGTGTGGGTCTAGAAGCCAACCCCTACTGACAGTACACTAGTAAGAGCCCAAATGACCTTTTAACAGCTAAATTAAATGGTCGCTGTCACCACAATTCTACCTGATTTAAGGGATATTTTGGGATGTGACTAATGACAGCACAGTACTTCCTTAACTGTCTACACTCAAGTTCCAAGGATCTGTGCTCCAGTGCATGGTGGTGTATTCCCATGCACGCTGTCCTCTTGACAGGTTTAGTGCCCATCATTTTCATGCAGAAGGCACCCGAGGCCTAATGCTCCCATTTATTCTCCTTATTGCCTCTCTGGCACAAACTCAGCCACCTATTTTGCTAGAATGGCAATTGAGAAACAGAGCCAGCCCCTCTGACTGGCTCCACATTCCTTTCCCAGCCCTCAGCCATGTAGGGCACAGTAGTCAAGCAGATGCCCAGGTGCTTGAACATCTGAAGTCGAAGGCCAGGATGCCTGCTACCTATCCCACTGTCCCAAATGTTTTCTCTAGACCTGCCTGGCACCTCACTTCTTGGTCACATTTGCAGAGTTCTCAACTACTGGCCACTGACATCTTTTGTAATTATCTACAAACCACTGGACCTCTGCACCCCAAACATCAGTATAACCGGAGCCACTGCAGGTACAGGGCCAAGAACAGCTCATTTAACTCTCAGGAGGCCTGATGTTCGGCTGATTGACTAATAAGTCCCAGTGAGTGATTTTCAATGGCCTAGAGTGGAGACATCATTTACAGTTATAAACAAGGAGACCAATGCTGCGGAATATTCCTTCTGTACATTGCGAAAATGTGTTGCTCTCATTGTTAATAAAAAGCTGATTGGCTGATAGCTAGGCAGGATTTTCAGGGCAGAGAGAATGCTGGGAAGAAGGGTGGAGTCTGAGGAGTCTCCAGCCAGACACAGAGGAAGCAGGAGATGAGCATGCCATACTGAGAAAATGTACTGCCATGTGGCAGAGAGTAGATAAGAAATATGGGTTAATTTAAGTTGTAAGAGCTAGTTAGTAACAAGCCTAAGCCAATCACTTATAATTAATATTAAGTTTCTGTATGGTTATTTGGGAGCGGGCTGGTGGGACAGAAAAAGGATACTGTAACATTCATCCACTATCCTCTTTCTGATTGGACTGAATGCCTGCTCCATAGGAGGAAACACATATGTGGACTATAAAGCTACATGACTGGGAAGCTCACAGGTGCTTTTGCTAAATGAACATAGTATAGAACTAAATTAAATTAGTATCTCTGTACCCATAGACTAGTGTAAGTCTCAGATCTCATCAGGGAAGCTTCTTTGTACAGTGGATGGTTATTAATGCAGGAAACTGGTTCAAGTGCAGAAAATAAGTATATGTGGAGTGCTCAGCCATAACTGAGACAACTGTATCACACCCTTCCCCACAAGGTTCAGAGAGTATTACAGAAAGATGGAGCGGAAAGTTTCTAAGAGCCAGAGGTTTGGGAAGTTGGGGATAAGACAATGTCTTCTGGTCATGACAGGCCTGCCGTACTCATGAACGTACAGCAGCTGTGACTACCTGCACAAGATGAAGCCGGGCAGCATTCCAGAGTCGGGGGGATCACCAGCACCGAAACCCATTTAAGGAGCTATTGACAGCTGATCGCTTCTGGGGGAGGGGGAATCAGTTTTCTTTAAGAATGGGCCCCCTGGCAGACAAGCGTGCTCCAGCTGACAGCTGCACACCCGAGTCTGGGCATCACAGACTGGCTTCGGTGAGTTATAAAAACAACAACAACAACAACAACAACCCAGGAACAAGAGGAGAGGGGACAGGGCAGAGGAGATGGAGGATGAGTTTGAGAAGAGTTGGAGCTGGAAGGGTGTATATGATCAAAACACATTGTAAGCATATATAAGATCATCTAAACATTTAAAAATGTAATATTTTTAAAAATGAAAGCAGGGGAGGTAGCATCATCAGGGGAAATTGGACTGAAGCCTAAGAAACCAGCTGATTTGGTTCTACCAATAACAGGAAACAAAACTGAAATAATGACAAAATATTCTGAGGCCATGGGGGGAAAATACCATTTAAAGTAATGTTCTCTGACATATGGAGTACACTAACTGTATGGATATGAAGGACCTGTCCTTCTCAGTGTGACAGTTCATAAACCTCATTCACATACTTCTCAGACTGTGTGATCTTCAGTTGGTATCCAGAAACTGTTTTTTCCTTTTTGTATTTCCACATCTTCACCTGCAAGTGTTGTGTGATCGGCACTTAGTGTCATCTACCGCACTGTCCTTCATAGACCAGTTAGTCAATGTTGCTACAAATGGAGGACTCTTGCGGCCACCTCCTCTATGCACCTAAGAGCCCATCTGTCCTAGTTAGGGTTACTGTTGCTGCGATGAAACACTACGACCAAAGCAAGTTCATTTGGCTTACACTTCCACACTGTAGCCCATCGCTGAAGGAAGTTAGGACAGAAACTCACACAGGACAGGAGCCTGGAGGCAGAAGCCGATGCAGAGGCCATGGGGGTGCTGTTTACTGCCTTGTGGTTTGCTCACCTGCTTTCTTATAGAACCCAGGACCACCAGCCCAGGGATGGCACTACCACCATGGGCTGGGCCCTCCCCATCAATCACTAAATAAGAAAATGAGTTACTTACAGCCTGATCTTATGGAGGCATAAGTCTGAGGTTCTTTCCTTTCCCATGCCTCTAGCCTGTGTCAAGCTGACATAAAACTACCCAGCACACCATCTTAACTCAGGGTTCTGTGCTCTCCCACAGACACACTTGGCTCACATTCTGTTTCAGAGGCTCCAGTCACAATTCCTTGCTGTGCTGGAATCTCAGATGAGGAGCTCTTGCCCTCCCACCCCTGCTCTCCTGTGAGTGAATGGATAACAGACCTGCTCCTGTCTAAGTGTTCTTCACATGTATTTGAATTTCAAGACGGCAACAGCCATGTCATGCCTGGAGGGCGCTGTGCTACAACTGCCTAGGGAGACTGTTTCAAAGAAAAGAAATTCTAAGAACTGTCTAAATTTCACAACGTGAAACCCTGACAGGAAAAGATTAGTTTCTTCCCTCTGACCACTCTCCCTCATCTACAAGCCTGCCTGGGTACACCCTTTGCTGAGAGGCAGCCAGTGAGCTAAACCTTCAGAAATAAAACCATTTCAGTAGATTTGGTTCAGACAAATTTAACTCTTGGACATGAAGCAAGATCAGGGTTCTCCAGCATTTTCCTTGGGATATGACTATGTAAAGATTCTGGTTCCTGGCAATTTCCTGATTGGCTCAGTCCCTCTTCTGTGGGCTAATTTTTTTCAGGGCCACTGGAAGGAAGAGAACTGGGGGCTATGGATGGGTGAGCATAAAGCACTGCTAAAAGTTGCCTGCCTCGAGTCATCTGTGCGGGATCACAGCGAGAAAGCTTTTCAAGGACAGCGAGAACTGATGGAGTGCGCACATGCGGCACAAAGTACCAGAATTTGGAGCTTTAGTAGCGTCTTGTGTCTGACCTTAGCTGACCTACTCGAGCTAATAGAGCCCTTCAAATGTCACTCCATCAGCCCTCCCCTGATGCCTACTGCCTTTAATCATACAGGAGTACTAGGAGACTTGATGATCAAAGTCATGACCAAGGTGAGGGAGCTGAAGCAGCAGAGAATTATGGTCTCTAAAATGACTTGAGACTTTAAACCTGGCTATTTAAACAACTGCTCAAACTTTTAAAGATCAAGCAATTCAAAGAAAAAGAAAGGGATGTGATTTTCCCCATTAGCCAGGGGAGCCCAGGAAACGGTAGCCTGCTGACCCATAAGCATGTCAAATGAGTCAGGGCTGACATGTTTGGTGGGGGCTCCCCATCAAAATGACAGAGGTAGGCTTGTTTTAAGCATCACACAAAGGCATCTCAAACCTTCCTCCTTTTATGGCACAGTTGGGGATATCATCAACCCTTGGTCCATGCTTCTTTCTGCATCATCTCTTCCATAGATGACCTATATTAAAGGGCAACCAGGCATATGTCAGCAACCTGTGCTCAAGGAATCCCTAGATCCTCAGACTTGCCAGGGGGCAGGTTACCATGATGAGAGTCACTAGAGGGGACAGAGGGGCAGGGAGGGTGGGTGAACTCAACAGCAAACCCTCCCATTGTTCATAAGCCAGGTCTACCTTCAGGAGCAGAAGAACACACATTCAAGGACAGAAAAGAAACCAGGGTTCCTTGCCTAGAGCTTCACAACAACAACAACAACAACAACAACAACAACAACAACTCCTGGGTCTCCACCGTGTTGTGGCTCTAACTCATCTCATCCTACTCCATTAGTCAGTCAGTCTCTGTCTCTTAGTCTCTCTGTCTCTCTGTCTCTCTGTCTCTCTCTTTCTCTCTTTCGTAGTTGCTGATATTTTTACTCTTTGACTCTTTGGGGGGCTGCCACCCAGCTCCCAAATAAATACATGGAGGCTTATTATTACTTATGAATGCCTGGCCTAAGCTTGGTTTATTTCTAGCCAGCTTTTCTTAACTTAAATTATCCCATATACCTTTTGCCTCTGGGTTTTTATCTTTATCCTATATCCCATTCTTTACTTCTTACTCTGTGACTTGCTGTGTAGCTGGATAGATGGCCCCTGCAGTCCTCCTCCTCTTGCTCCTAGATCTCTTCTCCCAGGTTTCTCCTCCTATTTATTCTCTGTACCTGCCAGCCCCGCCTATCCTTTATCCTGCCTTGCTATTGGCCATTCAGGTCTATATTAGACCAATCAAATGTTTCAGACAGACAAAGTAGCACATCTTCACAGAGTTAAACAAATGTAACATAAAAGAATGCTGTTGTAGAATATTATTTTAAGGTGTATTACTTTTGTTTATGTTGCATTTTTTTAACTCTGTGAACCTGTGTTACTTTGCCTGTCTAAAACACCTGACTGATCTAATAAAAAGCTGAATGGCCAATAGCAAGGCAGGAGAAAGGATAGGCAGGGCTGGCAGAGAGAATATATAGAGGGAGAACTCTGGGAGGAAAGAGAAAGAAGTAGCCAGAGAAGGGGGAGGACTCCAGGAGCCAGCCACCCAGCTACACAGCAAGCCACGGAGTAAGAGTAAGATTTACAGAAGTAAGAGAATGGGAAAAGCCCAGAGGCAAAAGGTAGAAGGAGCTGCTGAACTACCTTCAGGCACAAAAAACTACCACTACTAACAGTCCTCTCTGTTCCTAGCACAGAGAAATGAGGGTTCATAACAAATGAGCAAATATAGAAAAGCTGGACCTTCACATTCCATCTTCTTAGCTTGGATGACTATAAAGCTCTTTAGTGAGAGACAGCTCTTTGGAGGTAATGAGATGGCTTTGCAGGTAAAGGGACTTGCATACAAACCTGATGACCCACGTGGTGACAGAGAGAACCAGCGCCTTAGAGCTGTCCTCTGACCTCCATATGCTTGTCAGGGCACCCTCACACCTACACTGAGCACACAGGTAAAAGATTGTTAGAAAGAAATACCTCTTTGTTTCATTGAGACAAGGTCTTGCTATGCAGCCCAGAATGACCTCAAATTCTTCATCCTCCTGCCTAAGCCTCCAGAGTACTTGAATCCCTGGCTAGAGATACATCTTCATAATGACAACAGTAGCCTAGGTGCAGCTTGGGTGTGATGCTGACAGACTAGAGCAGGACATCAAAAATGTGAAGAACATTTGTGCTCCACTCTGAACACAACTAACTTCATTACTTCTCTTCTTTCTCCCTTTCTTTTCAATGATGAAATAAGCCCCAGTCCAGCAAGTGGCAAAGTTCTGTTTTTAAAATGCTCTTCGATTTTATTAATTCACTTTCTTATACATAATTCAAAAGAGGATTTTATTTCAGTGCTTTATTGTGCCTCCTAGTTATTATTCCTTCCAGAAATAGCCCTTTGTATATATTAGGTCTCAAGCTCCATTAAAGGGTTTTGTGTGTGTGTGTGTGTGTGTGTGTGTGTGTGTGTGTGTGTGTAACTTCTTTTTCTTCAGACTGCTATGTGAGAATTAGTCTGAGTGATTACTCTGTAGTGTGTTCAATTTATAAGATAAGGTGGACTCTAGTGAGAAGTCAGGGGTGGGATGAGGGATGATATATAAATCCCAGAAAGCAGGCTTGTCTTGGAAAAGATCTTGCTTCAGCCCCAGGTCCTGGTAGCAGAGGAAGTGGCTGATTCTGAACCTATGGACATGGACATCAGGATCTACAGTCCCAGTGCCCCCCCCCCAAATGTAATGTTTTGAAAAGAAAGAAATCCATTTTACCCCAGCCATGTGATGTGGGACATTGTTGGTGCTAGGGCCTGATGGGAATCTCACTGATTTTCAGATTAAGTTCCAACGCTCCTGATAGGCAGGCCACCAAGAGACTTGGCCCCACTTTTCTCAGAACTTCCTGGTTACCTCCTATCAAGTTTGGATTAATAATTAGTAGTTGTGTGGCCAGGAGTTTCCTGCGCTTCTGTGGATGTAACACAGATATAAGATTTGTCTTGTAAGAAGCATCTAATTGCATCAGTAATGATTCACGGGCAGATGGGAAGCAGAGTGAGCGAGGAAGGTGGGTCTGACTAGGAGAACGTGGGTTGCCAATCAGAGAGCATGGCTCCTCTTGGAGTGCCTTCTGGACCATTAGACCCAACAAGGCCAGTCCGGGCCTCCTCCCATTCCACCTGACCCAACAGCACTGACAGTCCAAACAACTCCAGCCCCACTCTGCAAAGCCCAGGGCTTTAGGCTTACATCCTGTGCCAGCCTGAAGCCAGAAACCCTTGGCACCATGACACATTTACAGTCCACACCTCCTCCACAGGCTGCCCTTGTAGCTCAGCTGTGACGTCTGGCTAGGCCACTGCCACCGTCTCCCAGAATGAAGGCAGCAGGCTTCCTAAGATCAAGCTACCCCGTGATGCTGACAAAAGGAGTCAAGTCAGGTTCTTCTCAGAGGGAAGCTGCAGCCTCAGGCTCCTACTTGCATGGTCACTGGCTAGGAATCCATCTGACCATGACTATATTAAAACATAATGGCCTTCCTATCCTGAAAAGAGAAACCCAGCTATTCCCCTGGCAGTTTCTGTCTACCATGCTCTTTACCACAGGTTTCCCTTGGCTTCTACTGGGAAAAGTTTTTTGCTAAAACAACTCTGCCTGTTATACTCCTGAAGAATATTCCATATCTGCCTGGGGTGAGCACATAAGTGCTACTTTAAATGCAGGGCCCTTCTGTGATGAGCTCTAAATAAAACATAAGATAAATCCTGTGTCATCCCTCAGATTCGTCAAGAACAAGAGCTCAACTGGGAAGGGGTAGAACAAAGTGGCACCTGATCTTCCCATGGCTGTAAGACCAGGAGGGTCCACTTGCTAAGGCTCTGCTTGACCTGCTGAGTGGGTGAGACCAGCTTCACTTCATTACTGCTAAACAGGAAAATGCGGTAAGATGAGGGTGTTCAGCAACGAATGGCTGCATTTGTGTTGCCTAAAGTGGTGGCTGTCTCAACTGTGAGCTCAACTAACAGCTCTGAATATGCATGGGAAGGCGGAGCATGAGGACCTTAAAGTGGACTGATCCGATGGAGGACATGCCATCCTCCACCGGTTACCACACTCCATCTCAAACACACCATCTCTCAGGCAACAGCAATGCTCTTTCTCAGGAGAACTTTCAACAATAATAATAACATTCAACAACAACAATAATAATGAAATCATTCAACAATAATTTATAAGGACGGCATCTCAGATGCAATCAAAGACCAAGTTGTAAGCTACTTGTTCGTATGAAGTTGGATGATTTCTGACTAGAGGGTGGAATAAGCTGCATCCATTTCCTCATTTTAATTTTGCATAATATGACAGAGAGGCAGAACACGTGGCTGGCATGCTGGAGATCTTGAGCTCAATCACTGCATGTGGAACATTGGAAGATTATCTATGTTTATGATAAAATTAAAAAATCATGAGGACTTCATTTTCTTTTGGGTCGCTCGCTCCATGGCAGCCCACTGTACATTGAGTTTCTGATAACCTCGGGTGTACCTAGGCTTCTGTTTTTTCAAACACATGCTTTAGTACAGAAACAGGAAGTGACTATCTTCCTCAAATGTGGTTTTGCTGACCAAAGAAAAATGTAGCAGCCAAGCCCATAAGAGAGAAATCATGCTATAGAATTTGTAGGTTCCATAGGGTTCCCCTTCCTCCTCCAGGAAAAGCACCCCAGAACAATGTCAAAAACTCATGATGCTGATGCATCATGCATCATTTTGTTAGCACTTCCTGTGACTAAGTGCATTTAAGTTTCCCAAGGTGATGGAGTCATTAAGAGATGATGGCACCAGCTAGCTTTAGCTGGCATGCTATACTTTCAAGACAATGTTCTGGGATGACCAATAGTTAACAGCCCAATGAGGACCTAACAAACAGGATTTGAGTCTGGTACAAATATCTATGAAGAATTAAACCTACTTTGTACAGGTCACTTAATGATAAGGACATATTCTGACTCCACATCATCAGACTATGTTGTCGTTGTCAGACATCATAACTATGGGCTTACATGAATTATGGCAGCTGGGAGAGCTGGACATGGTGGCGTATGTCTGTAATCCTAGCACTTAGAAGGCTTGGGTGGTAGGCTGAGGGGTTTGAGACCAGCCTGAGCTACACAGTGAGATCCTATCTCAAAAGCAAAAAGTGAACTATGGTTTGAAAGATAAAAATAAATCTTATGAAGTCACACTGGCCATATTCACAGGTGGCTCATCACTGATAAAAATTGCCATTATGTGACAGCTGATTACATGACTTAGGCCATAATTATAATAACTGTCATTCATTAAGCAATCTCTACTGCTAAACTTCTATCTACCCACATTTAATATCTTGTTAAATCTTCTAATAAGATCCCCACTTTAATGCTGTAAGAAAATGAAACCTTGGGGCAGAAAAGTGGCTTCTGTTAAGAGCTCAGGGGTCTGGGGCCAGCACGGGTGAGCAGAACTTTTAGCAAGTTTCTGTTCATGACTGTTCTAGAATAAGAAGGCTCTGAGTCACAAACAGCAGTTCCCAGGGCCTGAGGCAGAGAAGACAACTTCTGGCGACAGCCCTGTTCTCACAAGGACCCACCCACAGGGCCTTCCTTCTTAGTGGACCCCAAGCCAAATCTGGCATCTGAGTTTGCAGCTGCCAAGGAGTGAGTTCTGTTGGCCTTGGTGAGCACAGCCTAGGCAGGGGTTGGTGATAAAGAGTTGGCTTCCAAGTCAGGGGTATGAACAATGAGTTCATGGCTCTCTCTCTCCGCTCTCACTCAGGATATGCCTCTCTCTCACTCCCAGGAGTTGGGTGAGAGACTTCATTTGGATTCCTTCTAAACCCTTGGAAATCAAAGACCTAAACTTAAAGCTCTGGAATGGCCCTGGGCTCCTCTTCAGAGCCTCAGAGCATTCATGCACAAATCACCCCACAGGAACCTTTTCTGCCCAGTCAGGACAGAACCGATTCAAGCCAAGGCCTTCCCTGCAGGTCAGCCAGTCCTATTCAGTCAGTATAACTTTTCTGAGCACATTTGATACGTGCCAAGAACTGTTACAAGTCAGTGTTGACGTAACATTTAAAAATTCTTATTCTGATTTATTAATTGACAGAGAGCTTCCCTGTGTAAACCAGGCTGGCCTCAGAATTGTGGTGGTCTTGCCTTTGCCATCTGAGAGCTAAGATTACAGCTGACATAACATTCACATTAAAAATTATTTTCATGGTGAAAGGGGGACGTGCTTAGTGCAGAAGACCGGAGCAATGGAGTGGAAGAGAGCAAAGGCAGGTAACCACGCTCCGGGCGCGGGAACCAACTGCCACCTTTCTGTTGTCTTTCTCCCCTGCAGTCTCCTCACTTATTGGCACATGATGAATGAAAACTACAGTCTCTCCTTGCTAAACTATGACCTCCCTCTGGATCTCTAGGAGGTGCAGAGCCTCACAATTTAATTCTAAATGCAAATCCCTTGGCTTGAATATTCTAGAGCATAATAGCTACTTGGCATGTTGCTTTTCGCTCTGTTAATACTGATTTAAACCCAACATTCAGGTGACAAGCTGCTTTCTGAAATGACGACTGAAATGACAACGAAGATTACTTTTCTGCATCAACAGATTCAGACTCTGCATTTGTAGTCTGTACTTTCGGAAGAGACCCTCAAATGAATTAGCGGAGAGAGCTTTTTAGAAGGTTGCTACTTCTGAAAGAGCAGGATGTGCCTTGCATGCTGAATATTTCCAGCTCAATGAATAAATCCTTCGCCTATACTTCACTTCACTCTGTACTCCCAAGGAGGCCGGATATGATTACTCAACTAAAGATTAAATCCAACGAAGATTCCACATCAAGAGATCCCCTTCGCTTTTCTAGCGATTTGTAGTTTTGTTTTGTTTTGTATCAACTCTGACTCCACATCTCTGTTTTACCTCAGGGTTACAGAGAAGTCAGGCAGGAAAGATTTAGAATTGAAGAGAGGCATGGCTGGAAACACTGGAGGGAACGCCATCGGTTCAGCTGGCTCTGCTCTGTCTGTTCCTGCCATAACCAAAGCTGGTGAGAGACTGAGTGACAATGAGACTCTGAACAGCGCTGTAGTAGCCTGGGGGCTGTGTCTTCAAAATCTCAAACGTGTCACAGGCAGAGTTTGCTTGTGTTATGACTTCTTCAGGGTACAGGGCACAGTCCTCAGGGTGCCGCCCCTTTGTCCTTCAGTGTGCCTTGTTCCTCTCCCTCCAGTTCTGATGGGACAGTAAATGCCAGTGCGAAGGGCCGACACGTGATGCTCTCTGGCCACCCTTGGTATTTTCTGACCATGGAGAATAAACAGAAGAACTAAGTAAAACCAATCGGAGTCTTTTAAAAAATTTTATTTTGAGTCAGAAACTTATATTGCTCAGCCTTAAACATTGGTTTAAGCCCAGACTGACCTCAAACTTGTAGTAATCCCCCTGCTTCAGCCTCCCTTACAGGCACAAGCTACCATGCCTGGCTCCAGTGAGAGTCTTGAAGGGACTGGAGCCCAGAGTGCCAGGAGAATGCCTATTCCACGTGGCTCTGAGCTTATGAGCTCAAATGGCCACATGAATTTGGGGTCTGTTTTATTTGTGGGGAAGGGGACATGTTTCCCATGTGAATGGGAAAGACTTGGCTGAGAACAAAGCAGAGCTCCTGACTGGAGCAGACAGAAGGCAGAAATTAAAGAGAAGGAAAAACAGAGGCCACACTCTGCATCCAATTACAGCAGAGCCGTGCTAGCCTGGACTGGCTTTCCAGCAAGTGAGTCATGCTCCATGCTCAGGTAGTGAGACACAGGTTCCTTTTGCTTGGAAACAAAGACCTGGAAAGCTTTCTGACGCCCATTTTATAAAAGTGGGGAAACTAAATCCCAGAGGGGTGCTGGCCCAGATTAAATATTGATGCAAGAGGAGGTCGAGGTTCTTCAAACGCTGTGTCAATAAAACAACCAGGATAATGAAAACAACCACAGAAAACAAGGCTAGAGATCTCTTTGCTGAGCTGCCCAGACCTGTAGCCTTGTAGAGCAGTGTAACCTTGTAGAGCAGCTTTCACGTCCTATACACGGCCAGCCTTTCATAGAGCTTCAGGTCTCCAGACTCCCGAATTATCTCCTGCTCAGTCTCACTGTGCCTAAATTTTTCATTTTGGTTACTTTTTTCTTAAATAAAACACTTTTAGTACTACCTCAAAGATCCCAAAAGTAAGGAGTTATAACTATACCTCATTAATATCTAATTAATATAATTATATTTATATGTAAAATGATATATAACGTAATTATATAACATGTTATATATTGTATGATGTATGTGATATGTTAAATATCATATATATGATATATAATGGTATAATATAATATTCTAATTAATATAATTATATATAAAAATATACACTAATAACTATAACTATGTCTCATTAATATCATATCTCAAGAGCCAATGGCTGCTTAGCTTTTGCTGTATCTGTGTCTTTCTCCTCTCTGGCTATGTGTCCTACTTTTGATATTTGTGGGTGTTTTCAACACCAAGGTTACCCAACCTTTCAGTTCAAGTAGCCAAACAGGAGATCAGTTGTTCTCAGAGTCTTGGTCTCCAGACACTTTTCCACTTAAAAAAACAATGTGTGTAGGGGGCAGAACACATGAAGACCAGACAGGGGGATGTTGGGTATCTTCCCTAATCACTTCTCTAGTTCTTGAGACACAGTCGCTCACTGATTGGCTAGTTGGCTGGCCAGAAAGCTCCATCAGTCCATCTGTCTTTGCTACTTAGGCTGAAATTACAAGTGTGGGCTAGCTCATCTGTTTACGTGGGTGCCAGGGACCCAAACACAGGTGGGTCCTCATGCTTATGTGGCTAGTAATTTGAGCTCACAAAAATTGCCAAGGAACCCAAAGAGCTTGTATGAGCTATTTTTAATCAATATTTACTATATTTAAAATTAAATGAGAAAATATTTAAAGATTTAGTTATACTGATAAGATAAACCAGCAACATGTTTATATAAATATTTTAATGAAAACTAGTGTCTTAGTTAGGGTTTCTATTGCTGTGAAGAGACACCATGACCTCAGCAACTCTTATAAAGGAATACATTTAGCTGTGGTGGCTAATTTACAGTTCAGAGGTTTAGTCCATTATCATCATGTTGGGGAGCATGGTGATGTGCAGGCAGACATGGTGCTGGCTACATCTTGATCAGAAGGCAAAAGGAAGTGGACTCATACAATGGGCAGTATCTTGAGCATTGGAAACCTCAAAGCTCACCCCCACAGGGACACACTTCCTCCAACAAGGCCACACCTACTCCAAAAAAAGCAACACCTCCCTGTGAACTTATGGGAGCCAATTACATTCAAACTACCACAACTATGTTTTCCAGAACCGAAAAGAAAAGAAATGCAAAATGGCTTGAGTGGAATTATTTTAAACTTTTGCAAATATGGTAAATATGTTGCTCAGTAGAAGCTGATAGGGATTTCTGCTTCTGAGTAATGAAGTCCTGAGGGAAAGTGTTGTTGACAGAGGCACAGCTACATCAAGGAGCCTACAGTCTTGGGCTGAGAGGGATGTCAAAGCCTTCCTCGGAACTGAGTGCGAGTGTTGACAGTGTGTACGTTCTCCCTCGGAATATTTACTGCCTGCAGACTGCTCCCTTACAGAGATGGCTCCTGCTGAAATTACCTATATCTGCCTCCTTGATCCAGCTGTATACCATCAACCCTGCTCCTTGTTTATCGGCATGTAATAACCCAGCCTCTCTGTTAACTCAGTATGATAAGCACTGTGAGCGTCTAGGCTGCTCTGGTTGTTCTCCAGCTGATTCCAGCTTTCTGTGTGCCTGTCTGTCATTTCTTCATTCCCTCACAACTCTAGTCAGGTCCAAGTCCCTGAAGCCATGTAAAGGACGCAGCAGGTGTCAGTGGGTGTTTTTAAAGTTTCTGGGTCATTCTTATAAACAGGCTTAGAGTCCATCCATCATGAAGAGGTCAGAGTCTACAAAAACACATCTTGGTTCCTGTTATCCACCCTCCAGTGAGCATCTCTGTTAAATACCCACACTGTATGTTTCAGTGCATACAGACCTGGGCTGACACAAACAGCAGTTTATGACCTAGTTCCATTAATGCTCGATACGATTAGAGAGAGCACGGACGTGGGTTTAAATCACAAGCAGACCTAGAGTTTCGAGAGATGTTTAAAGATGATAAAGGAAGTTAGAAACAAAGGGTCAAATTAAACAATCTACAAATCATCAAGTGCAAAAGTGTTGTCATTGTCTGGGATGGCGGCCTCCAGTTTTCTTCCTGCTAGGAACTGGAGCACCAAGGGAAGGTTGAGGGGCGAGCAGTCCAGGATCCCATCAGCCAGCCTGGAGGGCACTGCTCAGAAGGAGGCAAGCTTGCAAGCAATCGAGAGACAGTCACAAGACCTGTGCTTCAAGACCTGCGCAGAGCGATGGGGCAGTTTTAAATAGGGACCGTTAACGAGATGTCCCTGGTCAGATGGCGAAACAGCTGAGTGAAGACAGGCATCAGGGAACTACAAAAACCTGAGCTGAAGAGAGCCACATGTGGACAGCCAGGCTCTGTTTAAAAGCGTGAGCCGATGACAGCTCACGTGGGGTCAGCCAGGGGAGAAGCCTAATTTGCTAATGTGATGGGGCATGATGAGGAAAATGTCTGCTCTAGATTGCCTGCCCCCAGAATGTTCCCTCTGGCCAGGACAGCTATTGAAGGCACAGCACTGTTTCTCCCAATAGAAAACCCTGCAGTTGGTGTCCAGGAATTCAACAGCTGCCGCGACGCGTACACACCAGGGCAGTGCAACAGATAGTAGTTTGACTTGCACTGAGAGATGGTGGCTGGATGAGCATAAAGGAACTAGACACACTGTGCTAGAGGCTGTGGATTCTCCAGTCCTAAAAACAACCCAGGCACCTGCGCTTGTTACCTGTTGTGAGCTTAAACACAAATGGAGATTTCCATTTAAAATTTTTTTCCATAAACGTTAATCCAAGTGATTCTGCCTAAAGCCTTATTTTCTATTGTTTTAACAGTTTTCATTGGCATTCAAAATTTTTCATATTTATTGTACATAGTGAGTTTCATTAAGACATTTTCATTCAAGTATATCACATGTACATGACCATGGTCACCCCTTACATGCTTCCCTCACTAGCCCCTGTCTTTCCCCAAGACAGTCTAATTTCTATTTTCACATCATATATATTATTTGTATATACCTTTTCTACAATGTGTGTTTTTGGCTACTTTGTCAAACTCTTGTAGCTGGAGTTTTCTCCAGTCCCGCCTGGGCCCACAGCCACTCAGACCCAAATAAAACACACAGAGGCTTATATTAATTAAAACTGTATGGCCTAATGGCTCAGGCTTCTTGCTAACTAGATCTTACATCTTAAATTAACCCATTTCTATAAATCTATACCTTGCCATGTGGCTTGTGGCTTACCGGTATCTTTACATCTTGCTTCTCATGGCGGCAGCTGGCAGCATCTCCTCACTCAGCCTTCCTGTTCCCAGAATTCTTCTCTCTGCTTGTCCTGCCTATATTTCCTGCCTGGCTACTGGCGAATCAGCACTTTATTTATTAACCAGTCAGAGCAACACATTCACAGCATACAGAGCGATATCCACAGCAAACTCTAGTGGTTGTAGTTGTGTGACTGTCTCTGGGTCCCCCATCGCATCCCTCCAGTCTCTGCCTACCTGTGCTAGTACCATGCGGTTTTGCTACTACAGCTCTATAGTAAAACTTGAAGCCAGGTATCAGGAAAGCCCAGCACTGTTCTTTTTGCTCATGATTGTTTTGGCTACTTGGACTCTTCTTTGCTTCCACATGAGTTTTAGGATTTTTAAAAATTTCCATGAAAAATGTGGGATTCAGATGGAGATTGTACAGAAGCCACAAGTCATTTTTGTTACTGGAGCCATTTAGCAGGCTATTCTTTCCATGAGCCTGGAAGGGCTTTGGGGCTTCCGCTCTCTTCTGTTCTTTCTTAGTGTTGTGAAGTTGTCACACACATTCTTAGGCACTTGTGAAGCTGCTGTGAACAGGACAAAGCAGATCTCTAGCACTAATCCAATAGTAGAACATGAACTGCAGGTGCACTCACAGCTGGTGCTTGCTACAAAAAGCCAGTGGAGAACACAACAAGGTTAGTATTGTGTATACTAAGATATTGGCTACTAGGACTAGGAATGCCAAGAAATATGCAGTCTACCAGACTCCCAAATTGATGCTTGCCTGTGGTGATGTCTTCAGGGGTTTACACTTCTCTTTTCAGCCAAGCTCCCCCAAAGGCAATATGACACTCAGAGGGGAGATAGTGAGTCATAAAATAGAACCAAACAACCAGCTCTTTGAAACTGTGGTTGGAAAGACCCATTCCGTTGAGTCTTTTTCAGTAGCAGATATCCCAAATTATTCCGCCATTCAATTCTGTGTACGGTTCTATCTTGGCCTCCAAGTTAAAGGAAAGAAGGGACTTCATTTTAACTTCTATTATCTCTAGCACCTAGCTCAGTGGCTAACATATTAGAAAAGTATCCACAGAATGTATGAAAAGCTGTAAAACTGGACATTCCAACTGGCTTGATCTCTTTACCTTATTTTCTAGGCTGGTCTCTTATCCTAACATCTTTTCCCAGTATGTTGCTAAAATTCCTTTCCTGGAAGACATAAAGAATGTCTGCCCTTTCTTCCTACAGTCCCAGTGACAAACCAAAGCTCGATTCCACCGAAGTTCACCCTGGGGGAACCAATGAGCTTACCAGGCTTACTTGGAGAGCAGTAGGTGATGGGTTACAGGCAGGTGGTGGGTGAGTTCAAGCAGACACTCTCGACACTCTGTGCCCAGGATGCATGATGCCCCCATGGCTGTGTACATAAGAATTCCCTCACTTTAATCCTTCCCTGCCTGTATCTTCTAGCCCTTTCTAGAGGCCCAGAGGTCCAGAGGCCATGTGCAAATCAGAGCAGAATAGCATACAACTGGTTGAGAGGACTGGCTGGATAATCAGATGAGGGTCCATGAGCCTTTCCGTTCCCTCATCCCCAAAGGGTACACAAACAGTTAACAAGGCCAGCTATGATGATCTTTGGTTAGTAGACCCAACTGAACCTGAAGGTGGTGTTGGTGGGTTATCCTGTTCAATGGGGTGGAATTCTTAATATAACGATCTTTCAGTACCATTATACTGACCCAGCAATTTTAATAGCAAAAAGATGGTTATGAATAGAAAGCATAAGACCTATCTACTCAAAGTCTGCACTTCCAAGCAAAATAAACAAATGCATCTGCAAACAGAATACTGGGTATAGATTTCAAGGGAGGCAAACTGGCCACCACACTCAGAAATCAGTCTACTTTACCATAAAGCACTTCCCCTAGTTCCAAAGTTGGGAAAAATAAATCCGTTGTATACATAACTGATCAAAACTTGCAGGATTTGACTAAGATTAGAGCACAATCCCTTAAAACCTATCAAGAATATTAAAACATAATTATAGACAGTCACTTTGTTAAGAGTGAGAGATGGACTTAGCATTAAAGACAAAAGAAAGACAAGCCAATCAGATTCTACATCGTTTGTTGAATATCATCAAAAAGGACTATGAGAACATTTGACATTGGGATTTTCTAATGATAGGAGGTGTGAGTGTGTTGAAGTGTAGACTCCACTTTCTGTAATTGGTAGAGACAACAACTACATTCTCCTCACAAGGAGGGAAAAGATGCTAAGAACTAATTAGAAAGGGGAAAGGCTTGGGGTTGAACAGCCATCTGCCTGAGCTCTTCTCAGGCTGAATTCCTTCACTTAGTCTAGGCAACAAGGGTATGCAGACTGTAAGGATAAGTGGATACATCTGGTATAGGATACAGGTCAAGGCTACAGCAATCTAAGATGAGCTCTAAGGCAGCACAGCCTTCTGGCAACCTCCCGCCTACCCTGGCTGCTCTGACAACCTCCCGTCCACCCTGGCTGCTCTGACAACCTCCCGCCCACCCTGGCTGCCCCACATTTGTCCACCCTCACTGCTCCACATTTGTCCACCCTCACTGCCCCACATTTGTCCACCCTCACTGCCCCACATTTGTCCACCCTCACTGCCCCACATTTGTCCACCCTCACTGCTCCACATTTGTCCACCCTCACTGCTCCACATTTGTCCACTCTCACTGCTCCACATTTGTCCACCCTCACTGCTCCACATTTGTCCACCCTCACTGCTCCACATTTGTCCACCCTCACTGCCCCACAACCTTCCATCCACTCTCATTGATGACAACCTTCTGTCCACTCTCACTGATGACAACCTTCTGTCCACTCTCACTGCTCTGCAACTCAGGGTAGTTTCTGGCTTTTCTCTCTTCTCCTCTCACTACCTCCTTTCTGCTTTATGGTTTGCCTTAACTCATGGCTTCCATGGCCTTTGCTTTCCTAGCCTCTATCCCAGTTGACACTGCTCTAACTCAGCGCTGTAGTAAGAGCAACTGCTTTGTCTGCAAATCACCATCAAGGACAAGAGGCCTCAACTGGGTAAAGTGTTCATGCTGGCAAGTCCCATAGCATATGCAATAGTCCACAGAAAGGTGGGCTGCTTTAGGGTAGGCACCAATCTCCCGCTATCCAGCTAAGACAGAGGAAATCAGCAGAGGCAGGCAAAGCTTGGTAACTACAGAAAAAAAGTTGCTTCCCGACATGAGCAGAGGGTGGCAAGCTCAAGTCACCCAACCCTCACATCCAACTGCTCTATCACACTCCAGACTCATAAGAGGAGGAAGTCTGAGCTGCATTGTAGAGGTGGGCAGGGACAGAGTTGGTTTTGCAGAGCAATGTCTCAGGCAGCTGAAGCAGGAAGGGAATGACAGGACTACTTTTTGTGAGGTATCTCCATTTTCCAGGAAAGCTACAGGGGAAATGCCAGTAGTGAAGGGCTGACAGAGAAGCGTGAAGGTGGTGAGGGGGGTTGGCAGAGCCATTTTGGGGAGCCTGTACATGGGCATGAAACTGATGGGAAGAAACAGCATTGCCGAGTGTGAGACTCAGGTCTCCGCAATACCTTGATCAGCATGATGGGTAGCACAGTCAAGCCCTGTGTGCAGAGTGAGCATATGAAGTGGAGGACTGAAAGCAGGCAGGAGGTAAGACAGCAGTTCTCAACCTGGGGGTCAACCGAGTCACAGGAGTCACCTAAGACCATCGGAAAACACAGATAGTTACATACAATTCATAACAGCAGCAAAATTACAGTTATGAAGTAGCAATAAAAATAACTTAATGGCTGGGGTCCCCACAACACGAAGGGTCGCAGCATTAGGAAGCTTGGGAACCACTGTGCCAGGATGTTGGTACAGTTGGTGCAGGAGACAGAGCTAACAATGAGGGGATATGGACAGAGCACGCACCCCAGAATCTGGTAGAAGCAGCTGCAAACTGGCAGTTATGCACAGACTCACTAGGATCCAAAGAGACGAAGCCTGTATCATTTTTTTTAAATTACATTTATTTAGTCCCTCTCTCTCTCTCTCTCTCTCTCTCTCTCTCTCTCTCTCTCTCTCTCTCTCTCTCTCTCTCACACACACACACACACACACACACACACACACACACCAGAGGACAACTTGTAGAAGACCCCCACCAGCATCCCAGGGATTGGTAGCAAGTGCCTTAACCTAATGATCCATCCATCTCACCAGCCCGGGGTAACTTTTTCCCTATTTTAAAAAATTAATTTTAGTTGGCAAAGAAATGGGTTTCATGTGATCAGTGTGTTCTTGCTCACTCTGCCCTTCTCACTGCCTCCACCTGCCCCCTCTTGCTGTGGATATCGCTATATGTAAATAAACTCTGATTGGCCAATAGCCAGACAGGAAGTATAGGCGGGACTAACAGAGAAGAGAATTGAGGGAACAGGAAGGGAAGAGAGAGACTGCCTGGAGCCGCCGCCAGGAGAAGGAAGATGTAAGGTACCAGTAAGCCATGAGCCATGTGGCAAAGTAAAGATTAATAGAAATGGGCTAAATATAAGAGTAAGAGCTAGACAGTGACAGGCCTGAGCTAATGGCCAAGCAGTTTAAATAATGTAAGAGTTTGTGTGTTTATTTTATAAGTGGGCTCTGGGACTGGCGGGACTTGGTGGCAGGAGCTGGAGAGAAATTCTCCAGCTACACCCTCTTGCTGTTTCTCCTCCACAGTATTCTCTTCTGCTCTCCAGAGCTATAATCTCCCTACTTTAATTTCCTCATACGTTCTCACTGTGCCCTTTCTACTTCCATGTCCTATAATGTATACTAAATGTAAAAGCACATGTATTTAAACCCAAATTTCACAAGAGACAAAGTATGCAATATGTGAGTTATTTTGCTTAACATAATTTCAAGTCCCATCATTAGAAAGTAAAGTAATCAAATCATGGTTTCTTGTAAAAGACCTCATCTCCATCATTTAGATGAGGCAGGACTTCTAATTGGCAGGGGGCATTTGACATTTTAACACAAATGGTTTATCTTGAAATTTTTTTGTCAGTTCACCCAGGCCACTACTTATTTGTCTTGTTGAGAAAGGTGAAGGGTGAGTCTCTCTATACCACCACTTTATCAGCTCTTCTGCTAAGTGTCCAGCCTGTGTCCTCAGACCTTCTCATAGCCCCAAAGAGAGGTATTACCACCCACAGCCTACAGCTGAGAAAACCAGAGCTTGGGGAGTGTAGTGAAGGAGGAGTGAACTAAAGTATGATATATGTATGTATGAAAATGCCATAATGGTGGATCTCTGTGAGTTCAAGGCCAGCCTGGTGTACAAGGTGACCAGGACAGGCAAGGCTACAAAAAGAAACCTTGTCTACAAAATCCAAAAAAGAAAATGCCATAATGAAATCCATTACATGCTTAAAAATTAAAAAGAAAGCCCAAGATGAGAGATTGAAGACTGTGAAACAATGTTCTTTAAGGAGGGCACACAGTCAAATCAGCGAAGAGAGGCCATGACAAGGTCAATTATGACTCTTTTCCTGCTGAGGTTGATTAGTTTACACACAAGCTCACAAGGAATACAGGCAGGTAATTTTTCAGTTTGTTTGTCCCAGAGTATTTTTTTTATGGCTAAATATTAGCCTTAAGAAGTTAAGAAGAGAGTGACATTACAGACACCAGCTGCATGGGAACCTGGAACGTGAGTTCTGTCCTTACCTACGCAACCTTGGACAAGCTTCACTTATTTTTGTGGCCTGTTTATCTGCCCACTGGGGCCTTTGTATGAGGTAGTATGTAAGGCACTTGGACTCAAGTCATCCATCTACTCCTTAAAAAGACCAAGCCATATTATAAACAAGCTTAGAGCTTTCAATCCCATTTCATGTTCTATGTTCATAGAGGTAAGGAGCCAGAAAGGAACTAACAGAGCACACCATGTAGTTATGTGATAAAGCTCCCATAGTTTCTAATTGCAGAAATCAGAGAATTTCCTGGTGTTGGAAGAGGCAGAGGGTGCTGGAGGTGGCCCCAGGGAGGGCCACTGCTCTTTGTCCTTGGTCCCTCTTCCATCCTCACTCTTTCTAATATCCTTTTTGGAAAACCTTCCCTGAATTTTAGGAACTGACTAGGCAAACCAAGTAAACCACAGGAACGCGTTTCTGGACCCGTTTCTCAGAAGCAGACATCCCACTACTGAGCTCGGCTTGGCTCTGAATGGCAGGAATCTTGTAGGGCTGTGCTCCAACCTGTGGAATCTCATGCTGTTTTGGGTGGAGTATTGGACTGAATTAGTGACACTCTTGGTTGGTAGCTGATAGAATGTGTGGGGTGCTATGGTGAGGGCTTTCTTACTCCCAGAAGCCTCCTAGATCCCCCAGACAGTCAATACTTTGTGGGGGAATGCTGCACAGTGATACAGGATAAGCATTTGTGCTATTTTTGTAGGATGGCAGGAGAAAGTTGGGACCAGGTGAATGAAAGAAGTGCTAGCCATATTGCTATTCCTGAAGTCTCAGACTCCTTTTTTTTTAACATTTTTATTTTATAATTAAATTTTACATATCAGCCATGGATTCCCGTCTTCCCTCCTCCCACTCCCCAGGCTTCCCCCCCAATCCACCCCCCATTCCCACCTTCTCCAAGGCCAGGTCTCCCCTGGGGAGTCAGCCCAGCCTGGTAGATTCAGTTGAGGCAGATCCAGTCCCCTCCTCCCTGCACCCAGGCTGAGCAAAGTGTCTCAGCATAGGCCCTAGGTTCCAAAAAGCCAGCTCATGCACCAAGGACAGGTCCTGGTCCTACTTGTACAGCCACTTTGGAAATCAATATGGCGTTTTCTTAGAAAATTGGGAATCAACCTCCCTCAAGACCCAGCTATACCACTCTTGGGAATATACCCAAAGAATGCTCAATAATACCACAAGGACACATGCTCAACTATGTTCATAGCTGCATTATTTCTTTTTTTTTTCTCAAAAACACTTTATTTACTGAAAAAGGATAAATGATGCATCAGTTATGAAAAGAAGTTCACAGTAACACAGGCATTAAGCACACATCTGGAAGCTCAGTACTCAGGAAGCAGCACCTGAGAATGAGCCTGGGCTACATAAGGAAACACTGACATTTATATAATTATTTCATATATAACAAAATTTGACCCAATTTAGTTGGAAAAAGAAAACTCCATGACCTGGGTGGTGGGAGCACACATCTTTAATCCCAGCACTCAGGAGTCAGATTCAGGGAGATCTTTGTGAGTTCAAAGCTAGCCTCATCTACAAATCAAATTCCAGAACATCTAGAGCTGTTCCACAGAGAAACCCTGTCTTGAAAAACAAAAAGAAAAAGAAGGAAGAGAGAGAGAGAGAGAGAGAGAGAGAGAGAGAGAGAGAGAGAGAGAGAGAGAACTTCATGAGGAATTTCTTTCTCATATATTTATTCTCTCATATACATCGTGACTGCCATTTCCTGTCCCTTGTCTTTCCCCAGCTCCTTCTCCCCACCTCACCACTCTGCCTGTTTCACTCCTCTTCTGTTTACCTTCAGAAAAGAGCAGGCCTCCCAGGGATAACAACCAAACTTGGCACAAGTTAGAGTAAGATTTGCACAAACCCTCATATCAAAGCTGGATGAGGCAACACACTAGGAGGAAAGGGGTCCCCAATAGTAGGTAAAAGAGTCAGAGACAGTCTCACTCTGTTAGGAGTCCCACAAAAACACCAAGTTGCACAACTGTAACATATATTCAGAGGACCTTTTCAGTTTTTTTTTTTTTTTATTTTTTGACACGATTTTTCTGTGTAGCTTTGGAGCCTGTCCTGGAACTCACTCTGTAGCCCAGGCTGGCCTCGAAATCAGGTATCAGCCTGCCTCGGCCTCCTGAGTGCTGGGATTAAAGCTGTGCACCACCACTGCCCGGCCTTTTTCAGTTCTATACAGGATCCCCGATTGTCAGTTCAGTCTGTGTGAGCCCCTACAAGTACTGGTTATTTTACTCTGTGGGCCTTGTTCTTATGGTGTCCTTAACCCCTCTGACTTCTACAATCCTTCCTCCCCCTCTGCCCCAGGATTTGCATGTGGAGTTTCTTTCTAATTGCTGTCCAAATTCTCAATCACCAGCTGGAATCCCAAGCATCAGAAGACAAATTCAAGTAGTTCAAGGCTAGCCTTGGCAACATAGATTTAGACTCAGTGTCAAAAAAGCAAATTTATTGGGTGTGGTGTTGGCACATACCTCTAGCCCCTTCACTCTGGCAGGAGGACAGAGGAATGCTAGGAGATACAGGACAATCCATCCATCTAAGAGGTGAAATAAAACCTCAGGCACAGCACAGTTAAGTCGGCAGGTATACAAACTCTGAAGCTCAGCTGAGCTGCTAAACTCTACACACCAACACCAGGATATGACCTGTGGTCCTTAGGAGCATTCACTCATTCCCCCAAACCTCAGATTCAGCAATGTCCTGGCCATTGTCTGCACTTCCACCTCTTCCTTGCTACAATGATTTCTTGGCTTGATCCAAGGTTTTTTTTTTTAAATTTATTTAGTACAGAATGTCATTTATTGAAGGAGGGAGGAGGTCTTAAATACAAGCTTACAGCACAATGGGAGAACCCCGGAGGGCAGAAGTTTGCTATTAATGTTTTACAATCTTGCATCTAAGCTGTTAACACCCATTATGCAGGATACACAGACAAATATCTTCCCTTAAGCATTCAGAAGGGTGGAACCCAGGAGGGAATTAGCATAGGGAGGATATCAAGGTCAAGGTCAGCAAGCAAGGCAACAGTTACCCAAAACAGGGGCCAGGGCCCTACAGGTCCCCCTTTTACTAAAAAAATGAGCTTCTGATTTAGGTTGTGTGGGATGTCAGCAGGTCACCTTACCTGTCATGGAGACACCTGCCCCGGCCATACAGGCACTCTGTCTTAGGTTGGTGAGCGCCCCCCAGGCATTACCCGTCTCTGAATATTCATTATCATACAGGCTCAATCATGTGTGAGCTGCAGAGTTAACTGCTGTCAAAAATCTCAAAGTGGCACTGGGTTTGCAATCTGTGTGTTCAACACAGAAAAGACCAACAGAAGTCCTAACCCACCCACAGCCAGTAGGCTAAAGGCAACTGAGCCATTCCCTTCCTTAATGAGCCTTACTGTAAATTGGAGTCCTTGTAAGATGGTATCCCAAAAGCAAATGGAACTTGAGTTTATAAATTTATAATTTTCAAGCCAATCGAAATGTATATAACTACTGAATTAAATTTATCATGCCCAATAGAATGAAAGATTAACTAACTGTGGTAGCTACTTTTGCTGCCAGGGTCTCCACTGTGCTAGCTGTAGTAAGCAATTATGAAATGGTAATCCCAGAAACAGTAGCAGCGGTGGCCGCCACTGCTATAACAGCAACAACGGCAGCAGCAATGTCAAATTCTCTTTTGGAGCGTGTGGGCATCCACTGACATGGATACAACTCCAGGACACATGCTCAACTATGTTCATAGCTGCATTATTTCTAATAGCCATGACCTGGAAACAACCTAGATGCCCTTCAACTGAAGAATGGATAAATAAAATGTGGTACATATACACAATGGAGTACTACTCAGCCAAGAAAAACAATGACATCATGAGGTTTGCAGGCAAATGGATGGAACTAGAAAATATCATCCTGAGTGAGGTAACCCAGATTCAGAAAGACAAACATGGTATGTACTCACTCATAAGTAGATACTAGATGTAAAGCAAAGGATAACCAGACTGCAACTTACAACTCCAGGGAGGCTACCTAGTAAAGAGGACCCTGAGAAAGACAGAGGGATTGCCCAGCGACAGAGAAATGGATGAGATCTACATCAGACTCCTTTCTTAAAGAGCCAATTCTAAGCTTAAAGTAGGTTTGAAAACACATGTGACTATTCCTGAATAAAGTGGGCACCAAGGACGTTTGTGTCAATTAGGTAATATATATTTGAACATTTAACCACCTTGTTGGCCATGATCTCTCAGTGTGATTTATGTGGCAAAACTGTGTTTAAAATATACACTGTCCTGCTACTGAACTTCAACATCTCAGGCAACAGTTTCCTACACTCCAGTACGAAGGGGCAAGTATCACCCATGTCAAAGCATCCTGGGTGTGTATACTCGTACCCTATCCTGTTACCAGGACTTAAACAAAATCCGGAGTGTCAAGAAATCACTAAAACTTTATTTCACCACCCCCTTGTCTAAAGGGTATAAACTGGGGTTTATGCTACAGCAAACACAAAATCATCCCACACATGTAACTTAAAACAGTACACACACAACTGTCAGTCATAGAAGGTTTTATTTTAAACTTGCTGTTCAAATTTTCAAAAACAACACGCGGCAAAGAAACAGCACACAACATCTGCCATAATTCTACCTCTGAACTTCTTTTTCTCTATGATGTGGTATGTTACAATC
This sequence comes from Peromyscus eremicus, assembly GCF_949786415.1. NCBI lineage: Eukaryota > Metazoa > Chordata > Mammalia > Rodentia > Cricetidae > Peromyscus > Peromyscus eremicus. The sequence goes on along the minus strand of NC_081418.1, from coordinate 3,437,728 downwards.
TCAACTTCTTACATTCATGGTATTCTTAAAGGCAGTGACATCAACTTACTACTTTGAAATGGTTCTGTTAACATTATGAACTGCTTAAAAACATTCTCCTTTTAGCATTCTACTGTTGCCCACATTAATGGCACAATCAATATATATGTTGCTGACAGTTATACTGTACAATCAACTCCCAAGTCTATGTCAAACAGAACTGCGACCTAAAGCAAGCATTTTTCTAAGTCAGTATACCCAGCTACTTTTCTCAAAAATATTCTGAAATAAGTTTTTGTAAGATACAATAATTTCATCTTTTTATTCCTAACAGAACTCATGCTGTACTTTTTTTTTCTCAAAATATATTTGATATAGTCTGTGCAAAATGTTAAGTTCTGTATAGGTATGTACCTTATTCTGAAAAAGTTTATAAAATATAGTGCCTAAAAACAACATCAGACAATACAGGACGAAACGTATCAGACAAAGCCTAGTTCTTCACATGAGAAACTAAGTATGTTCTTAAAGCTCTGGTAATACATTCCTTGAAAATACTCAGAATGCACTTTGGTCATTATTGGACATATTAGAACACAGGCAAACGGAACACAATGCTGTCTGCTGTTTCCTATGCAAAGAGCACTCTACAATGAGGCTGAACTGAAGCTGGTCAAAGGAATGGGGAGAGCAACGTTGTATCACATGGCTCTGTTCTCTGCACATTCCTGATATTAAGAGTGATTTGGGAATTAGAACTGCACCGATCAAATAAATTATTTACAATTAATTATTTAAATTCCTTAAAATATGCTAAAAATATGAATATATTCAATATGACTTTGCACCAAGAAAATTCTAGATTGTTTCAACTAAATTCTTTGTTTTAGAAACCAAATGCTTGGCTTAAACAAAGCAATCACAAAAACATTTTGTTTCATGTAATTCTTAAAACACTACTGATTGTACAAATGTAACAACTTAGAATCAAGGCCAGATGCAGGGGACTATCATATTTGCCCTATTTACCTAACAGGAAACATGATAGGCTCCCTCTGGACACTTGACAGGTTACTGAAGGGAGAGAAGCTAGCTTTCCATGTTAAAAGCATCTAAAAATAGCCCTTACATAACGGAGCTGGAGGAGGGGTGCACCGGATTAAATTTAGAGGCTAGGAGTGGTAGAACGAAGCTGTCTTTTCAGAAAATTTGGAAACTTTGTAACTAGCAATCACATATTTTGTTGGTTCTTAACTTTATTCATAAGCTTTACTTAAATGTGGTAGGAACAGCATACGCTATAGTGTACCATGGGAAATTCTTTTGAGTAAACACAACGTACTTGAGTAACAGCAGTAGGCACTTCACTTGTGAGATGAGAATAGACCTCACTCAAAAGGATACCATATTATGCCCTAGTACACTGTAACATATCCCACATAAAGATGTACATCAAAAGTAACAATTTTAAAAAGTGCACATTTTGAGCATGCACAGTTGGAGCTGTGCAAACAGCTCAGTGTTTCAAATAAATACATTTATTACTAATTAATTTTTATCAAAGTATTTTACAGTATGGTAACCATTTACAATTATTGCTCCATTAAGAGTTTTATTATCAAAGAGCACTTGTTGACCTGTTACATAACACCATAAATTAATACTGACAGGTGCTTCAACTTCAGCTTCATTAGTTCAGGTCCCAGCATTATTCTCAAATAGTTCAAGAGCGATCCTGGGTGGATCCTGGTTTACCAAAGAAAATGCACTCTGTGTTTAGCTGAGTCCAATGCACTATTTCAGAGTTGAAGCTTTCCTCAAGTAAGGCAAGTCCACGGCATTGATGGATGGAGAAACAGTGCTGAGCAATGGCTTCTATTTTCACAATTTGTTTGTCAATTATTTATGACCAATTACCAGGACCTCAGGTGTCTGGATCAGTTTTGTCACCCTTTCAACAACTAAGAACGTCTATGCTTCAAATAGACTAAAATCAATATATAAAAAAAAGAATAAGAAAGAAATACACACACACACATACACAACAACAAAAACAGTAAACAAGCAAAATAAATATAAGAATTGCACAATACAGTCTGATGTAAACACTTCATTCCCAGCAGCCTCCTGGAGCAGAGCCAGTGACTGCTTCCAGACAGCTTCATCAGCACTCATGCTCTGCAACACGGGCTACATCTTCATGTGCTCTCAACTGTCACGATTTAATCTTCCACAGCTATAGAGAAAAAATGACAAGTCATGACCACTATTAATATAGAAGCTCACGTCCTGCTACACACTGTCCTTAAACTCCACTCCCAGGTGTAGAATGTAGTATTTGAGCACCTTTAGCCTTCTGTAAGAACTCATCAGAAACATGGTGGTGAAAATCAGATTTCTCTTGTTTGCTTTCCTGAGAAATGTCAATATATATCTAATACTTGTTTAATATGCTCTTTCTAACCCTTACTAACATTTGTGCATGTATGGAGGATATATCCATCACTATATAAATAATATGTTTTTGGCCAACAAAAGAATATGGCTCTTTTTGTTGAATCATTAGAACCTGTTTCAATTAATGAGGAAAAATAAATACTTCCTCTTATCCTAGAAGAGTCCTATATATAATGAATTCTGTTCCAAATTAGAAGTTCTATCAATATGAGAATCCATGGCTATATGTAAATCCCTGAAGTTAAATGTGTAGCCACTGTTATTAACTATACAAACTTGCCAAAACAACCCCAGTATGCATGTGAAATCTCAAAAGGGTAACAAACAAAACATGCAGGCTTTTACCTTTAAATTAAATCCAAGCAGGTCACTGATGACCCCAGAGACAGCCGACAGGATGACAACCTGGGTGATGTTGTAGAGCAGCGGGTTCATGGTGAGTCCGTACAACCTAAAGGGACTGTCCAATTCCTAGCAGAGCAGACAAGAGGTCCTGTAACAATTTCCAGTAACTAAGTCCCCAATGTATTAAAAAAAAAAATCACTATTCAAGAAGTAATAAATTATGGATACTTTTAGAAAATACAAACTTATCTAAATTTGAAATAAGTAAAATTTAATGGTGATGTTGATTTGTTTTCAAGGAAAGTGACTTCCTTTAAAATAAGTTTTATAAATTTTTTGCTTCAATTCTTGTTACAAATGAGTAAAGTCTTCACCTACTAGCTACAGGAGATTAGAGAATGCGTTTAGGGGTAAGAGCTGGAAGAGAAGCTAAAAGAGTCAATTCATTTTCAAATATACAATTAACTAATTAACTGGAGATTCAAATATTAAAAGGTCTGTTATATGACAGGTATCATGCTGGACTTTGGGAAGGTAAAATTCAGCCCTTGAAGGGCTTGATAGTTTAGTAAGCATGCAAATCATAAAGTGAGTCACTAACATTACTAGAGCAGGACTCGAAGAAGGCATTCCTGAAGCCAGAGTTGGAGAAGGTGCCTCGGGATGCTGGGCACTGTTCGAGCCCCAACATAAGGGGGTGCACTGGCTTAGAGGGCTGGCTTCCCCTTAGGCAGACCTGACCATCAACTGACACTAAAGGAACTTAAGCCGGGGGGGTCAGGGGAGCCGACATGGCAGAATTGCAGGGGGATGTGGGGGGGTCTCTGGGCTGGCACAGTGGAAGATAAAGAACAGTAACAACAGAAGCAGGAATGTTTTAAGTTCTGTGTGCCAGATTCTCAAGTAAGAGACAAAGGTCTCACCCAGGATGGTACTGATAGGGAAAGGGGATGGGCTGGAGGGCATCTAGATAACCAAGGCCTTGTGAGTTTCTGGGCTGGTGAAAGTGAGAGAAGGTACAGTTCACACTCAGGCTCAAGTCTGGGCTGGACCAGAAGGTCCAGTGCTGTGCCCTGAATTCACTCTTATGACTATCTCCACTTTACAGCTGTCAGCCACAGGGCACCCTGAAGATACCTGACACAAAAGCAAAAAGAAAACCATCAACCCATGGTATTTGTTTGGTGGTGGTGGTGGAGCGGGGAGAGAAGATATGTATCTGTATTCTCATGCTTATTTAAAAACTATCATCTACCTCAAGATCCACTTAAAAGAAAAATTTAAAAGGCAGCTATTAATAATTACCTATTTTATTATCCCTCTACCTACCTCCTCTGAATCTTTTCGATGTCCAATTTCCTATGAGTCACACTCTACACTAACCCTATCACTGAATCACAACTCATTTCATACCATTCTCTGAAAACTTAAAACTCTAAGTAATATGCTCAATTAGTTACAGAAATTAACATTCTTAAATAGATTTTAGTTTCAACAAAGAAAAGCAAGACAATAATGCAATGGTCAAAATGTCCTACTGCATTATCCCTAGAGAGCCAGGCATGGTGGAACACCTGTAATCCTAGCACTCGGGGGACTGAGATAGGAAGTTGCCACAAGTTTGAAGTCACCTTGGGCAACACAGTTCATACCAAGCCAATCAGAGCTACATAGTAAGACCCTGATGTAAAATTAATAAAAGATTTTTTTTAATTCTCAAGGATATTATGGCACCAAACACATTATTACAGTCTTTGATTTATCAAAAATGATTTTCAAATTAAATATTTAATGATAATACATACATAAAACAATGGCTATATATGATTGCTTTTTAAGCTAACTTGGGTCAAGCAGAAGACTGCTCTATGAAATACAAAATGAACAACTTCTGAGTTAACTTCTAATCTTTTGTGAAATGTTTCCTAGTATTCTAGATGAAACTGATTAAACACACACACAGCAAAAAAGAGTATCTATAATACTCTCAACATTCGTAAATGCCTTAACATACTTTTCAAAGAAATTATTTGGATTACTTGAGCAATTAAAAACAAAACAAAATGCACAAATGTGCTCAAATGTAATTTGGAAGCAACTTAGGTAGTAATGACAACTAGATACAAGGCAGACTACAGAGACTAAGACACAGCATCACAGCAGCACACTCCTCTCAATTTCAATTCTTTTCTTACCTTCAATAGTTTAGTAGCCAGTTTTAAAACATTATTCACAAGTGTCAGTTCCTCCTTTTTGTTAGGTTTCTTCTCCATTTTCAAGTAGAGGTTTATCTTTTATATAAAAGAGCCCCGTAGGCAAAATCATTTAAAATTGTAACATTTATGCTTTTCTTTTGCAGTATTGGGGACTGAACCCAGGCCTCATGCACGGTACAGTCATTTTACCAATGAGTTATACCCCCAGCCCACAAATACATTCTTAAACAGATCTGAAAGATAGTCACCACAATATTAATAGTGGTTCTCTGGATATTAATACTACAAATGGTTTTTAATATTTATACATTATTATACATTTCAAATCTTATAATAAACTTATTTTATAATAAGAAAACTCTTAAAAAGGTAAACATTGTATTCTCAGGGCCAGATCAACTTAGAGAATAAATAGCAACAGAATAAATTCAACAAATTGGCTCATTATTTTTTTAATTATGAAAGTTATTCAAATATTTGCATATCTTTATTATCCACTCTCTAGTAGATACTTCTGGGGTACTTTTTTTGAAAAGACTCTAGCTCCAAGCCTCTTATTATACTATGCTTACCCACTTGATCCATCTTCCCACTTTACTCAGGCAGCCACAACCCCATCAAAACCAATGTCAACATGTGGACTGGTAGGACTAGTGATATCTCTGCCAGAAGTTCTAGGTGCTGGGAACTGGACAGCGGGTAACGTCAAGGGCAGAAGTCATAGTAAGGCAAACCCAAACCACATGTAAGCCAGCACAGGGTAGTGAGTCTACAGGGGGAGCTGGACAGGAGGGGCAGGAGGTGAACGGAGAAGCCATCAGCCTCATAACAAATTTAGGAAGTAGTTGACCTGTCTAATTCCATGAGACCCAGTGACTGTTAGAGACAATTATCTTTAGGGATAACTTGCCTGTTCCATCTAATGGAGCCTATTTAACTACCGGGTATTTAAAACACAAGTGCTTCCTAACTAAAGTATTCGAACAAGCTCATTAGCAAACATTTCTTTTGTACAATTCTTATGAAATAACAAGAGGAATTATTTAGCAAATTCATATAAAATAAAATCAATTATCAAAATTATTATGCTTTGTTCTTTCTGTTGAACAAGAATTTAAATTTACTCTAATGTGGTTCTGTTACAATGTGAAGCCATCATACCCCACTAATGATGTAAAATCTATCATTTTTATAAATATTATTATCTTCCTGCCAAATGAAAATGGAACATAAAAACAGCAGATTAGAGTTGAAATTTGAATCAAGGCAGAAACACTGAAGAATGGCTTGTGTACTATCAAAATGTAAGCTTAGCTCCATAGCATGAATGACCTTAATCAAATAAGAAATAAACAGAAATGCTTTAATTAGTATGTACACATGGGCTGGTCAGATGGCTAGGTGGGGAAAAGTGTTTTCTGCCAGGACTGATGGCCTGAGTTGGATTCCCAGAATATACACGATAGAACAGAACTGATTTTGGCAACTTGTCCTCTCTCTCTGTGTCTCTGCCTCTGTCTCTGTCTCACACCCACACAACTGGACTGTAGACTACAGAATAAACTCACCTGTTCTGTAAGTAGTATTGAGGTATTGCTGTACTTTTTACTTGTTTCTGATCCAAGCGTCACAAACCTCAGGAGAAACAGTGTCAGGGAGATGCACCAGATCACCAGCTCCCAGTTGTAGTGACAGTCAAGGAAGACCTCATGCACATGGAGCAGCTGGAGTGCATGGGGAAAAGGTGTGAAGCAGCAGTGTGAGCACTTCACTTCAAAACATCACTTTATATGGATTGCTCGTAAATGCAGCAGTATGTTTTTAGAGCATACTTATCATGAAGTATTTATGCACATCAGAAGTACAGAGAATAACATAAACAGTAGCTATGCACTCTACCAACTTATTTTACAGTATTTACTTCAGGTTAAAAAAATATTTCAAATCCAGTTAAAACCTTTATATTTTCTTTGTCCCTGATATCTGAGAAAACACCCGACTCTATCCCAAGATAAATTTTGTGTTAATCTTTTCCATGCGGGCTTTTAATAATTTAGGAACAATCTATTCATTCTGTGGTTGTACTTCTCCTTTCTTAGTACTGGGGACACACCCAGGGCTTTGTGCAGGCTAGGCAAGTGTTCCACCACTCTATCATGGTGCCACATCATTAACCTTCAACACTCATCTTTAAACAGTTATTTTAACTCTATCTTGACTTTTAGGTCAATATTATCACATTATCCAATATCCCCTCTAATTCACTTTCTTTCTCACATCTGCTTATTTACTCATTCACGCTGCAGATGAGGAAAGGAGCCATACGCACACGCCATAGCACATGCGTGTGTGATGGTCAGGACAACCCTCAGGAATCAGTTCTCTCCATCAGCCATGTTGGTTCTGGGACCTGAACTCAGATCATCAGGCTCAGAATCAAGCACCTTTGCCCACTGGGCCATCTTGCCAGGCCGTCTGTTTTTTATTCCACTGAACCTTGTTTCTAAGATTTACCCATGTTCAAACATTCAGCTTTAAATTAGTTCATTTTAACTCCTATAACGACAGTAAAAGAACCAACCATAATTATTTTGGTTTGCTCCAACAATTAACATTTATGTTGTTGATTTCTTTATCACCAACAATGCAGCAACAGTCTTGTGCTTCCTTGTCTAAGTATGCAAGGCTTCCATTAGGCATTAATATGTAGGGCTAAAACTACTAGTTCATGGATAGTCACATCTTCAACTTTATGAGATGGTACGTATTTATTTATCTCTAAACAGTGTTACCACTGTATACTCAGCCATGTTTCAGATTCTGTCTGCCCTTATTTTTGTTTATACTCACCCAACTTCTTAACATATGCCACCCTCGTGGGTGTAAAATGAACTCTCATGACTTTAATCTTAACTTTTCCTGATACTTGGGGAAGAGGAGAACGCTCCACACTCTTACTGGCTACTGGGTTTTCTCTCTGTGAGTTACCTTTTCATAGTTCGTAACTTTTCCCCTTAGGATGACTTTCCATTGACTTGCAAAGATAGACTTGTAACATTGCAGTAGCATTTCCCAGGTCCTATTTTGTCCCTTTGTAGCCCACACATTTTATTTGTGATTGAACTTAAAAGTCTTGTTGTTTATGTTTAAATCTCTATTCCACCCAGAATTTATTTTCCAGTATGAAGTACTTTTCATTTACTCCAGATTCCTTTCACTTCCCTATCATGTAAGCCTTCTTGGGTTGATTTATGTATCATGTAACTTGCATGAATTTGTAAAACTGTCTCATCCATTGGACATTCCACTTCTCTGTCCACAGCACAGTCTTCCTGTACCTCAGAAGTAACTCCGTATCTCTAGTCAGGCAACTCGTCCCTCAAACTCTGGACTGTTGCTTCCTGATGAATTTTAGGAAGCTTACCAAAATTGAAAAACAAAAACCCAGCATTCTGTTTAACTGCATGTGATTGTGACCCCAACCATTCTCCGAGGACTAAAGAGGGTCAGCATACATATATACATGTCTGAAGTGTCATGGTGAAACTCATTATTGTGTACAATTAATAAATAAATAATTCTCTGCTGAACATTATTATTTGTTTTCTTCATTTAATGAGATAACTGCATGCTTTCATTTAGCAAACCATAGGTATGAAACTATATGAGTGGACTTTCTGCATTACAGGGATAAACCACCTTGGTCATGGCTTACAGATCTAATATTTCAGGCTCTTCCTCTGTAACATTTTGTTGAAGGACTGCGTATCTAAGAGAGTAAGTTAACTCCAAGTTTCCCCTTTTCGTGTTCTCATGTGGTTCAAAGCCTGCACTGTATACGTGCTTTGTGTGTGTGCGTGTGCAAATCTGAAAAACAGAAAGGAGACCAAGAGAGAATAATGGCAAAAGGAAGAACGAGAAGGTGGTATACAAAGGACACAAAAGACACGAAAGAGATTGGGCTGTGCAGGAGGGGTGACAAGGGGCATTCACAGTTGCAGGCAGTCGGGGAGACACAGGGGAAGAAGCATCCATGAAAACACACTTCGTTCAAAAATGAGACAATGATATCTAATACCCTGTATGTTAATTGAAAAATATTAAAAATTGTGTTTAGAAACTGAGTCTTTTCTAGAGATGGTTGGAATGAGTAACTCACCTGAGCACAACAGATAAATACAACTGAGATTGTCAGTAAGAAAGCAGATGAAACAATGACATCAACTGATCTCTGAGGACCTCGACGCTAGGGAGACAAAGGGAAAACACTTAAACATATTTACTGAGCAGCAGATCATTTCCATGCTTTCAGTTAAGGTGTTACAGGTTGGTCATAACTTACAATGCTGAAAGTATTAACTTGCCAGAGGAACTGCAAAGTGTTAATATGTCCTTATAATTTTACAATACTGCAAATGTGGTATCTGCACAGCATAGATTCATTAGTGGAATTCTTTTTGTTCAACACTATAATCATTTATTCAACAACTAAGCACTGTGCTAGGTGCTCAGAACACAGCAGGAGCACAGCTCACAAAGCCTCCCCTTCACAGGACCAACAGTGGAGCGAGACACTGAACTCCTACTCAGATACATGTCATAAGCTGCACTGAGCTATGAAGGAAATGTAAACCCTGGGTGCTCTGAGGTCAATGTCAGGGAGATTAATTCAGATTTGTGGGTTAGGAGTGTGTGCCTGGGAAGAGTTCCAAGAACGTGGCATTTATATCATCTACAGAACAAGATGGCATATAGCACTGTCCTAGGCAGAAAAAAAAAAAAAAAAAAGCACAAAGCAGGGAGGGTCGAGTACAGTTACAGAACTAACACAGTTGTTTCCAGTAAGGACAGCAAGGCCTAGATCATGAACATCAGCCAAAACATATCAAGGTTTTATTCTTTATCCAAGGGTAATAGGGAAGTTCCAGAAAGGTGTAAGATCGATATGATCAAATCTGCTTTTAAAAGATCTCGCGGCAGTCTCAAGACAGTAGTAGAGGAAGAAATGTTAACACTGGAGAACCAGTTGTGAAACAGTTTTAATAGGCCAATGTAGATGACTAATAGTTTCAGTTAGGGTGGACATGGATATAAAGAGATGTGAACAGACTTAAGATGTATTATGGGAGCAAAAAGGATGGGGATCAGTGATAGGCTGAAAAGTCAATTTGAAGCATTTCCTATTAAGCATTGAGTTAAATTTTAAAAATCAAACTGATGAAACAATGAAATTTTAAAATATAAAAGCAAATAATCATTTTTTTCCTACTTTTTTCATTGTTACTTCAAAATAAACAGCTTTAAAGATCTAGTTCAGTGGATTCTCAGTCTTTGGAACAACTCTAATGTCATACACTGTTTACTTGAACATGCCTGAGTACTCCATATAAAAGCCACTGCTACTTACTGTAAGAACAAAATCCCCAGGAAAAAGGTATCTTTAAAATTAACTCTGGTAATTTCCTTTCCTAGGGTCTAGAGTTTTCACACTTCACTCTCACAAACAGCAAGACTATTTAAAAGATCAAAGGAAGAAGCAGCATGTAAAGACAGCTGTGCACAGTGACTCTAAAAAGCAGTAGGTCTCAGGGTTAGAGTCCTCAAGATTGGTTTTTAAGTAGTGGGCTCCCTCTGCTGGTTTGTGAAAGCTATTCTAGGGAGAAACAAAATCCTTAATCCAGCCTTTGAATGAGAAATTGTTGACTATAATACTCTCCCATACATATAGACAAGAAACTGGAACTACTGGGGAAGACAGGATGCTAAGAGCGCATTTATCAACATCATTCTACCTTCAGATAGGAACGGAGAGATAGCCACATTTTTATATTCTGTACTTTCTTCAACCGGAAATGAGGAACCTCAGATTTCCGAGCTCTCCTTGCAGATGTCAAATGTCCAAAGAGTTTTGCAAAGAGTAATCGCTAAAAAAGATTAAGAGGAAGATTACTGTACAAAATATTGTATAATTTATACAATTACTGTGTGAAATATGAATTGTTATGACTTAATATAAAGGCAAAACAAAAATATTATATCAAAGTGTTTTGTGAAATACTAAAATACTTAAGGAATACTTTGAGTGCTAGGAAAAGGGTAAACTAATAGTCTTCCTATCATACTCACTTGTTTATATGTTCTTTCTGCTACACACAGCAAAAAAAAGAAGATCCATACAAGAGATACTCGAACCACAAAACTTATCAGGACCATGGAAAGAACCAAGAAATCTTCGTTAGAACCAAATGCAATCGCATAAAGTTCTGAAGCAGAATGGGCTGTGAGTTGCTCCAAGTCTGTTGCTTGGGCCAGTCGGAAAACAAATGGAGTCAAGCCCAGGATTAGGGAGATGGCATTTCCAAAGATCTGGTATCCTATACCTGGTACATGGTTGTTCACCTTAGGAAGTAGGGGCAGAGGGGAGAAGAAAATAAAGTGTACATGAATCAAATTTAAAGTAAAATGAATCCCAATGAAACTTCACTTTTTATAATAGGATTTAAAAGTTTTTAATTTAACACATTATGAAATGAGCCTATTACACATTAATAAGATCTCTAACTCATAAGTAGATGTGAAAGGAAGATCAATCTCCACATCTTATCATTTTAAGTTAGAAATATTTATAGATATTAGAGTGTTGAGAACAATACTAAGTTAAACCCAATTTGTTCAAGAAAAAATTCAGGAGCTAGTGAGATGGCACAGCAGATAAAGATGCCTATCATCAAGCCTAACAGCATGAGTATGATCCCTAGGACCCACATGATGAAGGAGAGAACTACTAACCAAAGTGTCCTCTGACTTCTACAAGCATACTGTGACACATGCATTCTAGCCCCCAAACAATAAATGTAACCTAAATGTTTAAGTGTAATTTAAACAAAAATGTAATTAAAAAAAAGTTGCCGGTGGTGGTGGCACACGCCTTTAATCCTAGCACCTGGGAGGCAGAGGCAGGCAGATGTCTCTGTAAGTTCGAGGTCAGCATGGACTACAGAGTGAGTTCCAGGACAGCCAGGGCTGCACAGAGAAACCCTGTCTCAACCCATCCTCCAAAGAAAAGAAAAAAAATAACTATTCAATAAATCTTTAACATGTATTTTTCTTCTGAATTCAGTATGTAAATAAATGCCTCCTTAATTCCATTTAATAAAATATAAAATGAGAGAAATTAAACAGGAGGTGAGAAGGTAAGAAGGATATAAAAAAGTGAAAAGTATTAAGTATGGGGAAAATGTTTTTAATATGCTAGACTGGTAAAACTGAATTGTCATAGAGCTTTTAATCCCCACACTCAGTAAATCAGACTAAGTTACCTCACAGTTCACAGATATCTCAGCTACAGAGCACCTCTAGTTTAAAGTCCCCAGGTTCCCTGGGTGACTGGTTTTATTCACAGTAAGAACTGTGATATGGAAGCTGCCAATCTCTAGATGCAGTCAGTTACTTGAATTCCTGTCCTACACAAAGTAATGGCAAGAATGCTATTAAAATGACATATGGCAGAAATCTAAAACTAATAAAAATTAGATTATGCCTAGTTATCCAGAGAAACCAGGAAAAAAATGAAAGCAGTTAATAAAAGAAAAAGATGGAAACTGAAACAAATACCAATCCATAGTATTTGTACCAAACTTCAACCACTGGAGAGTTTGACCACTGTCTGCATTATTCTTTATGCCTAAGCAAGCAAGCACAATACAAATTTCTTCCTTGAGTTTTAGATGCTGATAAATTCTCTCTCTCTCTCTCTCTCTCTCTCTCTCTCTCTCTCTCTCTCTCTCTCTCTCTCTCTCTCTCTCTCTCTCTCTCTCTCACACACACACACACACACACACACACACACACACATCTTACCCACTGAAGGAAAAAGAAAAAAGTTACATTGTGTTATCTATTCCAAGTCAACAGAAATGTTCAAAGAGGAGAGTGGAGGCCAATGAGATGACCCAGTGAGTAGAGACCCTTGCTACACAAGCCTGGTGATCTGAGTTTGATCTTCAGAATGTATGCAAAGGTGGAAGAACAGGACAGACTCCACAAAGCTGTCTTCTGTCCTCCACAACTAAGTGTGACACATGCAGCATGCTACACAGTCCATTCCCCTTCAAATGAAGGAAGGGCTATTGGTAGATCACTGTTTAAGGTGAGGCCAAAAGAAACAAAAATAACTATTTTCCAGTGTGAAGAAAAGGGAAGTGAATAGGTTATTACCATTTAGATAATGAATTCATAGAAATTTAGTCACTAAATTTCCCCTTTACCTAAAAGAATACAAATGAAGAACTCACTCTGTTCATTATCATTCCACTGATTTCAAGAACAGACATGTCTGCTTTTTTACAATCATTGCCTTCCCATACTATAGCACTGATTTTTTCTAATCCTGGGTGGGAACTATGAAGCCAGGGCAAGTGAGTCTACAAAAAAAGAGAATTGAACACATTTATCACATTTCACAAATAGAAGTGTCTACAAAACTATATATAGCTGTATGTATGTGTATAATCACAATTACACTAAATAAAAATTGGTAAATATATATTTTATAAATGGAACACATTTATCTGTACATTAGCCATATCTATGCACATACAATTTTAGCTACATTAAAACTTCAATTAAAATTAGTTATACATTAAACAAATGATATAAGAAATTGCAGTTATAAAAATATAGAACTTTAACAAATACCCTATCATTTAAATATACAACAAAATATGTTAGCAAAAGTACTTACTTGTCAACCAATCTATCTAAGGCAATCAGATTATATGCTGATTGCTGTCCACCTTATGATTATTCAGTACAAAATATGACAACTGAGATCTTTGAAAAACCACATGATCCAATCTTATCCTGGAAGAGGTTCTCCTTCATTTACCTGTATTAACTGATTTAGTTACTTTTGTAGTATTTTAAAACAGCATTTCGAGAGGATTAATTAAGTCTTTTTTTCAGATACAGCAAACATTGTAAAAAGAAACATTAAGAATTACAAGTATTCTCTGAAATACAATACATTATCTCTCAATGTTTCAAGGAATAATAAAAGTTAAAAATTTGAAATTAGTATGAAGCATCAAATGTTTAAATTTGGTTGCTTGTTTTGGATATACAATAAAGGAGTGAAATTAGAAAACAGGACGGCTGGGCTGCAGGTAGCAACAAAAGCAATGAGTCATTTTCACAGCAACATGTAACTCAAGACAAGAGCTGGAACAGGACCAATTTGTCTCCATTACAGTATCGCTAACTCACATTCATCTCAAGGATTGATATATTTCCCACATTTTATATAAGGGTATGTCTGGCATTCACAGTAACCTGAAGAATATGATTGATGATATTCTACATTCTAAATGTTTCCATAAATTTAAGAAATATAATTTTTCATACAAAGGGGATAAAGGTGCACCAATAAACTTCAACTGAAGCTGTCTAAAAAGTTAATAATATATTAAAAAGAGGGAAATTTTTATCTTTTCTAAATACTTTCATGGTTTTTATATATTTCACTACCTGAGGGGCTTATAAGCATTGAAATATTGTTAACTGCCAAGTTACTTCAAGTGATGTTTCAAAACTTGTTGACAAACAATATGTCAGTTTAGAATAGAAATAACTGTGCATCAAAGTATGCATCAAATTTTCTCTGAAAATTTAATAAAATTATAATTATGCATAAAATGTATAAGACCTGGAATGACAAGCTGAGCATAGGAGTGTCCAGAGGCTTAGCCAACATAAGTAATTTCTCAGTATGCCTGGAGGCTTGTCTCCTAGGTGACTCCTGAGCCCATCAGACTGACAATAACACTAACCAGCACAGAATGGTAAGGCTAGGAGGCAACAGATTTTAACCAAGTAACAACAGATTTTTTTTTCCCAAGTCTCACTGTGTAACAGAAATTACAGGTCTGCTCAATTATGCCAAGATTATGTTAGTACAATGGAGGCCAATCTAGAGACAGAAGAAGAAACCAACTTCTTTGCTGTCCTCAGAGTACTTCTTTCCAGTTACTTTTGCAAACATTTGGCTTCTTTTCTTATGGCCAAAAGACAAGAGAGAAAATGGCCATCAGAGCCGGTCAATTTAGAGTTAATCAAAAGAACTCTGTATCTCTCAATGTAGATGTGTTTTTGTCAAATATATACCGACGAACAGTCTTGTTTAAACATATACAGCACATAGAGAGATCATTATATGAGAAACCTATTCTAAAGGGCTCAGTAGGAGCATAAGAGCAAGTCATTACAGTTTATAACGCCTTCATCTGGCACTGCAACACGCACTGCCTCAAAAGATGTGCTGAGCAGCGTTCGGAGCTATCATGGGTCCCATGTGGCCTGTGTAGGTTGGAAACACTGAAGATCTTAGGTTTGCAAACTGAAATTTGAAATTCTTTTTCATTACTATTTTTCATCTTCATCCCAGATCTCCAGTGCTTTGCTTTTCATATTCATTCAAATTGGGAACCTTAAATTGCAATGATGTTATGTTTTATTCCAAATAAATTCACTAAGACAACTGCTTTACTTGGTGTTTCCAAGTATGGGAACATAGTCGTTAAAATTCAGTTTTTACCTACTGGAAAATAGTATCACTTGAATATGGCTTTTTATTTCATTATATACACAGCCATAATTAGCAGAGAAAAATTTTCTTCTATGAAATGTGTTACTATTTACAAATATAACAAAACTATATATTGGCAATATTCTGACAAAAACATGCCCATCCATATGCTCAGTGTTTCTTCCCAAAGCCATTTTCTGTCTTGATGGTAAACAGAAAATGGTCTTGCAAACCTAACACAGACCTACAGCCAGACAAGAAAACAATCTCATAGTTTTTTTCATTAAAGGAAGCTAATTTCTACTGCTTGACTGAAAAATGAGCCTTCTGGAAACCTAAAAATATGAAACTGTACAGAAAAAAAAGTCTTTCATCCAAAACTAATACTAATAAATATAAATGTAGAATACTAATTAGATATGCAGAATAGAGCGTCAAGGTTTTTTTTTTTAATCTCATAGAAAGATGGATGAATCAAACACATAGGGCCAAATTATTAAACAATTTCATAAATAACTCTGCAAAGTTCCACATGGTATGTTTTTTTAAAAATGTATTTTCTTTCAAGAATTCACCCAGCTAGTATTTACTAAATATCTACTCTGTACCAAGGAGCAAGTGATACACATACAACAGAAATCACATAGCCCATGCATCTGAGCTCTTTATGGACTCACAGGGAAAACAGCTCAGACATTTCTTGCTATCTCTAATCCATTTATTAAACTCAGTGGCCGAGATGAATATGTACATGCCTCCTTACCCAACACTGTTTCCATTTCTTCAGACCCAGGGACCCTTAGCTCTTTCCCATGGCCACACCATGAAATACTTCCCTCTGAAATGAATCAGTAGTAGCAACCTCCCATCTGCCCAGGTCTCTGAAACCTTCCATTTTAAAGCATGTGTTCCCTTAAACATAATTATCCTTCAATTTATCAGTCCTTTCTTGCCCGAGCTGCGATCTCGACTCCCACAGAAACATTATTTCAGGCATTCTTGGTTCTTTTTCCTCCTTAGCAGACCCAAGCCTCCACCAGGGTTTTCTCTGCCCTACCCATTCTATGCAGCCTTTCTGCTCCCTGGAGCTTGTGCTTCTCCTTGCCAACAGCAGGGTATTACCTTCTTTTATGATTCTCTTGATTTCTCCCTACAGCTTCCTCGTGTACATAAACGTGCTCAGTATCTTACATCTTAAAAGACATGCTCTCCATTCTTAATGTCTCATCTAAACACTTCATCTCCTGCATGCTTCGATGCTTTGCTTCTTAGACATCACTCATTCAGACTCTAAACACCTCCCAGGGAAGCTTGCTTTCCCCTGTCATTTTGCATCGGGCCTGAAGCCAAAACCAATGGGTATATTTTTAAAGTGAAACATTTTCATTCCGTCTACTCAGGAAGTTGACTATCTAATTTACTTTTCTTCTCAATTTGCTGAAGTGAAACATTTCAGGTAAACTTGGAAATTACTTTGTATACTTCTCTGGTTAATCACCAAGGTCCACAAGTCTAAATTTCATGTTTATTATTCGCTTGCATGTTTTTATATCCCAATGGCATATGCTTTAATTCATGATTACACTTTTTTGAATCCTTTAAAATTTTATATAAATGGTACTACAGTTCTTCAAATTGCTTTCACAAAACCCCACCAAATTTATATTCCAATTTATAACCGAAAATTGATATTCATAAAACTTACTCATGTTGACATGTGGCTGAGTTTAATTGCATTGCTATAAACCGCTTTAGTACAAGGTTTGGCTGATTAATTTCACTACTGTTGTGCTGCCCATCATGCAACAAAAAACCTGGCAGAAAGCAGCTCCAGGGAGGAAGGGCTATCTCTGGCTCACAGTGTAGCCTTCTGTCTAGGAGTGGAGGAAGGGCTATCTCTGGCTCACAGTGTAGCCGTCTGTCTAGGTGTGGAAGAAGGGCTATCTCTGTCTGGCTCACAGTGTAGCTGTCTGTCCCAGCAGGAAAGACAGGATGCTAGGAGTGGAGAAAGGGCTTACTCTGGCTCACAGTTTAGCTGCAGTGTCTGTCCCAGCAGGAAAGACGTGATGCTAGGAGGGTCTTGGTCTGTGGCACCAATGAGGATGCAGAAAAGGAGAAAGGCTAATGCTAAGCTGGCTTTGTTTTTTCTTTGTATTCAGTCTGGGGTCTTAGCTCATGGGATGGTACCATCCTCCTCATATGAATGTCCACCCAAACACACCCAAGGTGTGTCTCCTAGGGGATTCTAAATGCAGCTACGTTGACAATGAAGAATAATCATCACAGTTATGCTAGCTTATTCTCCCCTCAACCCCCAGAGTTTCTCTGTGTAGCCCAGACTGTCCTGAAACTCACTTTGTAGATCGGCTGACCTGGAACTCAGAGATCTGCCTGCCTCTGCCTCCCAATTACCACGCTTGGCCTCTAAAATTTTTTGAAATCTGATCAGTATGAAATAAGTGTCTCCTTGCTCTAAATTTCATTTTCCTGACAACTAACAAAACTGGCCGTATTAACATGCTACTCATCTCTACTCACATGTTACCTCTTCAGGTCCTTTATTTTTCTATTGAGTCCTCTCCCCCTCCTTCTCCTCGTCCCTCCCTCTCCCATTCTCCCCTTCCCTCCTGGTCTGCCTCTCTCCTCTTTCCTCCTCCCCTTCTCTCTCTCTCCCTCTCTGCCCTTTTTTGAGACAGTATCTCACCAGGTAACTGCCTGGCATGGAACTGTCTTTGTAGACCAGGGTGGTACCAACCCACAGAGAGGCACTTGCCTATGGGAGCCCACAGAGGTTTCCTAGTGAGATCTGAGCTTGCTTTACCCAGAAGGGCTGCATAAGGGGATGACTTGACCATGCATGGTTACCAGGTGTGTGGAAGGGTCTGCACTTGGCTGTGCGGTGTGCTTTGATCTAGCAAGTGAGAGGTCTTTTGCCCCACCCCTTGGTATTGTTATAAAAAGCCCTTTTGAAAAGACAGAAGGGTCCTGTGGATTTTGATCCAGATCCTCCCAAAGCTGTCCTGATTCTGTCTGTCTCATCTCTGCTATCTTTCTATCTAAAAGTTTCTTATTCTTCTCTCCTCCTCATAGGAACCCTGTAAAAGGTGGGCGCTGGCCTCCCACACATGCCTCTGCCACTGAGTAGGTGCTGGTGTGAGCGTCAAATGCTACCACAGCCAGCATCACCTGTTTAACTGATCCTCTATAGTAGTTCTTTATCTCTGTACAGCAATACTTTGACAGCTAAGATGTTAGAAACATCTGAGGATTGTCTTAAGTCCCCCATTTTGTTTTTGCATTACTCTTAATATCTTGTTTTAGGAAACTCTGATAAACTGAAATAATGCAGATGACTGTTCTATATTCCTTCTAAATGTTTTAGACTTTTCCCCTTTATACTTAGTAACTATGTGAAATAAATTTTAATGTGTCAATGATAATTTACTATCTTATGGTCTTCTCTTTTTTTCACTGAGTATTAATGCTATTTACGTCATACACTAGGGACCCATAAGAGAAGGAATCTATTTTTGGATTTTTCTTGACTGTTCCATTGGTCTGTTTATGCATCCACATAAAATTATCCTACTCTCAATTTAAACTAAAAGTTTGTACCTGTAGGGAAATCTGTCTGGTGCTATTCAAAACTGTTTTGTTTGGTTGGTTTTGGTTTTTCAAGACAAGGTTTCTCTTGTGACAGCCCTGGCTTTTGTTTTGTTTTAAAGACAGGATCTCACTATGTAGCCCTGGCTGCTCTGGAGCTTGGATACCCAACTGCCTCCGACTCCCAAGTGCGGAGTTTAAAGACATGTGCCAAGATGCCCAACAATTTTTGCTATTTTTAACATTTCATTCTTTAATATGGACTTTAACCAGTGCTAGCCAACCAAAACCTGGCAGACAAATGAACAAAAAAAGCTGTCAAAATAAAAGTAAGAGCAGGATAATGGACACTTTCACATGGTACCTGCTTTTAATAAAAATGCATCCTAAAATCAGGCTCAGAGCTTACTACCTACATACAGTGCAAGGGTACAGGAAGGGAGCATTTTACCAAGAAAGTGACCATGCTGACACCCTAACCTGGGCCCACCAGCTACCAGAAACTGCACAAAAAGAGTACTAGGTAAGCCATTCAGACTGTAGTACTATGTCACACCTGAAGGTTCTTTGGTAACTACTCAGAGTAAGGAAATTGTCTTCTATCTCTAGTTTTGAAGAATTAACTTGTTTTTGTTGACAACATTTGGTAAGAAGTTGGCTACAAGAAAGTAAGCATAAAAAGGTGAGGATTTGTATATGTGTATGGGGGGTGGGTTTGTACATAAGAGGGAGCACATATACACTTACCTATGCAGAGGTCAGAGGTCAACTTCAGGAGTCATTCCTTGGGTGCTATCTACCTTATTGTAAGATACTGGGTCTCTTACTTGCCTCGAGCTTGCCCAGCAGGACTCAAACTGTCTCCTCATCCCCAGCGCACCATCATACCCTGCTCTTCTCTTTTTTTTAAATAGAGGTGCTGAGGATTAAACTCAGGTCCTATGCTTGTACGGTAATCACTACACTAACTGAGCCATCTCCCTAGCCCAGGGTAAGAATTTTTACATGGCCATCAGGTTTCTGGGCTGGTGAGTGACAAATGGAGATGCCACTCACCAAGATTCTGAATCCAGTGAGAGCAGGTTTATAAAGGAAGATGAGGAATTTTATTAAAGTGAGGCACTGATGGGCATTAAAAGGCTTCACACAGCACCCAACTCAACTGCACTTTTCAGCACCTTAGGTGATTAATCCAGAATGAGATGTACACTAAGGGTTCAGAATAAAGTTTGTAGGCTTAATATAAAAATGTCATCTATACCATTTCTACTTTCATATCAATTATATAGTAAAGGAATAATACATTGAATATATTTGGCTAAATAATGGATATTGAAATTTCACTTTTTTAAACATTTTTAAACATTTTTATTGAGGCTAATGGAAAATGTAAACTTATATACATGACTGTATGTCTATTGGATAATGTGACTATGGATGCTTAGTAATACAAATTTGATACTCACGAGATACAGATTTTGAGTATATTAGAGGCAGAATTTAGGCCAAGGTATACATGAATCTGAACAGGATGAAAAGACCAGTGCATCTCAAACACAGGCTGACCCACAAAACTCCACCAACTAACTCAGGAACATAGGTGTGGAAAGATGAGAGACACATCACAACACGGACATCAAGACTCACATGCTAATGAAGCCAGAGCACAGGCCACACAGAAAACAACAATAACAACAACAACAACAAAACCCACCAATGTTGAGTATTAATTTAACTGAATGTAAACCTTCTGTCACCTCTGTAAGATTTGTACACACATTCAAAGGAACTTGTCTGATAGCCCCACATCGTCCAACACTGGAAACTGACCTGGTGAAAGGGGTCGTCTCTATATTCTTTTTTCACACAGGGGTTAATCTGAGGATTCCCCACATCTGTCTCACTGGTACAAGATGAGCGGCATTCTGCACAATGTAACAAGTCTTCCCATAAGACATCTTCCGTTTCGGATTCTGGCCTTGTGCTCTCAGAATCCTGTCTGGAACTTGAACAGCGAGAGCTGCAACTAGTACCCGATTTAGGGGCATCCTGAAATCAAGATATTCTTTGACATTAATACAATTTGTGTATCCTTTCCAACTCAAAGGATTTTTATCAGAACTGTAGACTGCTCCTTCCTAAAGCAGCAGACACACAGTCAAAGGGCAGGGGAAGGGACAGCAAACAGGACAGGCGCAGAGGCGCGGCCACAGGCTGAGAACCGCTGTTCAAGGTCGCTCTCTTAAGGTGGCTGTTTCCAAGGTCAAATCCGGGGGAACTGAATGCAAATGTTTAAATATCGTTCATTTTATAGCCTTTATAAGTGAATCTGAGATTTCAGCTTTATATAATGCTTATTAACTATCAATGTGAAACAGGTTGAAATGTTTTTAAAGCAATATTTATTTAAAAATCTAAGTTTAGAAGAATAATGCTCTGCTCTTCAAGAATCCCAATAGTTGAAATACAGCTGCAAATAGTAAAGATCACAGGAGTAAGAATCACTCTGAAGTCAAGTAACCAATCACGTAGGAGAAGCATCAAATGGTCGTCCTCTACCTTCCTTCCAGTACCAATGGACTTCTAACTACATAACCTAAGACTGACTTCCTAGGCTTGGTTATTTGGTTTAAAAGCAGGCTGTGGATGACAAGGCAGTAAGCTGCCATAGTCTTAGTGTTTGTCTAATGCAGTCCTTGAGAGAAAAAGGCAACCTAAGCAGACATTAAGAGGGGAATGTATGGAAGTAACTCTCCTAGCAGCCTGGAACTACTCATATTCTACCCAAGCATAACACGATTGCTTTTTCATAAGTTTACCTCAAAATCATCCAGAAAAAAAAAAATCTGTATAATTTGAAAAGACTACAGGGTAGTGTTGGCTAAAACGTTAACACAAGGGTAGATCTTTGGAGCCAGGCAATGAAATTTCTTGTCCATAGAAAGAAAGTGAACATAAAATGGAACAAAATTATTTTTCTACCTAAATAGTTTTAAGCTCTAGAGATGTTAGAAAGTTAGAGAAAGCTCTGAGAAAACCAATAAATAAGTAAATGAAATTTAAAAACAAGAAAACAATGGAATCAAAGGGGAAAATTACTGAAAGTCGTAGTGTGGGTAAATTAATAACTGGCAGTAGCAACAGGACCAAAATTACTTGGAAAAATAACTTCACTATGATGAACTATGGGGAAGAATGGCACAGGAGTTAGACTGCCATCTCAGGTGGTGGGCGCACAGCGCAGCAAAGCCCCACAGTATCTGGACACCTGAGTTAGATCCCTGGAACTCATCTGGTGGGAAGATAATCAACTCCTACAAGCTGGGCTCTGAATGCCACATGTACAACAGTGAACCAGTAAACAAGTAAATAACCCTTAAGTGTGTGAAGTGTCATAAAAAAACGAGTGTGCATGGATAGCATTGGTCAATGCTACACTATCCAACTAGATCATAAACAAAGCCGGTGTGGTGGCACGCCTTTAATCCCAGTACTTGGGAGGCAGAGGCAGGTGAATCTGAACTGGAGCTAAGTCTTGTCTATGTAACGAGTTCCAGGACAGTCAACAGAGTTACATAGTAAAACCCTGTCTGAAAAAAAAAAAAGAGGAGGGGGATTGTAAAACAATACATATTGATAATGGTGGGAAATATTTCAATAACAACACTCCATTGTTGAAAGTAATGTAACACAAGTATATGTGCATTTATGTAAGGTCAAACTGTATACCTCATTTGCATAATGCTTTTTATAATGGTGTGGTTTTCTATTTCGAAGACTGCCTTCCGAAGCTCTGTCCACATGACAGCGTAGTGAGTATCCTGTTTCAGGACCTTCCTCACTGGATACTTCATCAGAGACATTGGTTATTGTTCTCTGGGTATCCTAGATGGGAGCAGACAAAGAGAACTGTAAGTAACTTCTGACTGATCTTTGAGCTTTAAGATGGCAATTTCTAAAAATTATACAAATGCACATATACATATATACCTTCAAAATATCTTCAAATACCAATATTTGGACTACCTAATTTTCTGAAAAAAAGGTCTTAAATTAGCAATTATACTCTTAAATATACATTTTTCTTTTAAAAGTAGTTCAAGTAATTTACCAAATATTATTCTATAACATTTTGTTCAGAAAAGGATCTGAAATACCTTACAGAAATAAGAAATATGAATGAACAAGTCACAAATACAATAGAGGCCATTTGAAAGAAGCTGAAAGATCTGAGGAAAAAAATTATAGTATTTAATTAAGCTGTATGGTCACCAATTAGAAGATCCATCACTGGCTTAATAAAAGTCATGGGGCAATAAGAAATGAGCAGTCAGATGTGTGTACATGGCTGATACATTATGTATGATCAACTGTAGAGACATTTATACTTTAGATAGTCTAAAACTGAAAGACTCAGGAAGCATAAATTCCCCTGACAGGCTCTTTCCAGATTACTTTGAAGGCAGTATGTACCTGAAAATGTATTTGGAAACTGTATGAGTGATATGACACATATTATGTTCATATTATCAGACAGCTAACACTGAGTAATCAAAAATTACAGCCAGACTAAACTACAGAACCATGATGATTCACAGCTGATACTACAAGATATAAGTCCATTCACTTAAAAAAAAAAACTCAGAAAATCTATTCATCTCCTTCAACACAAAAATGCCCACATTCATACTACTAAATGCACCATCTTTCAATTTGATGGCATTTTTAAAAATTAGTAAGCAGGTTTCCTTACAAGACTTCATAAAATTTACTTTGTTGATGCCCCTCTCCATTCCTCCCATCAGCTCTCTGCCCTACTTCCTGCTCGTACCTTTCCATGAGAATATTCCTCTCCACTTTAACACAGCACACTAAATCTTATCCCTCCCTTATTTTTTTCCCTCCTCTCTCACGGTGTTTTCTACCCAGACTCACTCCTACAGAAAAACACACATTAGAAGCTAGGATCCACATGAGAGGGGGAATGCAGCATTTACCTTTTTGAGCCTGGGTTACCCCATTTAATACATTTGCAGTTCTACCCATCTTCCTGCAGATTTCATTTTCCTTCACAGCTGAATAAAATTCCATAGTACATATGTACCACATTTTCATTATTCACTCATCTGTTGATGGATATCAAGACTAAATCCATTTCCTGGTTATTATGAACAGAGCAGCAATAAACAGGAATGAACAAGTATCTCTGTAGATAGAGTCCTTCCGGTGTGTGCTCAGGAGTAATTTAATAACTAGGTCACATAGTAATTCTGTTCTTAGTCTTTCTGAGAAACTGCCACACTGATTTTCATAATGGTTGCCTCAGTTTACACTCTCACCACAAATGAGTAAGGGCTCCTCTTTCCTCACATTCTCATTAGTACCTGTTGCCATTTCTTTTCTTGACACCCATTGCTGACTGGCAATAAATAACTTTTTTAATTCATTAATTAATTTCACATCCCAACCGCAGTTTCCCCTCCCTCCTCTCCTCCCAATCCCCAATCCACTCCTTCTCCATTTCTGTTCAGAAAGGGGCAGGCCTCCCATGGGTATCGAGCATGGAATATCAAGTTGCTGTGGGTCTAAGCACCTCCTCTTAGGCTGGGCAAGGCAATCTAGTATGAGGAATAGGTTCCCAAAAGCCAGACAAAGCATTAGGGACAACCTCTGCTTCCACTGTTGGGAATCCCACAAGAAGACCAACCTATACAGCTGTCACATGTATGCAGAGGGTCTAGGTCAGTCCCATACAGGCTCCCTGGTTGTTAGTTCAGTCTCTGTGAGCTCCTATGAGCCCAGGTTAGTTGATTCTCTGGGTTTTCTTGTGATGTCCTTGACCCCTCTGGCTCCTCCAACCCTCCCTCCTCCCTCTCTTCAGTAGGATTCCCTGAGCTCGGCCTGCATTTGGCTGTTTTTAAAGTACCCACAGTAGCTAGGGATGTTGTACACTCCTGGAACTATTTACTGCTATTTGTATGTCTTCTGCTCACTTCCTTGGCCCAGACTGGTAGTTTGGGTTTGGTGTTTCGGGGGTGGGGGTAGGGGGTGGGGGAGGGAGCATATTTATGTACTCCAGGTAGTAACCTATCATCTGCAGCATGGGGGGGCAGATTTATGTACTCCAGGTAGTAACCTATCATCTGCAGCACGGGGTGGGGGCAGATTTATGTACTTCAGGTAGTAACCTATCATCTGCAGCATGGGGGGGGGGGCAGATTTATGTACTCCAGGTAGTAACCTATCATCTGCAGTATAAGGGGGGCCAGATTTATGCACTCTAGGTATAACCTATCATCTGAAGTACAGCTGGCCAAGATTTCTCCAGTTCTAGAGGCTCTCTGTTCACTCTGCTTTTATTGTGCACAAGCTTTTTAATTATATGTGTTCTCATCTGTCAACTCTTTAGAGCTATTTCCTGAGCTTCTTAGATTGTAATAAAAAAGTTCTTGCCTATACCTATATCCTGAAGTATTTTCCCCTGATATTTTCAGTTTTTCATGTTTTAAATTAAGATCTTTGATCCATTTTGAACTGACTTTTTTGGGGGGGAGGGAGCATTTTGAGACAGGATTTCTCTATGAAGCCCTGGCTATCCTGAACACACTCTGTAGACCAGGCTGGCCTTGAACTTGGAGATCCGCTTGGCTCTGCCTCCCGAGTGCTAGGATTAAAGGCATGCACCGCCACTGTCAGGCTGAACTGACTAATGAGCAGGGTGAAAGATACAGATCAAATTTCATTCTTCTGAAGGTGGGTATTACCCTGTTTTTCCAGAAGTATTTGTTGAAAGGCTGTTTTCCAATGCATGTTTCCAGCTTTGTTAAGAATGAGGCGCTGGTGTGATGGCTCTGCAGTTAAGAGCACTTGTTGCTCTTGAAGAAGACCCAGGTTCACCTTCCAGCACCCTCATGGTGGCTCACAACATCTGTAACTAGTTAATTTCAGAGGTTCTGATGCCTTCTCCTCATCTCTGAGAGCACAAGGTACACAAATGGTGCACATATATACATACATACACACAGGTAAATAAATTATACACGTAAAATAAAATAATATAAATTATACACATAAGGTAAAATAAATAAATCTTATTTTTTTTAAAGTTTAATGAGGTGTCTACAGTTGTATGGGTTTACTTCTAGGTCTATTATGTTCCACTGGTCTCCATGTTTGTTTTTGTGGAAGCTGCATGCTGCTTTTTCACTATGGCTGTGTGGTATAGTTTGAGGCCAGATAACATGATGTCTCTGGCAGTATTTTTTTGCTTAGGATTGCTTTGGCTATCCATAGTCTTTTGCATTTCCCTATGAATTTTAGGATTTCCTACCCCCACCCCACCCCCACCCCCCCGGTTCAATGGAGAATTTCCCTGGAATTTTAATGAGGACTGCATTAAATATAGATTATTTAAGTAGTCTAGCCATTTTCACAATGCTGTCAATTCAGGAGCACAGGAGGTCTTTCCATTGCCAAGTGTCTTCTTCAGTTTGTTTTTATGGTATCTTAGGTTTTCACTGCAATAACTATCATATATGGGATATTCTTCTAATTTCTTTCTCAGCAAGTTTGTTACTACTATATATAAATGTTACTGAGTTCTGTATGTTAATTTTGTATCCTGCAACTTCCTGCAAGTGTTCATCAGATCTAAAGGTTTTCTGGTTGGAGTCCATGGTGTCTTTTAAACACAGACTAATGCTATCTGCAAATAAGGATAAATTTAACTTTTCCTTTCCAGTTTTAATCCTTTTTAACTTTTCTTGTCTTATTACTGCAGCTAAGATCTGAAACACTATAATAAATAACGGTGGAGTGGGCACCCTTGTCTCATTCAGACAACATGTTTCAAAAAACTAGAACACTTAAAATCTAAACGAAACCATGAAAGATCCTGAATAGCAATCTTGAACAAAAATAACAAAGACTTTTCACAAAAGCACCAATAACCTACACTAGGACTGCTGTAACCTCAACTAATTACTGACAGATAAGTGGATTATTATTCAGTCCATAAATACAACAAAATTTTATCATTTGAAGGAAAAGAAACAGAACTGGAGATAAGTCAGACACGGAAAGACTCAAACTGAACATTACTACACAGGATGATACACGGCAGATAAACGAGGTGGAAACAGCCGCTACTACACCGGGGTGAACAGACAGCGGCTGGGGAGCAGAGGTACATGGAGAGGAGGAATAACTTCTGGTTTCTGTAACTACGGTTGACAAACTATTGCACATTTCAAAACAGAAAGTGACAAGGATTTTTCAGTGTTACCAACATACAATAACCATTTGTAGTCCATAGGCCAATTATCTTGATCCAATCATTATAAGTTAATTGTATGCACATTGTACCCTATAAATACTCAATCACCAAAAAATTTTAATTTAAGGAATTGTTTTCAGATCATATGTAAACTAAAACAGATGTCTAAAACAAAAAGTAATTATCATAGAGAAAGTAAGGTATTTTCTTACAGAATAAGAGTCAGTGCCTAGTTCAGCTTTTAGAACAATTACAGTCTTCAGCTCAGTGCACATCCTTACACACACATGAAATGGGGAAGAGAAGGGAAGGGTTAATAAACACTGACCATAAATTCTAAGTTGCCTCAACATTCTGGAAAAATCAAGCCACTCAATTCAGAACGTACCAGGTTACACTGCCAATCATGTTTAACCACATCTACCTGATTTTTAGTGCCATCACTAACTACTATTTATGAAAATTCACAGAATCAATCCCAGAGAAAACATTTGACATGAGAGTAACTATTCTATCGTATAAAATCAAACCAACTCTAAAATGACACTGACTTTGGCAGGAAGATTCCGTGGAGTTCGGGTGACCCAGGCTGTATCTTCCGGTCGGATAGTTTCACATGGAGGTTCCTGGTCTTGCACTCCGTCCCCACTGCTTTTTACAGTCCTTTTCCCATCGAGAGACACATAGCCATTGTCAGTCTCAGTTGACTTGTCAATGGAATTCTTTGCTTTCTTTGACCTAGAAATATATTGAAATGTTATGTGTACTTACCTTATTCTGGATGAGTTGATAGAAATTAAAATCTGGTGCTAATTATATAAAGTGATATTTTTCAAAATTTTAATGGCTATCCCTTCCTTTTTTTTAAGTAAATGAGAAACTATCAGATAAAAGGACCATTCAACCTAAAATCCAAGTTCAGTTTATGGTAGGTTATGAAGTCTTACAAATAGCAATCCACAATAAAAAGTCCTAATTTAACAAATAATTCTTAGTCTGGTCTTTGAACAATATCTAGAATGAAAATTTTTCCCAATTTGTTAGTGTTAATATATTTTAAGCTTTTATTTTAAAAAGATTCTTTGTAAATTCAGAGAAGTTATAATTAGTGACTTAATAATAATCCCAAATATTTTACCTTTGGTATACGCAAGTTCTTTGATAAGTTCCTTTTAATGTACAACAGAAACGTAAGGCCTTTGTAGCAGAAAAATTTATGAAAAGGAACACTTAATCAATAAGGTTATATAAATCTGGCAAAAGCAAAATGGAGAACATAAAATTATGTTTCGCCTACCTAAAGAATCCTTGGGAAAAAATAATCAATGACCATGTTATTTATGGGACCTACAAGGCCAGAATTAAGGATATTAATTTGTACGAATAAAATATTTATAAACTACAATGTAAGAAATAATAATTTTTAACAGGCAAATGTTTTAGGAGTCTTAAGACTACGAAAGGTCAAAGTAGCTACCAACAGAAACCTTTAGTAGAAATGTAAGTCCCACAGAAAAGAAAGTGTGCTCCATGTAGATTAAGTCTATCATAAAAGACAATTTAAAAGCAATTTTACTTAAAAAAAAAAAAATCTCCCCTTGAATTTTTCTAGAGCATACTTTATAGGAAAAGAAAAATAAATTAGTATAGTGCTTTCATGTAGACAGCGTTTTCAATGCACTCTACACATCAGTGACACAGTTTCATGGGAATCTGCTCACGAACTGAGCAGAAAGTGGGCAAGAGGACACACGGGTCGTGAGAGGGAAAAGAGACTTGGTGGGAGATGATACAAAAGGGTGGAGGTAACAGGTGGGTGGCAGAGCAAGCGGGATGAAGAATCCACTCAAACACTGTTCAAAAAGCCAGCAGACCTTGTATGCTAATAAACTTTGTTTGTTTGTTTGTTTTTCGAGACAGGATTTCTCTGTGTAGCTTTGCACTTTTCCTGGATCTCGCTCTGTAGACCAGGCTGGCCTCGAACTCACAGAGATCTGCCTGCCTCTGCCTCCCAAGTGCTGGGATTAAAGGCATGCGCCACCACCACCCAGCAAACATTTTAAAATTATTTTAATTAGTTAAAAAGTCTTGAGAAATAGGTGGATCCTTAAAACTCATCTATTGTAAATGCTGATTTTGGATCAAGGAATAACACAAGAAGGTAACAGGTGAAATAACGCAGTCAGTTTGAAGCCAACTAGAATATAAAAATAGTCCCTAAATATGAGATGATTTATGCTCTTCACAGTACTTCCAGTGTCCCCTTTTCGGAAACTACCTATTAGGATTTCATCTAACAATTCTGCCAAAACAGAAAGTTTTTGTCTTAAACAAAGATGCCCCTCCTTCCTGCTCTTCTCCTGTAGAACTCCTAACAGAAACAGGCAGACTGTATTTCCATACGCCCTATACGGCTCCAATACCTCATATTCAGAAATACATATCCAGAGAGTTGCAAGACTTAAAAGCTCAACCTAACACTCTCTATGTGATCCCCAGCGACATGGAAATCCAAGAGAAAATGAGCCTTAGATTGAAGATGATCAAGACAATAGGTTATGGTGGAAGGGGTAGGGGGACATAGGAATCAAGGAAGGGCACAAAGGTACCTTGTACCTTCTCAACCTAGGGAAGAATATTATGTTATCAATGAATCCCTTTACTTCTCTTTAACACTATACAATATGCAGATGCTGATTAAAAAAAGGGAAGTGACTTGAAATTCAAATAAAGTCATAGTATGTTGGAGACGTATTCCTGAAGGCTGGTGGAAACTAAACTGGATCGAGAAGGGAAAGGAAAGACAACTAGGAAGTAGACACATGAATCAGACAGAAATCAAGGTAAGTATACCTAAAGAGACAGAATCCTAAGAGCACCAAGTTACTAAAGACACACACAGGTCTGGGAGCCAGTAGGCAAGGAAGCAACAGCAGCTGAGAAGATCAGAGTGAAGCGGAGGTCCACTGGAGCCCAGTGATCTCCTAGTCAGAACGGCTTTTCCTAAGATGCGTGGGGTAAAGCAGGGAAACGAGTGCCAGCAGAATACACTCCACATAATACCTCCTAGTCACATATCAACACCTCCCCTCCTTTACGCTCCTTCCCAGTCTCTGAGTTGGTTTTTCTC